>NC_071626.1:15235192-15551923 GCF_014839835.1 Dryobates pubescens | reverse complement strand
CAATTCTCCCTTCCCATTTCTCAGAGGGGAAGGGTTGTTTACTTAATCCGAAGATTACATTTGTTGATTAAACAATGAGGAGAATCCCCTCTACCTCACATGCCCCATCTGCATGGAGATTTCAGAGCATGGCCTTGCTGAAGCACAATGTACAGCAACACGAATGAACTACCCCTATATTAAGTCACCAGATGTAATCCTGACAGCAACTTCAAGATCTTGGGTCCCTCCTCCTATGATCTCTCTCTTTTTTCTCCCGCTCTCCCCTAGCTTGATGACTTTGACAGCCAAGTTCTTGGAGAGTTACTCCAGGTTACAACGTGTCACCTTTAATGGAATTCAAAGCTTTAATTCAGAAAGTGGCCACTCTTGACCTCTGGCCCCACTGCCACCCACTCTGCCATTCCCCTCCCTCCCCCTCAGAACCTCCCGCCCCCTCTTCTCCATCACCATGGAAATGAATAGCCAAGCGAAAAAATGGGAGCAGGCAAAGTCTAAAGCTTTTCACAGAGCCCCCAAAAGAAAGATGAATGAAACTCATTCATCACTGAGCAAGGGACCCAGAGAGCAATGCTGGCTGAAAAGCAAGCCAGAAGGAGAGCAGGCAAGGCAGAGAGATAGATTGAGATAGAAAAGGTTACCTCATGCAGGAAGTTATGTGATTTGAAACAGAAAAGCACAGGAGGTGTAAAGGAATATAGTCTACTTGCAAAAACTTCAGATTCTGCCAAGAAAGATGCTGTTATTTGGGAAGGAGAAGTTATTTCCTTAGCCCCTTCCCCACATAGAATTTCTTGGCAGATTACCAGAAAAGGATAGAAATTGCAGAAGGAAGTGAGAAATGCCCAAAAAGAAAATGCAATGAGTGCCTAAAGGATGAGCAAGTCATTGCAAGGAAAATATATAGTTAGAAACAAAGCTGTGTTTATATTGTTGAAAATCCCTTCATCTGAACTCCTTCTTCAGGGGTATTTTGTCCCCAAAGCATATACTTCCCTTTCCTCCCCATCAGCTCTGTATCACACAGCTTGATTTGCCTTGATATGCAATATCAGTCAGATACTAAGACAATTTTTAGCACTAGGGGCAATAGCTTATTCACTGAGACATAGCACCATATTTCTAGTGTGTTCTTCTAATTTCTCTGTTTCTCACAACCTCACTACAACTGCATTGGCAAAGAGCTCCTTCCTTCAGAGCATCTGAAAAGATGCACGGTTGGAAAAAGAGTAAAGTTAACTGACACCGTGTATCCCAACATCAGATGAAGGAAAATGTGCTCCTGCATGCTGTCCTACAGAGCTGAAGGAGCTTGCTGATGCCAGTAACAAAAATAAAGGGAGAGAGAGAAAGGGTGGTTTGAGGCTGAGCAGCTCCAAAGAGTGTATTTGCCTGTACCACCTGAAAAAGAAATACCCAGAACAGAAGGAGGGCAAGAAGTGGTGGCAAGTGATTCCCTAAACCCAGATTCCTTTGCAAAGGTATTAGTTAAGAGTGTCATAGATTATACTGGAATATTTATAGAATTGATGACTTCCCAGAATAACCAGTCAAAATCCATCTCTCTCTAATGTACCAAAAATCAGGCATAAGCCACCAGCGAACTTTGGGATAGTTGTGGAAGAACAGCTGTAAAGGGTAGGTCTCACTAAGAGGCAAATTCTCACCTAAAACTGACTTCCTCCCTTATCCTGACAGAGAAATGATAATGCAGCTTTCCTTTTCACTGAAGAACAGTCCAAAGCTTGCCCATTAAGTATGACTCAGAAGAGAGCCTACCACAAGATTAAGTGATAACTCCAGGAGAGAGTTGCCCCTTGCAGAGCAATTACTATTCTGAAGCATGAGATTCTTTTTCCTCCTTCCAAAAGCTAATCAGGCACGATTCTCTTTCATTTCCCCAATCTCTTTACCACAATTTAATTCCTTTCTTAGTGTTCAAGTGAAAAGGTATCACCCAAGAGGCAAAAATCATTAAACTTTATTCATTGTTAATTCAGTGAAGATGCCAAGCCAAGCTTCCTGGGAGTGGCATTAGCACCTCTCCTGGCCAGGCAGCTCAGAGCTCATTCAAGCTTCAGCTGTTTGATAATTTCTATTACCCTCCCTGGTGGCTTATACTCTAGCTCTAGTTTGAGCTACCCTGTAAATTCCTCAGGGAGGGGATTTCAGGCATATGTAGTATATATGGCTTGTGAGTCACAGTAAGAGGGACCAAGTATATTTTCAAAGCCTTTTGAAAAAGGGAAAAAATAGAAGTGGCAATTTGTATACAAATGAACTGAAACTAAAGCTAGAGTTCTTCACTGCTCTCTTCCACACCTATCAGAATATGTCTATCAAAAATGGAAGCAGTCACATGAAATGTTCCATTTCACCTGCTGGATGCCTACTGTTGAGGTAGGTTTACTTATCCTGTTGCTCATTTCTCATTACTGGGCAATCTTTCCCTCTAAAAACCTGAAGGCTCACTAGGGCCACCAGTATCACCTGTTAAAGCTGGTGAAGCATATTTCACTATGGAAGGATGCCAGTGCTGAAGGTTCAACGCAGAATCACTGCTAACTCTCTATGCCTCATCGTCATGAGAAGGTCTGCAGATGTAGAAGAACTAGAAGCAATGCTACAGGCTCATCGACTGAGGACAGAAAGGAGAGCACTGAAACAGCAGAGAGGGAGAGGAAAGAATCCAAGAAGGCTTACAGTGCTGCTTATCATGCCTTGCCTTGCCCTCCCCACTCCTCTGGCCTGCTAATTTCTCCCTCTCTCCCCACCCCCAAGGACCCATAGCTTCATCTTCAAAAGCTGGCTTGCAAATAAAAAGATCACTTACAAAAGGGTTTGCTAGTTATAAAAAATAACTGTTTTTTCAGGGCATGGCAGAAGTTAACAGGATGATGCTATTCCACACAGGCAAGGTAACCACATAACTCTAGTGTAAAACTTGTGTTAGTGTTAAGAAGAGCTAACAGTAATATCTTAGCGAGGAATTACCCTATAAATGGTTCTTCTCTCTGGTAGCCTCAGGCTAAGATTTTGAATTGTCTTGAATGAACATGTCTCTGATTGATCCACACTTAATTCCCAGCGTAGGGAAGTTCAGGTTAGCTCTGTGCTGCACATGTGTTTATGTTAAACAGATTTTGGTCATAGTAAAGTGTGGCACAAATGGCTTCACTGAGGTGAGAAGCCTCGTTTGGTCTTCAAAGTAACCAACTTCCTACAGCAAATTAAAAAACTTCAGTGCCCCAAACCATGAAGAACACCTGCATGTCATTAAGTACTTAATGCTGAGCATACAGCTTTCTGGGTCACCATCTGTTCAGCAAGAGCACCAGCTCCTGGCTGCTATTCCCCAATTCAGTGTGCTCCAGGCTTTGAACTCTCAGCCTTGGCAGCTCACAACCATCCAAAAGGTAGCATGGGTGGATTTTCTGTGTCAGCAACACAAATTGAGAAACAGAGTCTGAGGAGAGCACAATCCAACAGGCAAAGTTCAGTAATGTCTGTTTAAGAAGTAGCAGCTAATCAGCATAGCTCATAACATACCTGCCTCTGTTGTATGTATTGCTGCTCTTCTATTCTCACCAAGATGCCTGCGTACCTTCAGCATCTGGCTCTGGTAATACTTATTGTCTGTGTTGTTTAACTAAAGGTCTCTTTTGTGCTAGAAAGTTTGCTATCTAGGCAACTACTTACAGAATATACTTCAAAATTAGCATGCCCTCACCTAAACAATAAAACTTGATGAAAACACTTTTTGTAATAGATAGGAAGAGCTACCTGCACAAAGGTAAAGAAGAAATAACTTGTCAACTCTAGAAATCTAGAATGAATTTCCCTCCACTGTGCAAGAGCTAGGCTGACTCAATGCTGGCACTTCTATCCAAAGTTTTTGGCTTAGAGCATCAGCCTTTTGAAGTTGAATCACCAGATGGTTCCACTACATCAACTTCATCATTAAATTAGGCAACATTCATCACAGAGATAAAACAAAAGTAGCAGGTCCTAATGGTCACTGGGGAAGCATAAAACAAAGCAGGAGAAAAAGAGAACAGAGGCTACTCTTAAGGTCTGGGGAACTGATGTAGGCTATAAGTACTTCGCACATCATAGAATTATAACTTGTGGGTTTTGCCCCCTGCTTTTCCCACCCAAGTTGTATTACACATGAAAACTCAATTTTAGGAAAGTTACTTTGTGGAACAGTTCATATTCTCAGAAAGAGAAAAACCCAAGCTTTCCCCATTTGGAAGAATCCTATTTGGAATCTGATCTAGTTCAGTACTCAAACTGAACTAGAGTTCGAAGCTGCTAAAAGCTTCTTCATTTTTCCCAATGAGAAGAAACTCATTATTTCTCTTGATTCTGGAAACAGAACTGACTTACCCACATGACTAGAAATGTGTATATCAAATTCTCCCAATCCCATAAGCAAAGGAAGCTCAGTAGAGCTGATATCCTAATGCCTCAGTCTTGCAAAATCCAGATCTCCTATCCCTGTATATATTGCACGTTCCCCAACTATATGTAAGAAATAGCACACAATGGTGTAGACAGTAGTCTTTAAACTTTGAGTCAAACCTTAGTTTGATTTAGTTTACTTCACTCTAAAGAGATTTGTTTACCTTACAAAATTGGCACAATTCTAGCTCTCTCACAAATGCATGTTTTTCTTCATTCAGATTCACTTTTCTAAGAGGCTTTATGAAGGATAGCTATCTTTTGTGCTAAAGGATCAGTGTTTCAGGGTTAATGGCCACAGCCTGCCTGTCTGCTATGAAGAAAATCTTTCTGGATTGGAAAGGAAAGCAGACACTTAGCTATCATTCCACTAACGCAAGGTAAGCAGAAAAAAACCCAAAACCAAACAACAACACCACCACCAAAAACCCCCACACCCACAAAGAAAAAACAAACAAAAAACCACCTACACACTTAGAAAGGAAGAATTAACCTACTCTGATGGCGAATGCCCACCCAGCATGGCCCTTTCCATTTCTGTGATGCACATTTCCCTGCTCACTCTGTTTCACATGGTGTTTGACTCTAGTCTTCTAGGTTTACAGCATCAGTCACAATGTGATATGATGAAGGGCAGCACAAGAGGTGGGACTTGTAATATGTTACAGCCTTTGTAGGATACAAATTGGCACCTAAAATGAAGTCTTTCTGTGTTACAGTTAACAGAATTCCATCACTTGTTAAAGCAGGATGCATTTGCTACCTTTGAAAAGACTTCTGCTTCACTGGCCTGCCCACATTTCACATTTCAGCTGAGGAAAACTTCTGTCATGCCAAAATGGATGTCCTAATGTAAAACTCCCTAGTTAGTTCCTTGTACCAATTATCTGGGATCCACAGCTCCACGTTTGCCATTTGCACTTCACGAGATGAGGTATCCACTGCCTTCTATGACAGCTTTTGTGAGATTATCATCCTGCTTCCCACCATCGACACTGTAAAATAGTAAATTGGTTTGTAATTGAATTTTTCTTATCATGTCTTTCCCTAGACAGTTACAGAGACCTTCACCACTTGTTATTTTTCTTCCTGAAAAGATATTTATGATGTGGTTATCTGCTCTTCTTGAGTCTGTCAGAAAAACTAAGTTACTTAAGTCACAGGGCAAACTTTCTCCAGCCATTAGTTTGTTGGAGAGTTTTTCCCTTTCCTTTCATTTTTGCAGCTGCTGAAAATGTTGACACCAACATATAATGCCTTATCCTAATACCTCTGTCATCACCCTGGTCTGGCTCTCTCATGTACGTGCCTAAAAACTGGTTCCAGACATTCTTCCACAGCACTATGCTCAAAGATCATCTGCCAATGCCTACCTCCTATGACCCCCCTAAAATCCTATATAGTCACTGCTTCCGAGATATTTCCCACTATAGGAGTTTCATTCATACACACAGAGCTAGAAAGGACTAAACCACACTGTGCTAAGCCACCTACACCTTTATTTTCATCTCAGAAAACACAACAGGGAAAATGTTGCCCATTCCTACAACACAGACAGATACAGGAAGGAACAGGTGGTAAAAGGCTCCCTGCCTTTTCTTGGCACTTTATTCCCTTTCCAAAAAGGTAGAAAGAGGTCCTTAGCAGCCTCAGGCTGCTGCTGGAGGTGCCAATGCTCGCTCAGTAATGAATTTTGCAATATTTAGCATTTTCCTTAAAGACCAAAGTCTAATTCTTCATCAATTTTTAAAAGAACAAAAAAAAGATTTTCAGTCTTCAGCTTTAAAGAAAACACTTGAAAGTGTGACCAATGGGCTATATTAAAATAATAAAAAGCTATGTAGAAGGTCAGAACAAAGAATCCCATCATTGTTTTGGATTTTCTTCATCTAGTGATTTTTAGGCCAGTATCCTGACAGGAAAGGGGGAGAACTGGGGCTGTCAGTACTGTATTCAATGAGTATAATTACACTGAATTAGAGCTAAGGGGTTTAGAGAGAGGAAAAAAAATACTGTTCCACAGAGTTAATATAAAGTGGGCTTTCATGTACATACAAACCCACAAGGAGCAAGCTACTGCCTGCTGAGACCTATTTGAGAGCCAAGGGATTGATCGGACTCAGCCAGCCCTTGCTTAAGAAAAAAAAAAAAAAGCTGCAGTTGTGAATTACTGTAAAGCATTATTCACATGATTGATGGGTTTACCCCCACCACCACATTTGTTTCAAAGATCCATTTTCTCTTCTGTGGCAACGGTGTGAATTAACCCCTTTCACAATGGCTGGCTAGAATTCACAAGATCGGTCCAAAGTCTAGGAGCTTGATGCTGCTTTTATCGTTTGCAGCCATGTGACTGGGAAAATGGGAAAGAGATGTTGTTTAACACCCAGGCTTCTGAGGAGCACCAGAACACCAACCTCCTCATATGGTCTGCAGACTTTCTGCTGTCAGACCAGCCAACTCTTCACCTGCCTGGAGACTGGGCTTTGAAGGATCTCCCTTGCAGTCTGATACTCAATCCAATTGCTCTTACATCCAAGGCAACATGAGATATTTTTATTGCATCTCTTGCCTTTTTAACACAATTTGCTATCAGCAGTAGTTTTCTTTCTGCCTTCTGTTTCCCATGGCAAGCAAAAGACTGAACTGTGTATGCACTAAAGAAGCCAGAAACTCCAGGTAGATTTGTGATGGGGTTTCTCTTCAGTCACAGTGAATAAAAAAATAGCTAGAATAGCCAAGGGAAAGGGAAAGAATAATCAGAAATGGGCCCAGATCATGACCAGCTATTTAAAGGCTCCTGAAATATTGTGAATTGACAGTATGGCATGGAAAGTGAGATTTCCATGGAAGCCTAATCACATGCTTGCTTAGGAACAAGCCCACAGCATCTCAGGAATAGCTCATTCAGTCAGGAATAAATCTGTTCATGTCAACTGCAAATTGCCCCGTGTTCTTCCCAGTTCCCAGAAAGGTACTACATACATGCATAATTTTTTTCCCTTTACAAGGTAAATAAATCACTTAGAAGGAGAGGAGGGAGGGGAAAAAAAACAAACCAAAACAACAGACAAGCAGAGGATTAAATACTATTAGCTACACCACATTAGCTGCAGGCAAGTGAAATGTAACCTTCCCACACACAACTCTGCAAATGTATTTCACACTGTCTGCACCATTTCATTTTTCTTGCTCCGGACTTCCATAAAACCATGTGGTGTCTTATACAGCACCTCCTCCATATTCACAGTCCAGTTCTAGCCTCAAGGAGAAAACAGAAAAAAAAGAAAAGATGCATTGCTACCCCAGTCATCTGTGTCACTATACTCCCACCACAACACTACCAGCATTTCTTAATCTCTGCCTGCAGCATCTGCTGCTCCCCACAGCACGCCTGCCCTTTATCCCAGCCTCAGCACCACACCTGCTGTCCCAGGCCTGGGCCCAGGAAAATGGAGTAAGAGCGTGTGTCATGACATATCACAGAAGTTTTCTGTCCTCAGGTTTAGAACACCTTCTAATCCTCTGGTCTTTTCCCAGACTTCATCTGCCTTGATAGTTACAGCAGATGTTGCAGGAATCGAAAATGCCAAACTCAAGCCAAAGGGCAGCATGTTTCATTTCTCTGTGAAAAACTCTTTCAGTTGTAAGGAAACTGCCTAATTTTTCAGGATAAATTGGACTTTTACTGTGCTTGCCACCTCTGTTGCTGTCATTTGCAAGTTCTGCACCTGTGCTTTCTGCTCCACTATGCAAACAGGGAAGGAGGAAAACAGAATCAATGGCAGGCTACAACAGGACCTTGCAGAACTGCCAGCAGCCTGCAAACCAAACATACAGAAAAGCACACCATGTGGCAATGTCATGAATCCTGTGGGAGTTGGGGGGGGGGGGGTGTGGAGGAACACCTGAGCAACAGAGTACACTAGCAGTATCAGTGTGCTAACATGGCACTGCTGTGTTAACAAAGCCATCAAATCCCATACACGCACCATCCAAAGCTGAAGCTCACTCCAGTCCTAGGAGGCCAGCAGTCTTTGTTTCTACCTGTTGTATGATAAAAGCATTTCCACTGGGGTCTGATCATCACACTCAATTATTCTCTTTCCGCCCCCCTGCCCCAAATCACCTTTCTGTGTAGTTCAGTCCAACAGCAATCACAGCTAGATGTGAATCACAGGTATGCTATTAAGAAAGGTCAAGCTATTTCCTTTCCAAAGCCTATGTGCAGTGGACTACCATTAAAACCAGGTACACTTTTCTTTTTGTTCCACCTAACAAATTATTTGCTTGAAACAAAACTACTTGCTGTCATGCTTTCCTTTGCCACACTCAGAGTGTCACAGGCAAGCATGATCATTAGAAGCAAGGGGTTAACTTCAACCTCAGCTTCTGGCTTCTGTTACTGTTGATGCTGTGTGTCACAGCAAAAGCTGTAACACACGATGACAAAGAGCATTGGCCCCTGCACCCATTCACAGCACATCACATAAAAGTCAGTTGAGTTCCTCAAGAACAGGAACAAGCTCTTAAATCCAGCCCAATCCAGTTAAAGGCTTACATTGAAATGCTGAGAGACAGGGCTTACAGGTAGCTAGGTCACACACACTGCTTTGCTATAACTTGGGGAACATGTATGCGCTGCCTAGCTGAGGTTCATAACCACTTCTTTCCTCTCCATATATTCTTTTACAGAAGCTTTTCACTAAAGGTATGAATTTAAGTAAGGGGTCAAGTGACCTCTGTAATAATTATTATAAATCTTGTTCCACTAGTATATACACACCCAAAAAAAAATAAATTATAAAAATTATAAATCCTGTTAAATGCAGAAGCCCATTTCAGTCTTCCTGATCAATTACTCTTCCCTTCCTGCTTTTGGCATATGTTTGCTTAAGTTGATTTGCTTCTGCTAAAGAGATGCTGGCACACGTCAAACTAGAAGAAAAATAAGATGCACAGAGGCTTTGAGATTGTTTGTTGCGACATCAGTTGGTGATAACACAGTACCATCCCCTGTCTCCATCACTCCATCTGTGCACACAGATGTAATCTTGAGAAGTGGTTACTCCTGATCTCCTGAAGAGCAAGCATATAAATGGATGCCCAAACTCTGTCTTCCCAACCACCACCAAGTATGCAGGATAGCTCCAAAATGAAGGATGCAAGGAGATTTCCTCCATTCAAAAAACAAAGATTTCCTTTGGGATTCATTACTTAAAAGGTAATAACCTTAAAGTCTTGCTAATTCTAGATGCTCTGTAATAGAAATTGGGGATGGGGAGCACCCCTTTTGCCCAGATCCTGAGTAATTCTAAGAGTTAAATGAAAGATGTTTTTAGAAATATAAGTGTTACTACAAGAAGTTAATATTAAATATCTGTGTGGTGCAAGGAGACTAAGTTGGCATCAGATTAATTGAACACAGCAAGACTTAGGGGAAAATGTGTAGCTTTCACAGGACACTGCAACTACGACAACATGCTTGTTTTCAAATGTCCATTTACCACAGCTGGCAAGCATCAAGGCATCAAATTAGATGTATATAAGTGCAATCAGCTTGCATTTCTGACATCAGAAGCAGCTTTGTGGAGCACAGTCTGCTGAAGTGTTAATCAAAAAAAAGGCAGTTACACAAAAAGTGTTAATGACAAATTATACAGTCAAGCTAAATCACATTGAGCCGACGTACATATATGTTTATTTATACATATATATATTCAGTTGCTTTGGTAGACTTTAAATCAGGCCTTCAGCTAAAATGCTTAGAGGGGATTCTTCTAAAGAGAAAACATACAATCTTGAGCTATACTTGCACGCATACCAAGTAAGACAGGAAGAAGTCAAAAGTACAAATCTGACTTCTCAGACTTTCTTCAGTGAACATTTCTTCACAGGGAGGTACATTAAAGGAGTGTTTCCAAATAACAAATTCTTTGTGACAGTCTGGAGGATGACAGAATACAAACCTCCAATTCAGACCAGAGAAAAACAGTAAAACATTTGGTGATCAAACAATGACAATGACATTACCTTTTTCTAGAAATGTGAAAATGTGTGATCTTTATAGATTATTTCTTGTTGGTGCAACCAATTCATATGGTGGCAGCTGGTTTGAAGCTTGCTAAATGAGAAGATACAATGAGTTAGTCACAAACAATGGAAGTCAATTGATTAAGGAATTGGACCAATTTCCAAAGGGAGAATTGTCATGGTTGTGACACATTTCCATAGGATGTAAACACAGAATTCTCTCACAATCCTTTGAAATCTTCACCCCAGGGTTACTGCATGATTATGGTGGATTCTAGGATTGGGAGGTTGTTACTAGTCCTAAGAAAAACAGGCTTCAAGAAGCACAATATTTGGAAGTTACTTCTTTCTGTTCCCTGCGATCCTTCCTCTAACAAAGCATGCAAGGAATGATCACAGATACTCTGAAAGGTTGCCAAAATGCAATCACTGATGATACTTCTGGCCATTCAGAATTAAAAAAGTAAAATTAAAGAAGAAAATAAAAGGAAAATTATTTCTCAAATATAGTTTAAGAATTTATTCACTCACAGACTATCCATAAAAGAAAGAAAATGGAAATCCAGCCCAAGTGAAACTAACAGGAGAGAACAACTATGGCAGGTGAGATGCAAAATGGAGATTAAGAGAAGCAAGGCTGAGGAACAAAGAGACAAATACATTGTGACAAGAAATAATAAGGCATTCCTTAAGCACACAGAAAACTAGAACCCCAGGTGACCCAGTGGGTACTGCAGACTATGCTGGAGACTACCCTGATTCAAAGAAGTCAGTGAGGGCAGAGAAAGAGATTGCACAGAAGTTAAATGGTTCCTCTGATTCAGTTTTCATTTCTAAGTAGGGAAGATAGATGCATGCCCCAGGGTTATACAGGTAAAGATTTTAAGGCAGAACTGCCAGACAGGGTTAAGGGAAATATAATAAATATTTTCTTTTTCTTATTTTTTATAAAGAAAACACTTGAGAAAATTGATTGCACTAACTGCGTGTTCAGATCTGAGAAAAATCAGTTACAGGCAAGTGTAAACCAGCTAGACTGAAACAGATGTCCCACAAACTAGAAAACTCTAAAAAAGCACACTCTTCCAAATGATAAATCATGCCTCCCTAATCTATAAGAAGCCTTTAGAAAGCTTGGCTATTTTTCACTAGATGTGAATCATTTGGACTATAAAAGGCTTTGGGGAAAAAAAAGAAAGAAAACAAATATATTAGGAGAGCTTGGTAATCTTGGAATACGAGGTAAGGTCCTGTCACTCTTTAAGTAGTTAGTCAAGGAACTAAGAATCCCTGGGTAAGAACAAAAATCAGTTTTTCATACATCTTAGCTTGGCCCAAAATCATTGCTGCTGAGTACATTTATGAAAAATCTGGAAGAACAAAAAACAAGGCAACAAAATGTGCTGCCCATGTAAAATGGTATTAGTCAGTAGTAGGAAGGTCCTTGTCCTCTCAAGTTAGCAGGCAACTGAACAGAGATGTCAGATAAAATTCACCATTAGACACACCGAAGTCTAATGGAACTAAAATACACTTACACACCACTATGTACCTATGATGACTGAATTAACTTCTAGATGCCAAAAAAAGGTCTGCAGACAAGTTATGTCAAATCCCTGTGCACAGCAGAAGAGTCATTTCAGACAGGCAAAGCTTTGGAATGGTGCTTCTAAAATTTTGGCTTGTAACATTAAAGAAAGGAGTTTGGCTATGGAAATTAGAATGCAATTATAGAACGTCAGGTTAAATTTCAGCTAAACATTCTTGCTGAAATAAGTGCACAGTTTTGCTGAAACATTTGGCACTTAGGATGGGACTCTAGGAGATCACTGAGAAACATGAGAGAACGTGTAATATTTATGAAGGGTGACCTAATACTAGAGAGATTAAAGCAAAGAGAAGATGGAGTTATGAAAATAAGGATATTAGAGACACAGGAACTGAGAATTAATCTTTAGGAAACCTCAGCTATTCAGAGTTAGGGAAAGGCATCTTCTAAACCAAAGCAAGGGAAAAAATCCATTTCAGATCTATGCACATCCAAAGCTAAAGAAGATGAATGTTACTTACAAAGAGTTTTAAGCAGTTCATATAACCCTGGTTTTACAGAAGCTGACCTATGCTCTTCCATCTCCTTTCATATCTTGTACAATTGGACTGCTACTAAATGGGTGTGATTCGCATCTTAGAAAAATCCAAACCTATTTCACAGACTCATAGAGCTTCTGCTACAGAAGGGTGGCTTCTGCTACCTTTCAATGTTTAACTTTCCAAGGCAGTAAAACCAGAATCAGACAGGAATCTGAGCAAGGAAATTGTACAAGCAGGTGAGGCTGCTCAAAGTGGGCAGCTCACCTGGATCCAGCTGTTACAGCTTGTAAATTTTGCTATTCCAAAACGCTTTTAAGCCCAGAATACTTTTTTTTATACCTGGGGGAAAAGATACCATATATAAACCAGATTTAAAAAAATAAAAAATATATATATCCCTTCCATTTGATACAAATCATACTCTGCATCAGGCAAACCATTATTCTATTTAACACTGAACAAAGCCTGAAATGTCTTTTGCAACAGAAACGATGATAATACAGGGAGAACATAAAATAAAATAAAAGAGAGAGAAAATTAAATTAAAAATCACAGACACCATGTCCTGTAGAGAAACTGAAAAGAGCATGCACAAGACTCTGGGAAGAAATAGAATCAAAATTTACATTTCACTCAATTCCTTAATTATAATAGTGCTAAGTATGAAAATATATATTTATATAATGACAATTGTTTGCAATCATTTTGTAAATAAAGAACTTTGTAATACAAATAACTTTGCCACACTTTACAATTATTGTGCATATAAATTATATTCTAATTTTCAAAATTATATTTTGCAAAAAAATAATAATTAAACCTATCAGGAAAAGATAAATTTGATCCAATGCTCCTCATTCCCCATTGCTCTTCACTATACCACTCTTTTTATGAGACATCGTGATCACAAAATTGCCATAATGAGCAGCATCAGCTAGACATCATAGGGCATTACAAAGAGCTTACTATAGCCAGTGTATCACATATGTAGGCTCAAGTTCTTGTTTCCAGTCCCTCAATACCCACTGAGTGCTGCAAGTGTTCAGGTACATACTAGAATTTCACTGACCTGGAAGAGAAATCTCAAATTCAGTAACTCCAAATTTTCCATTTTAATAAGCCTTATGTGAAATATTTCAACCTCAACATTTCTTTACTTAGATAATTTACACTTCACAGGCTTCTCCTGCTTTGGGCTTTTCATTTGTTTCAGAATTTCCTATTTAAATGAGACAAGAAATTCCCACCTACAATTACTTGAGAAATCTCAGTTGGTAAAATCCCAACTAGAATTAGAGCCACATTGCACATGCTGAAAGTGTCAATACAGAAAGCTGTGAACTTGTCACTTATAGTACATGTTGCACAGTTGGAAAGTCTAAAGTTAGATAACACATTTTTACTGCACTTCCCCACAGTTTTGAAAGTTTCTCCAGAGGCTCACTTATGATGTATGCATGTAAAGCCCAATGTTGGAGCAAAGCATCTATGCATCTCATTGTTTTCTCTGCAAAAATAGTCTCTATATCCACTCCCCTACAGCTGTAGTCAGCACAACAAAGAAAGACTCTTATTTAAAGGACTATTTCCTTGTAGATATAGTCATAAATAATTCAAACTGAACTAAAGCAATTAAATGAACAAAGTATATGCTGTAATATACCATCCTGGCTTTTTTAAACCATTCCTTGTACAGTAGTAGTCAGTCTTCAGACCTTTTCAAGAGCTCTCACCTTCTGCAAAAATTAGCATGGAGATCCTGTAGCTGAGCACAGAGAAGCAGACAAAGAAAGACCAGGACCACCTGGCACACTTATGGTACCATAAGTCATCTTAGATGACATGTTTGTAAATATTGTATCAGCTCTACAATACTAAAAAGATCTACAAATGTCTCTTGAAAGCAGCCTCAAAATAAGTTTTCTAGATCAAAGTTATACTTAAAAGAAAGGAGTTCATCCACTTGCCCTCCCATTCCTATCCCCTTTCAAACTCCAGAATTTTTCATCACAAAAATGTGACCAGTTCTGCAGGTAGGGAGGGACAAGGAGAGAAAATTTCCCCCCTTTTCCTATATCTTGAATCCCAAGTAGCTTTATGAAACCATTTTAGATGTTAAGCAAACCTAGCAGGGCAGCCTCCATCTCTCATCATGACAAAGTCAGAACTTTCAAAGCACCACAGGTTGTGTCGGGCCCACACCACACCTTAGAACGGTGAAGTTATTAACATAGATAGACACAAGAAGCTTACATTGAGAAACAGAGGAGAAAACCAGCTCTCCAATAGCTTGAATTTTACAAAAGAAAAAAAAAAAATTAGCATATAGGAGCAGCTCCTGCTTAAACAGATGTCCAGAAAAATATCAAGTGAAGCTGCAAAAGGCCCCACAGAAAATGTATTTCTATAAAACTTTATCACAAGAGATTTCATCCCCACACATTCATAAAGGGCATGCACCTGGATGTCTCCTACATCAGCAGAAGTTTTTATTTCAGCTCAATGTGTCTAATCTTATAATTTAAGGCCCTGGTCAAGCAAAGCTTTCGTATATACTTTTACGTTTGCGTTGTTGGAGTAAATCCCACTGTTCCCAATGAGGCACAAATGAGCCCACAAAGCTGTTCCAGTGCATGAGACATGCACATGCAATTGCAAGTGACTGACAGAAACACTGATCCCTCCTAAAGCACATACACCTGTAAACACAATGGCCACTCAACATGTGAGTCACAAACACAAACTAATCTCCATGTCCCATTTAAAGACATGTTCTTCAGCTAACAAACATGAAGGGCGTGGACACTGCCTTTTCTTCTTTAGCACCCCATAAACATGGTTGCCATGCTATTTGGGAAAATAGAGCCTCCTATTTAGGCAGCCTATAATCCCTGCAACAATTTATAAATCTTCTGCTGTTAGATCATGTATTTTCATTGTTGTTAACAGAAGGAAAGATAGAGCAGCTTTTAGGCTCTTCCAAACTCTGTAGGTCTTAGGTCAAACTGGCCCGAAGATCACCATATCGTAACTGGCTCTTCAATGGCTTTCTGTTGGGTTTTGTTTTGGATTTCTGTTTTGTTGGGGTTTTTCTCCCAGCTGCATAAGTATGCCTGGAAGATGAGGCGGCCTTCACCACGGATCAAGTATGCTAATGCCATATCATACTAACTGCCATGCCAACGGCAATCACACACGCCTGCTCACACGCTTCTGCCAAATAATCACTTAAGCAAGCATCAACTACAGAGATTAGCAAAAGCATCTGACAACGCCCGAATCAGACAAGAAACATGGGCTGAAGGGGCAGCTTAGGAATGTGAGGATTTAATAAGTGAAATGACATGAAGTTCCTGAATCAAAGCTTGCAGTGTTTTTGGAAGATTTCTGAAAATCCTGCCTGTTGCCCTTAGATTTATTTTTTTTCCACTCCTCAGTCCCTACTGCATATCAGCTGCACCCAGGCAGGCTTCTAATAAAAGCAAGTGACTCTTGTGAAAACAAAAACATGCTTGTGACCTCTGGGAAGGCAGCAGCTTCAGCAAACAACCAGGCAGTCAGGTGGCACAAGCTATTGGGAAGCAATCATTGTGTCTCAGGGGCAGCAGCAGAAGGAACCCTAAGTTTCTGCCATGCAAGACTGGGTTTCCAGGAGAAAGAATCCAGGTACACTGAACAAGAGTTCAAACTATTTATGTTTTAATAAGGTGGTGTTTGGGGGGCTACTTTTGAACAACTAAGTTTTATTGCTCAGACTCAGCCATTTCAACACCAGAATCAGGGCAGAGCGTCAGAATAATCTCTTGACTTGTCTTTAATATACTGAAACATGCTTCACTCCAAAGGCATTTTCAGTCAAAGCACTGAGATTCTGCTTTGAAAGTACAAGAAGAGTCACCACCATTTAACTTATTTTGTGTAATCGAGACAACGAGGTGGGTTGCCTTCCTAAATCTTAGGCTGAATTCTGTTGTCCTTATTCTGATGAAACTCTTGCTGAAGCATCACCTCTGCCTGAATAACGGTTGGAGGATGTGTGACTGATTTAGTATTAATCTATGCTTGACAGGAAGAATATGACTCCTAGAAAGATGAAAAAGATCTCAGTATGGAAATGTTAGAAGTTCAGTCGTCCAAAACCAAACTGTGACCTTGTTGTGTCCTAATGCTGAAGAGACAGCACCATATTAGATGTGTCATATTTTTACCAAGGCTATGTCTCTGTCCCTTTCTATATCCCTTTCAAAAACAGTAGACCTTTCTTAAGAGATCCATCCATTACTATCTAACAAAGTGCTCAGAAGAGCACCACAGAAATGTTAAAATGGGCATTGTGAGCCAATTTGACTCTTCCCACTGTTGCTTGCATGGTTAAAGCCTATCCAAAAAAAAAAAAATAAAATAAAATAAAATCCAGACCTGTAAAATAGTTGGGTTTAGATATAAAGGTTTTGATATGAAAACTACCTACACACAGTATTAAGCATATTTTGGATGCTTCTGTCACAGAAGCAAAGATACTCCAGACTGCGAGCCTTCTGTTGCTGGCTACAGATGGATGCATACATTTGCATTGCACTGCTAAGTCTCTTTTGCACTTTGAGATACATGAAGTATGAGAACTATAGCTAAAAAGATAAATACATAAATAAATCTGTTGTACTAGTGATCCCATCAAAACAAGGAAGCCTTAAATGCAATAGTAGATCATCTTTTCTTGGTTATGAAACTAATGCTATTGTTCACATCGCTCTGAGAAACAAAGCCCAAGAACAAAACAAGTTTTGTGACTGATATCCAATAGAGTTGAATCTGAGAAGCCAGTTCAGTCACTTTCATTGCTTGCAGTCAGACAGGGATGCTGACTTCCAGTGATGTCTATATATTTACTGCTTGTTTCAGTACACAGAGAACTCCTCCTCTCTCAGATACCCAGAGAGCACAATTACCTGCTTTTTACCTTTCTAACCCTAAGGGACAGCCAAAGACAACAGGGGTATGTAGATACCAGAGTCATGTTCTGAAGACAACAGTAGAGTGGTCTATCTTCCTTAGTGAGCTCAGAAGATCTAAATCAACTTTGCATTCAAGGTTGGTCTCGATCCACATCTGCCTCATTGCTGACATCAGTAGTACTATGCCTGTCTCCACTGCCAGTAAGACCAGCCTTACTAAAGCAAAAGAGCATCAGCCCAGATACATAGAAAGAGGCTTGCTGAAGGAAAGAGCCAATCCAGCCTCCTCTTCTCTCCTAGTTGTTCTGTGCGATTTTACCCCAAGGAAAAGAAATTGTAGATAGTGAACTGCTCCAACAAATACTGTTTGAAGACAGCACAAGTTCTATTTCGTTTATGCTGTTAGTGAGCTGCAGACCAGCATCAAAACAAGCATTTGGACTGCAGTATTAGAGAATTTCTCCTCGTTTCCAGCTAAATAGGGGATGTTTACAAGGTACAACCTATACCGGAATTATGTAGAGACTAATGAGGAAGGAAGACTTTTTCTAACACTTTCACGAAACATTTAATGAGCTCTGAAATGGTGCTGGCAGGCCTCAGAGGAGAAAGGTCCAGTTTAAAACTGAACTTTGCAGTTTACTAAATGGCAGTGGACTAGAGCCCTAAGCATTATATGTTTTCAGAGACTATTTTTATCAGAAAATCTCCAACTCTTGTTATGCTCTTCTGCCCTAAAAGTCATTACTTCTGTTGTAGCTGCCATGCAGTCAATGGCACTTGCCAAGCAACATACTCCTAACATCCCAAATTAACATACTAATACATCTTTCTTAATAAAATTAAACTGAGTTCTGCCAAACACAGCTCTACTTTGTCAACTCTACTTGACAACTCTACCTTCAGAGGTTATTTAAATTGAAACCAAAGTGCTGTTCTGGGAAGGCAAGAAAGGGCAATGGCTTTTTAGAGTGGAGGGACAGAGGGGGTGGAAATCACCTGGCTGCATCAGTAATGTATCTAGCTCTTTATTATATTCACATTTCCCTTTCTCATCTCCCATGAAACTGCCTACAGCTGTGTTCTCTCAACCTTCAGTCTGAAAGACATTAAAAAGCCCTCTGCAAAATTATTACAATTTTCCAAAAGTCACTCCCACATATGTAAGCAAGGAAGGAAATGAGAAAAAAAAATCTAAAAAAATAAATCACCATTGTGCCACTGCAGGAGGCAAAGCCAGATATTATAAATGGCTCAGTGATTCTATCCCTTGGAATAAAATGAGATGAGGCAAACTGGCCGTGACAGTGGCTAGTTTGGTAAAGACCTGCAGATTCTTTCTACTACCATACGGTAAGCCACTGCTGAAAACTTAAACTGAGCTACCACTATGACAAACACCACCTGCAAAGGGGCCTTTTAAGTCTTAAAGTCTTAGTGAAAAGACTACAAGAGTCTGAAGATAGTCTGAAAAGTATTAATAAACTTGGCATCACAAAATCAGTTCTTCTGGTGACTCAGAGCAACAAAATTTTAAACAGAAAAATTCCCTACTGACTGCCAGCTCTTCCTATATGGGCTTGATCAAGCTCATGTTAAAGGTAGTGAGATTAATGAGTTTCTCCAGCTGACGACCACCTCTGTTTGATACATGATCCATGGTTTGCAAAGCATATTTGAATTTATATATATATATATAAACACACACACACCCCCATATATATACTGGTCTTTATTCAGTGTCTGCTACCATTGGCACAAAATCCAGGTATCAGTCCCTTTGAAGTTAATGAAACACAGAAGATACACCTTTTCTCATCTTGTTTAGTTGCTGCTGTATCAGTCCACAGAGATACCATCACACCATTTCTTATGCAACTACAATGCTCTGTGGGTTACTGTAGCAAAATGCAAACATCCACATTAGGGAAGACAGCATTTGCTCCTTCAGTTTCGTTTTTCCACAGTGCTTTGGCTGAAGAAATTCATGCAAAACAACTGACAAAAATTTCCCCCAACTCTCCTCAAACACACAGTGAACACTCAACAATGCCCACTTTTATATTTTCCTCTCACGGCTCCATCAGAGATGACCCTCTATGCATTCAGAGCAGCACAATGGAGAATGATTTCCAAAGCATTAACTTGGAGCCATTGAGACTTGGATGTTCTCAAAATTACCCTTTTGTGCTCAAAGGATTCTAGACTACCCCAGCTACTCTAGAAGAGAGTCTTTCTCCCCTTCTCAAAACATCCATTCCTTGTGCCATCCCTAGAGTGCATTGTCAGGGGTGATTCCTTAGTGCAGTGAGTTCCATCAGTCAAAGCTCAACAAATACAAATAATATCAGGATATGGATATAAATTAGTGCGACAGACCCTAAATAGTTTTGACAGGTTTGTAAGTATATATAGCAACACAGAATGCTATTCCTGCTGTCAGACATCAATATGTAGACAGAAGATTGGGGGCACCATGGAAACTCAGCAACATAAGAGTGGTATTGATTGGATAGAAAATGAGGCTGCAATTTAAGCTTAAGGCTGCTAGAGATGCCAAGAATGGAGAATGACCTCCAGCAGCGAATTTTCAGCATAAGCTCCCTGTGAACAAGCCAGTCCAAGAAGGGATAAATCAGAGACAAGCTCACCAGGGATATGGCTCAACCGAATGCAGGCTACTCTAAGCAGATGAGAATCACTCTGTGTGCATGCGTTACAGTGACCTAGTTCGTTCAAAGACAGCATTTTGAATGGTTTATTATAGAGGCTAGAAACAAAGAGATTTCCTCAATTAAAGTCCTGAAATGAATCCCCTAAATGAAACCGCTTTGGATACTCTGATCAGCAAGAGGTTGCAAATATCGAAGCAAAGCATACATTGTTAAAGACCAGTTCCCACAGAAAACACCACAGTTGGGAGTGTAGGTAATGAGGGGACCTGAAGAGTGCAGGAGGTCCCTTGAATGATGCCAGATCCATCCCTAATGCCTTAGTGTTACACTGAAACACTTGTTACTCTGTAACACTTGATAAATCCTATCTTCCCTGCCAAGAAAGCACACTAAAATAAAATAGAGTGTGAGCTAAATGAGTGCATTTTCAGAGCTTCTGTAAAGGATTATTTTTAATTGTTATCTGAGGACTCAGAAACAGCCATTCACATAATGATTGAGAAGAAACACAGGACATGTCAGGGAAGTCCCTTGATGACCGCTGGAAGTCAGCTAAGTAGTACTATTCACGTTTGTTACAGAAAGATGAATCTAAACAAAACATCCATCACTACAGCTGTTTTAGAAATAGGTTAAGCTCCCAAAGTTTCCTCAGTGCCACTATGGCCATAGAGGAGAACGGGCACTGGGATAGTAGCACCATGTTTTATAATACTATAGTATGACTATCTCTCTGCTGACATGGAAGTATCAGCCACAGACTGCATTTCAAATAGCTGGTGATAGATACCCAGATAATAGCAAAGAGTGCTTTTCTTAGGCAACATCTACACTATAAACAAAGGCTTATCATTTATAAAAGAAAGATTTGTTACTGGCTTCCCTTTTTTTCACCCAAGAGCTTCCTATGGAGCACACTAAAGTCAGTAAGTTTCTGTCCTTCAATCTCATCCAAAGCTTCATAAGTAATAAGTCACCGAAGAGTTTATCTTAGCCTGGAGACAAGAGTATATTAAAGCCCTATTCTTTAAGAAGAGTCACTAAATTATGCATCAGGTTCCTTTGGTACTGCTTTTTTTGTGTGTGTGTTTGACCTCTCCAATGAAGTACCCTCTTCATTCACAACAAATTTTTATTACAACAGCAAAATAGCTAATTTTTAACAAATATGCAGGTTCCTTTTTCTCTTCAGATCATGCCTTTTGATCAAAAGATCAGACTTTTTATTATTATTATTATTATTTCTTTGCAGGAAGGAAACAGAAATACACAGAAGAAAATAATTCTTTTGCTTTGTAAATCTTCTCAAGCACATTGGCCAGAAACTGTAAAATACAAGTACTTTTGACGACAACTTTTCCCATATCTTTCTTCTTTCTCTCTATCCCTCCTCCCTAATACAAGCAGTTATGTACTTGGACTGTTTCTTGTCCAAAAAGTTGAACTTTGCTAAAAGCTAAAGTGTTCTTCTACTGCAACACAAGTCATTTAGAGCAAACAAGACCTAGTTGAAACACCTAACACTATCCATATCTGCAAACTTATCTCACAGAGAAAGATTTAATGCACATCATGAACATTTCCATAATGCTCCCAAGCACCAACTAATCTCTACAGAGTGTACATCCCAGAATCCAGCTTCAGAGAGTGTAGCTAAGCTAATGCACAGCATTCACCACCAACAGCCAAGTGGAAGACATACAAAAAGCCCATGAGCTTCCCAAAAATGAAGACCACCTTTCCCCTGTACAAGTCTCTACTTTAAAAAAAAGAGAGGATGAATGGCAGTAAGGAGTTAGAAGCATCAATGTCAGAAACCACAACACATTCGCAGAACAACTTGTATCCTCAACAGGAGGAAACAGTTTTCACCATTGTTAAGTCATATTTTCTCCCAACCTATCCCTCCAGAAGAAAAAGAGAGACAAAAAAACTAATGATGGCAATTTGAACAGCTCTATCAGCACTAGCTAGATCCAGTTCTTCCACCAGAAATAAACTAGGGGTAAGAAGACAAAGTCCCAAGAAAAATATCAAAGTGCTCAGTCTGAGAGTGCAATCTAACCTCATTATTCCGAGTCTCTGCTGGGATATTGCTGGCACAGGGCAACTGGGACCTGTAGGGGGTTTGCCGCGCTGGGGTCACTCCGCTGCCCTTTTGTCCTCTCGGAAGGACCAGCTCGAGGACTTCTGCCTCCCTTTCCCGCTGACTTAGATCCCCCACCGCTACCGCTCTCCTCAGCCTGCCTTGGCTTTTTAGCGCTCCGACTTACCGACCCGCGGCAGCGACCAGCGGCAGCGCTCCCCACCATGGCAAAGCCCCGCCACCACGTTCCTGCTCCCTGGAATCCAGACCTCGCTGCTCGGACAGGTGTCTCTGGGGCTACAGGTGCCCACCACCACCCGGCTGGGTCCGGGCTCCCACCCAACCCCACGACCCCTCTCCCGAGCCCCACCGCTGACGTGGGTCCCGGGCTGCGGAGCCCCGCTGAAGCAAGTCCCCAGGAGCCAGGGAAGGACGGGGGAAGCGCTCCTCACTCACCCCCAGGGGCAGTGTGCCCTGGGGGCACCATCCCTCGAACAGACCCCATGATTCCCCCTGCCCCCTTGGACTTACTTCGGGCAGAAAAAAAGCCCTTCTGCAGCTGAGAAGAGTTGAGCCGCGGGTGTCCCCGGTGAGCAGCGGCTGCCGCGGTGCCACCGCAGCGCGTCCCTTCGCTTCCCCACAGACGGTCTCGCCGGTCGCTGCCTCAAGCTCCGCTCCTCCCGCGCCCCGTCTCTCTTTCCAGCAGGAGATTTCTCGCCGAGATTTTTATACTGGAGGCAGGGAACCTGATCCGCGCTTTGACTCAGCAGAGCCCGGGCTGCAGCGAGGCGGCGAGAGGAGGGAGGCAGGCGGGCGCCGGGGCAGAGCGAGCGGCCGCGCTGCCCCCTCCCGTGATGCGGTGGGGGCGCGCCCGCCGGGCGGGTCACCCGCGGGGCAGCCTCGCCCCCGCCGTCACTGGAACCGGGGGAGATGGAGGGGTGTGGAGGGGGAGGAACGGGAAGGCTCCTCTGGCCGACGGGGCTCTGCTGCAGCTCCCCCTGCGCCCAACACCGAAGGCGAGCCCCCTCCGGCGGGGCTGCCCCGCGGGCCGGTAACAGGGTTTTAAGCCCCGGCGTTTTCCCCTCCTTTTCCTCACGGCACCCGAGGCGCTGATCCGCAGGCCTGGGGAACGCCTCACGGTACTCTCTCTGGGCAGCGCGAGGGCTCGCCGGGGCTTCAGCTACCTTCCCAGGTACAAACTCCCGCAGGTTTTGCCGAGTGGCTTTTGGCTCTCGGGATTTGCGGAGCTCTAACTTTAGCCTCCCTGACTTCTAGCTTGGCACTTGGCCCGCAGCTGGTTTGGACTGGGAACACTGCTGGGGAGGCAGAAAACAAAAGGCAATAACAAAGAAAAGAAAATAAAAAGCAACAAACAAACGAAACAACCACCAAAAAAAAAAATGCCCCAGCTTTTAATTTCAACTTGGGCTGAAAATGCCATGAGACCAGTTTTTGTCATGGTGTTTCAACGCTTCTGGTTGTAGTTGCTGGAGTTATAGCAAGGCTTTCATTTACAAGCAGGCTTTTCCAACTTTTAGGTTCATTACATCCATTGAATAAAAGTGTTCCCCAATCCACAGCTTAATTTAAAACTAACTGGACTTGTTCCAAACTCTAGGCAATTTCTATGTAATTCTTGATCCCCAGAGCAAGTCTCTGCCTTTGGTTGGAAAGACAGGGCTCATTGACTGCTTGGGTCTCAGTTGGGGTTACAGCTTGCAACTCCTGCTCCAGGTTTGCACAGAAATCCAGTTCAGATTCTTCTCCTGTTTCCCGAGGAATGAGCTAAAAAAGTAATTTGTCTGGCACTGTACTCATTACATCATCTAACACCTACCATCTGTGACAATGAAAAGCACTGTGCAGCTAGTCCCAGCGTGGGCAATTGCACCCACCTGGAGTCTTTCTTAGAAAAGTGAACCAGTCCCTTCCATCCACACCTTGGCATCTTCTTTTCATCACACAGTTATGCATTTAGTTCTGGCATGGCTGCTCAGGATTTGCACCACTGGCAGGTTTAATGACAGTGATGTCATTTAAAATAACAGTTTTGATTTGTAGAGTAAAGTGATAGCTTGAAATTGAGACAATTATCTTTTTAGCTGCTGGATGAGTGGAAATGAGCACTCAATAGTAAACTTCATCTCCACGTTTCAGAGCATGTAAAGGTGAATAGATCCCCGATAGCTATCTTCCACCTTCCTAAGGGCTTCTCAATGAAATCCTGGCATCACAGTGCTAAGCACCACAAACATTTAGAGAAAGACACTTTTCATCAGAAAACACCTGGTAGCTGTGGACACTTTAAGCACTCAGAGTTTCTCCATACATCCACAAATAGCACATTACAGATGGTCAATCATGTCTTACTAACAAAGAGAAAGTAGGAAAGAGGACAAAAGCAGATCTGTAACCTCACCTTAATCAAAACCAAAATAAATTTCATCCAAGTGGGTAGAGATTTCTTCCTTCCCTTACAGAAATCTGAGTCTTAGCTAAAACAATAGGAACTTCACATTTTCAGCTTTTCAGAAAACAATGGAAACTTTCTGGAGAAGGCAACAGTTTCCCACAAAGATGTGCATGACATTGGAAGTCTCATTTGTCCACTAACTTTTAGAAGCTATGTCAACAGAAAATCTTTGCTCAGATTTGCTCACAACTTTTCCCCATACTTAGTTTTCCATAGTCCAGAAGTTAATTTCTTGAGTCTGAGTTTACATGCTCAGAAACTAGGTTTGTGTGATACAGTTTAGAGTTTGATTCAGAAGGTCCAAAATAAAAATGCAGATGAGGTTAACACAGCTCCTCAGTGGACAGATTATTGTCTGAAACACCTATGACTGAAAAAAAGGAAAGTATCAGTTTTTGATTGATAGAAAGTCAATATGTTTTAATGTTAATATTGTTTCTATCTCAAAGGCCTAACTGAGGTTTCTGTCACAATAAGGACTGTACAAACACAGGAACATATTCTTTGGCCCAAATTTCCCACTGTGTTGGATGGTTTTGATATTAATAAAGTATAACACTTGAATTTCTTGACCGAACCTTTGTTGTTGAGACAGAATTCATAAAGACATAGGAGGTGATACATTTGGCAAATGCAGCAATTTTGGGAAATTTCTTTTGCATAAGAAAAGATCATCAACTCTGTGTTAACCACAGCCTCAAAGGTGCCTATTTTGCTGGTTCCCAGTGGGAAACAACAGGACAGCACAGAGAAAAGGGATGGATGGGTCATAGGATATGGCCATTTACTCACCACAAGGATATTTTCCTTGTTGAAAGAACTGTGAAGCTGGAGAGGCTTATTTCCAGAATGTCTGTGCTATTTTGTTCCTCCTTGACTTTGTTTTCCAGCCAATGCTTTATTTTGTATGTAATCTCTGGAACTGTGTTTCCTGTGACATATAGAAAAAAAAACTGTACTACAAAAAAAAATAGGGTTTGATTATTACTTTTTTCCCCCAGTTTGAACATAACAGCTAAACTAGAAAAGAGAATTTGCTTGCAGGTTGACAGAGATACTTTAACATTCCTGACATTTGATTACAGCTACAGGTTCCACTCTGAGGAATGGACTGGCAGATGTAGAAGTCCAATTTCTACTTCTATGTATCCTCTTTGCTACCCAGCCCAGAAATTTGCAACCTAATGAAAAAGAGAGATAGGGCTGAATTTTCTTTTAAAAAGGAAAAGTGACTGTTAGGGTTGTAAGAAAATATAAAAGGACTTCTAATTGACTTATGATTGTCATTATTCTGATGTACGAAAGCAAATGTTCTCATCATCCAGAAGTATTAGATCCCAATCAGAAAACTAATTCAATGAGTGAATGCTCAAGACAATTTGGGGGAAAGAAGCTCACGGAATTAGATGTGTTTTTTGCCAAAATGTAGAAAGTCAGCCATAATGAATTTTCACTCGGTGAGTTGGTGAGTTGGTTTTCTCTGAAAAGAACCCAATTTTCTCTTTGAAGCTGGGGATCTCAGTACTTTTAGGTAGTCATTTTGCACACCACCTGAAGAAGGTAGTTATTTGGATCTCATCAGCTTCTAGCAGGAGTTTGCACTTTTTCCCAAAGATGCCCATGAAAAAGTCTGACTCTAAAACTCAGACTACAAAGTCAGAGGGCAAAGTTTTATGTGGTTTGCTCCCAAGTAGTGTTCCACTGTTTTCAGTCCCACTGCTGAGAAGAATGAGGATGTACTGATTAAAAAAAATAAAAAAATAAAAAAAAAAGATGCCACCCCTTGCACAGCACTAAAAAGATCAGGTTGGGCTGAGCTTGTTTTGCTTGTTTCAGATACAACACAAATACAAATTTCTTTCTCTTGCCCTCCCTAGCCATCACCAACAGCAGCTCCAGGAATAAGCAGCGGGATTCCAGGAAAGCTGAGAAGAGAACTCAACAATAGTTTAGATTTCTTCACCTTTTTCTGCATTATTTTTCCCAAGCTATTGAGCTGCCAAACCCTGGCAACTAAGTGCCCCACATCCCCACTCCTGCACTAAGATCAGATTTCCATTAGTGATACTGAATTATTTAGTGAATGCATCGAAGATTGAAATCAACTAGAGAGCTGTGTGCTTTCTCAGTCTATCTTTCACTTAAAGTCCACACAATGGCAGGCATATTGTGACAGAGACTATCAATCCTATAATTAAAGTAAACAAATCCATGGAGTTCAAAAACAATAGTTCATACCTCACTCTCTAGTATTAAAGTAATCCAGTATATAAAAAATCAGATTTCCCAGTTGTATGCAGAAGGCAGCAAACAGAGAGCATGAACCCAGAAGTGTTATTCTTTCATGCACATATGCTGAAAACCGGAGATGTTTGAAAACAAAGTCAGTGTCTCAGAACTTGGTCTAAAGCTTCAGTCACTAAACCATGAATGCATGTTGTAACTTTACACATTTGACTGATTCCATTTTCTTCAAGGGGATTAAAGCTCTTGTGCTCAAAATTATTCATGTGCATACATCTGCATGTTGCAGTATGAAATACACAAATATAATGAGACACAGCAGGCCTTCCCATATCCCCAGCATTTAAAAGACTGCTGTTCATATGTTGGCTTCTCTCACTATTTTCTTCTTTTGTGCTGGCAATCCTGGGAATGGAAGTCCTATATATCTACAACATGAAGTCTACTACATAAAAAAATAATTCTTAGTTATGGTAAAAAAATTGCTGTTTTGTATATACTATCACTTCCCCCCCTATACAAATAAACATCTTCACTTTAGTTTTACTAGTGAAACATTAGCCAAAGCAAAATGGCATTTTATTTTGAAGGCCTGAGTAACAGATACCATTTTTGTTCTGTTTTCTGGGGGCTTGTTACTATGTATTTCTGCATAAAAATCGAAGCAAACTGCACAAACAAAATGTTCTTCCATTGAACCAATAAAATTGACTTTTTTTTCCCCTTTTCAGTTTATCTCAGGAAGAACTTGATTGCCTAGTACTTATTTTTTCCTAAGGCATTATACCCCCATGCCTAACTACTCTATGAAGAGTGGCTTTAGAAGTAGAAAAGGTGGTATTTATAATCCCTCTGAATCAGTCCTTGATACTTGTTTAAAACAGTCAGCTAATATCAGTCATAGTACCAAATAGAATCATAGAACACTTTAGGTTGGAAGCAACCTTTAAAGGCCACCTAGGTCGAAGCCCCTCATGGTGATCAGGGAGCACTTTAACTGGATCAGGTTACTCAGAGCCCTGTACCACTTGGACCTTGAATGTTTCCAGGGATGGGGCATCCACCACCTCTCTGGGCAACTTGTGCTGGTGTTTCACCTCCCTCACTGTAAAAACTTTCTCCCTTGTATCTAAGCTAAATCTACCCTCTTTTACTTTTAAACCATTACCTCTTGTTCTGTCTCAACAGGTCCTGCTAAAGACTGTCCTCATTTTTCTTATAGGATCCCTTTAAGTACTGAAAGACTGTGATAAAGACTCCCACAAGACCTTAGCCTTTCCCTAGCCCAGTTTAATTCTCAGTGATGAGTTTTGAGGCCCTAAATACAGAGCAGGCAATTGATTGGAAAATGAAATTATTCTCATCCTTTGTCAATAAGCTGAATCATAACATGCAACTATTTTTCAGTTAAAACTATTTTAACCACATTTTTGAATGCATAATCAGTACCTTTCAGTCTAATGATGATTACATAATTAAAAGAAGTATTTCCTAATATATTTCCTTAAAAATTAATTACTGCTATTATGGGGAGCAACCACTAGGACATCCTACGTCCACAGTATGTTGTAACCAGTGCAACTCTGAACCAAATGTATGAACAAAGAAGAAATTATGCTTAGAAAAATGTTCTCTTTTTACCTTTTAAAATGATTTGTCTGTCAATTTGTAAAGGGTTCACCTGTGTGATTATAACGATGCTGAACTTCACATTTAAAGACAAATGTAAGTGGTTTTGACAAGTCTTCCGTATGTGCAATCAAATGATGAGATGTTCTCCTTCAGTGCAAGTGCAGAACAGACAGTTAAATCCTTGATTATCAATTTTAGTGAAATCACAGCAATGAAAGAAACACTAAAAATATAATATTGACAAGTAATTATCAAACATGTTCAGAAATACCATTACCAAGACTTCTTTATAACTGGCTTTTTCAAGGCTTATCCTCAGTCTATAGGTAAGCTTGATAGCTCAGTTTTTCAAAGGTAACAGTACAAGTCTGTATATATTAATGGAGGGGGGGTTTCTTCGCTTCAGCTGGTACCACATTCTGTAGTAAAGTCAAGCATACAATAAGACTGACAGTTGATGAAGTAAAAGAAAGTCATCCATAAAGTAGGACAAAGTAAAATTTAGACCCTAAAAATGATGCGGCCTGGAGATACAAAGCTCCTCAGATCATAGCTTTCTAATGAGGTATTCATAATAAAATAAAATAAAATAAAATAAAATAAAATAAAATAAAATAAATAAAAAGTAAAATTATACTCAGTTTAAGTAGTACTTTTTTCCTAAGTACCATTTTTAGAAATCACTGTGGCAAATGTGAAATTTAGGAGGTATATAATGTATAGATATTGACACACCCATAAGAAACCAACATAAAGGTTTGTTGCTAGAAACACAGGAGTTGGAAGACAAACAGCTATAACCTGTGCCTGTGCAGTGCCCTCATTAGTTAATGTAATGGCCATGATTTTCCCCCCATAAGAATAAAATTAAGTACATCTGTTCTTAACTTACTGGCAATTTCTTGCTTGAGATTTGAGCCAGTCACATGGCCCTCATAAAGCACAATACATCTTTGATGGAAACTCCTGTGGGATGCTGTTGGCTTCAATGTCAGCTTGATCTAGGTTTTCATGCTCAGGAGTTTAACAAAACGTGGCATCATCATTCACAGACCTAGACCTGGACTGGTTGTTATTAAAAAAAAAAAAGTGAAGGCATTAAATCCTTTAACATCCACATTAAAGATTTCATGCTGATGTCAAAGTATAGGGACTGCTACGGGTAATGCTGGCACTGCTTGATAAATGCTGGGGGGGGGTTTCCCCAAAGATCTAGTTCCCAGCATTATGTGATTGCATTAGACACATAGTTTTCAATAGCAAAACGTGAACAGGCAAACAATGGGGAGAAAGTCCTGCCTCTTCCACTCCTAGTGCTTTACAGAAAAAGTCCAGAATATAAAAGTTAAAAGGCTCTTAAAAATAATAATTAAAAAAATAATGTTAAGAATATGTGTTAAAAACTATTCCATCAATGTATATATTATAAAATAGAATACATGTAAATATTTAAAATTTGCTGACTGTCTCATGTGGTGGTTTTTTTTCTTCACCTATTTAATGGAATTTTCACATATTTAATTCTTCATATTTAAGAAAATATCCATACTTACATTTCGCATTGCTTTTCTTTCTTTTGTTTTATCCTCCAGCACTTTCTTTACTTCAGGAGTTCCTGCAGATCAGGAATTTGAATAGAGCAAAACCCAGGGGAAGGTATCTTCCTGTGCAGAATAAATTCTGATGTCTCTCAAACAATCTTAATTTTAGGCTCATTTTAACAAAACTGCTAGCTATTGCTAGTAATCACTTTGTCAACACCATCCGTTTTAAGAGTGAGATTATGGATGTTTTAAAAGAAGGTGGTTTTGATCAAACACACTTGGTTTTACATTGAAAAGAAAGAACAATCAGATCAGCTGAACAATCTACAACAATTTTATCTTAAGATTTATCATTTCTATTGGGAAATGGATAGGGAGCAGGGTCTTATCCTCTGAGACCCGTCCGGAACTTTATGCCTTTTGAAGATCCCATGATCCTCTAGTACTATGTATGTAATGTTTATAACAAAGGACCAAAATCTCAGCTAAGGTCTGTAGTCCCTTTTGTCCTAATTTTAGTACTAATGCTAATTAATATACATGATTATTGACAAAATTATATTAACACAGTTGCAGAACCTATGAGGATAGATGAAATTGTACTTCAATAGCAATATTCTTGTTTTTACCCTTTGCTTTTCAATACTACAAGAAAATGTACATACCTCTACTTAAAGCTGTTCAGAACTGGTTTTGTGGCCCCAGGCTATTCCTTTTCCAATTATTTGGGCTAAACACTAAGATATTGAAAATTAGACCTTTCCAAGCAATTAGAGTGAGCTCTGTCTTCCTCTCTGCATCCCCAATCTCTTCAACATTTTTCCCATCTTCTTTAAACAACCTGTGTCCTTCTCTTTGTCTAAATGATGTTAATATACTACTAGGACAGCATCAATAATGCATATTTGGAAACTGCACCATCATCAAGGAGTTGAAAGCAGCAACCATAAAAGATTTGTGTTAGGAACCACCACTAACTGCCTACAGGGAGTATGATATTTAATGAAATGTTCACAATATTTAACAGAATGCTCATGTTTCTTGTGTAATTTGCCTATTTACATTTCCTCCATCACGTTTCTTCAGAGTGTGGAAAGCATGAGTCTTTTACAAGGAGTTTGTATGAGTCTAAACCCTGCCTCACTGTTCATGTCTGAACTCTAGTGACGTGTTTTAGATTTTGGTCAATATTTTCTCCTTAACTTTGTGTGTGTGTGTGTGTGTGTGTGTGTGACATCTGTTTTGTTTCAGCTGTCTGGGATAGGAAATGAGGAGCATTTTGATAGCTGGATTGCCTGTCTTTAGCTTCTACAGGTAGTGTTCATTTTCCAGATGAAATATTATTTTGGAATGCTGTAAAATGATACTCCCTTTGTGTCTCAAATTATTCCTACAGTGTTGGTCAAAAAACTGAGAAACACCTCATTTTGAAGCATAGTTACAGGACCCGGTCACCAGTGTAATTCAATGCTCTTTACACAGTGTTTTTTCCCTGGTCCTTCTGATGATGAAAGAAGTGCTGGGAATTTATGAACTTGTTTAGCAAGTGGGGTGTTTCCTTGTGGTGTTTTTTTGTGGTTGTTTTGTTTATTTGCTTGTGGTTTTCTTTTTTGTTTTTTTTTTTATTATTCACGAAACTGAAAAATGAAGATGGGAGAAGTCCCTGCAAAGGGATGCACTCCCTGATCCAGCCAGGAAAAAGTCATCCTTCATGGAGTCCTGGCTTATTAAGAAGGGTAGCATTTTTATTTAATCCTATATGAACACACAGAGCTAGATTTTCCCCTACAGCCTAATACTCAGATTCATTCTGTAAGGAATGCCCAGATCAGACTGTAGGGAGACATGCATTCAAAACTCTCCTCGCTCTGGCACCTATTCTCACCTGTGATTTTCACCCAGTAGAATAAGCCAGTTGAGTGAGTGAATCAAGAATTATATAGCACTTTGTAGAAAAACTCATATAGGAAGGAAGTTCAAGGCTTTTTTTTTTTTCTCCTGGTTTTACTGTTATTAAATGGGGAAGAACCCAAACCAAACTACAATGGTAAATGTGTTCGAATTTGCACCTTCTTAGGCTGCATAACAATGTGTTCAGAAAAATCCATGGTGGTTGGGTTCACCAAACATGAAGCTATCACTCAAGGTGTTACATAACTCTGGTCTGATTACAACATTTCTGAATTCAAATCTCACCCACTTAGATTACTGAACAGAATTTGAGGAAGGCAAACAATACATCAATACACTGAGGTTCTTTGTTATTTGGGACAGCTGAGAAGAGGAAGAACACTGAATCTGGAGCCACTACAGAACAGAGACCACTGTTAAGCTCACTGTCTAAAAAATGAAGACAAATTAAAGAAAACGGAAAGTGATTCCCTGGTCCTTGTGTACAGTTACTCAACCAACATTGTGAAAACTCTAACATTCATAACTGCAAAAGGCATTAACCAAATGCTCTCCATCTTGAAGAGGTCTTGTTTCCTACATCTCATCAATACTTTAGATATAGGACAAAACTGAACTGCTCTTTTTGATGACCATTCTTGGACCAAATTCTACATTATGACCTTTGAAAAACATTTACTTGATTTACATACAAAGGGGATTAAGTTGTTAACTTCCACTCAAGGGGTTGGGGTTTCGTGTGTGTGCGTGATGGGAGCAGGGTTTTTGTGGGTTTGGTTTGGGTTTGTGTGTCTAATTAATACTCCAGGGTTACAGCTAAGAATAAGCATATATATTTCATATATATGAACATATATATTTCAAGAAGATGAGTTTGAAAGATTGGGGCAAATGGAAAAAAAAAAAGCTTAGAACAGTAGTTCTACATTAAATATAATTAGTTGTATTAAGTTGTCATTAATAACTATAGCAGATTTCATTTAAGAACTGAAAGCTTCATCAATATTGTTGCCTGCTCTATACTGGTGGTAAAACTGATGGTTAAAAAACTTTAAATCCAACATTTACTTTAAAAAAAAAATAAAAAAGTGAAATGTGTGCAGGACACAAACCAGACACCATCTGACTCCAGAGCTGCAGCACATGCATGATGCCCACTCCCATCCCTTGACAAAGAGCAGCAGCACAGCTTGCTCCCTTGTCTTGTGCACAGGATTATGCAATAAAATTATGAGAAAAAGATGACTGGAAGACAGTAGTGGCTGTGGCCTGAATCAGATTTTTCAACAACACAACACCTGCATAAGAACCTACACCTCATGCTGTTGTGTTAGCGAGATGAGGAATTACCTGCTTGTCTGGAAATTGCATTTGCTTCTTCCAGTCAAGAGCACTGCTTCTCCATGACTGCCTTTAGGTAAGCCTGAATGCAGCTATACCCTGAAGCAGATAATCTTTCAACTGTTAACACTTAGCTCACACTGAGATAAAACCATTTTGCTGTTGTTGTTGGCCAGTACACTGGTATTTGAACTTGTAGGGTAAGGAGATCTGCCTTATTCTATGGACTAACAGAGGACACAAGTTCTAGGCCAGGCTGCACTGTGCTTTTCAACACTTTTCACTTTAAAAGGGACAGAAGAAACAAAACAAAAGAGAAAACATTTTCATATCTATTGTTTTAGAGGCTCAGAATCAGGCTTTTGCCTGCTGTCCATGTGTATCAATGGAAAGAATGTGGCAAGTCTGTAGGGTGTCCCCTCCTTCTCCTCACAGTTTCCATTTAAAGGCCCAAAATATTTGAGAAGAACGAATCTGTTTCCTATTTTGTGCACAATAGGGATGCAACTTTTAGCTTCAGGGGACCAAAAAATAGCCCCAACAACTCAAAGCAAAGTGCGTAAGTCCATGAAACAGCCCTCAGCACAAGAGAGACTTCAGAAACAAGAAAATTCAAGAGTAGACGCACAGTGCAATAGAACTTACCAGTTGTGAATTAACGTCGTGGGAGCCAGGGGAGTTTCTGGTCTGTATGTTTTGCTAATGGTTATTTCCTGGGTGCCTTTGTGTAAGTGAAACTTTTCTTTAGCTGGCTGTGGTGTGTTCAGTCCCTGATTCTGCAAGCTGCACACTTTTTTTCTTGCCTCAGATTACCAACATGGGGGCAATAGCAGTCCATTTGTCTATTCATGCTCACAGTTCCATAGAGCAAGTGCATTTTTCTTTCTGTTTTTTTATTAACCCATGGAAGGCCTTGATAAGTCCTAAATTATGGTCCTAAAGACAAGGATCTGACCCAGATCACCCTGACCTAAATTCAAAGTTGATGCTGGTTCGAGTGTGAGTTTGGACCAGATGTCACCCACCAACCTAAATTAGCCTATATTTATGTTTAACAGTGATGGAAGTTCAGCATGTGTTTTAATAAGCAGATAGGTTTGACATTGAAGTCTGGACATTAGCAAACTCCAGCTTTGGGATCCAGACAGCTTTCTTCAGTTCCTAAAGCCTTCTTTTTGGATGTTACTTATGGTGACTCCCACATCCATCTTGGGCTCAGCAGGTTCATGCATATCTGTATAGCTGGTGAGCCATGACCCATGTCTCATATTAAACAGCAGGTGCAGTTAAGTTTATTCTTGATGTGAGATATCTACAAATGGCAACAACAATTTGTGAAGGCAATCAGTCACTCAATGAGAGCTAACCCCTTCTTCCCTTCCCTAGATAATTGCAGATAGAGTAACTAGAGATTCTCTGACTTGGAAAGGCTTTGAGCAAGTCTACCAGAGGTCGCAAACCTGGAAACCTTGAGCAGAAAACTTACACCCTGCAATTAAGGAGCTCTGCTGTCCTTAACAGAAGAGGATGTTGCATGCATTGCCTGTGAGTTAACAGCCACCAGAGAATATGCTAAATATGTAGGATCCATCTCCCCTCACCATGGCACAATCCATCAAGTGTTTACTGAATGCTGTGACTACAGAACCTAAGTGAGCTTTCTCCCCATACCACTAGAAAAAAATGTGTCTTGCTGTGTGTCCAAAAGAAGCCCATAGTCACCTGCTTTTGTTTACTTGCTTTGTTTCGGTGATCTAGTGAGATCTGCAAAACCGTTTTATTGGTTAGCAAAGAAATGAAGCAGAAACAGGGAGGTTCAGTAAGTCTAGGTAAGGAAAAATGCAGATCTGAGATAATGAAAAAATAAGCATCACAACCTGGAAGTGGTAAGTTCATTTCTGACATCACTAAACTTAATCTCCCTAAGACACAAGTAGCAAGAAAGAATCTAAAGCAGAAAAATTAATCCTGGCCAATTGTAATGATGTGAATTAAAATCGTTATAATTATTTTAGATAATAAAAAAGAAATAATAATACAGATACTGTATTTCCAGGGTTTTGAAATCAAAATACAGGAAACAATAGAAAAAAAAAATTAAGATAAAAATCTTAAACATGAGGCAGTTGGAGAGTATTAGTATTCCAAATCAACAGTACCCCATAACCAGCCCTTGTTCTCTTTCTTCCACATACAGACACAGATGCTCATCTTCTAGCTACAGATCAGATCTCCTTCATTACTAAAGGGTAAAAAAGGCTCCCAAATGACCTGCAGAGCATTGCAATGCTGAACTAGGTCTCCCACTAGTAGATCGAGAGAGAGACGGGCACAACAAGTACAATTCAGCTTCACTGGTAATTCAGTGTAAGAATTTCAGGGTGATTTGTGAAGTCATGAACTCATGCAGCTACAGACATACGGCGCTCTCATGGTTTTTATTAGGGTAAACTTCAGACTACAAGCTTTAATCTACAAGCTGTCCATCAGCTTACCATAATATTAATTCTGATTGTATCTGTGAATACATGCCACCTGATGTTGTCCTCAATGCAACATCAGGTGGCATATAAAAGTGAAAATTGAAATGGAAAACCATAAGTGACTAGAGAACTTTTAACAGCTGTATTGCTCTGAGAAACTCTTAGTTACCCAGGGATCTTGTATGCTGCAACAGTCTCATGTAGCTGGACACAACTGATAATACCTGCCCTTCCCTCATACATTTGATAAAAGGCAGAACAAAAAAACTAGAGGGAAAGCAAACATCCAGAATAATGACCCTGGATATTTATAAGGAGCCTTATATCCCAATATTACCTGCTTCACAGATGATAATGAGACCTATTCCAAAGATACTCCTGGAGCTGAACATGTATCTGTAAATGGAGTGAGAAAGCAGAGATTGTTAGACTAACAATTCTGTTGAGACTAACATTAACAGAAGCAGGCAGGTAGTCACGCCCCATTTCTAGCAAACACAGTCCTCACCCTGTTGACAGCAACAAGTCCCTCATATTCTAGCCAGCCAACATTAGCTTGAGTCACTTCACCTCATGGATTCATGGTGGTTCAGGCTGGATGGTAGCTCTATTCAGAGCTACCTTCAACTTCATCCTCCTATCACCCTTAAAGAAAATAACCCAACAACAATCCCTTCAGCTGCTCCGTGCCCTTCATCTTTTGTCTGGCATAACAGAACATCCACCAGAGCTGGCCTACATGCACCCTCTCATGAGAAGCCTCCTGGTGTCTTATTACTTCTGCACAACACAGCATCCAAAAGCCAAAATCTCTGGAATGAGAGTGAATTCCCCTGTGCAGTTACTTGACAAGCCATTAGGTGCTTTGGTAGTAATGTAAAACAAACAATGCTGCAGTCAAATGTTCTGACAGTCACTACTACTGATTTTTATTAAATCTCTGGTTAGGTAGAAAATTGATTAAAAATATGATTAAAAATATGAACTAAGTAGTGCTTCAACTGGCTTCCTATCATGCTACCAATTGCCCACCTGAGTTTAACTCCCAGTGAGTACCTCCTGATTGTTTGAGACACAACATTATTTTTCTGGGTCTTAGGATTCACAGCTCACTTTTCTATCTATGGGATTGTTCACCTTATTGAATGAGAGCAGCAGGATCCTTGCAGTTGACACACTCATACTTTAACTCCACATTCATACAAAACCACTTCCTAACACATCCTTAGTGCCACTTAAGATCATGGACAGAAGGAGCAGAAGAACAGAGGCAACAGGTCTGAAGGTTTCCTTGTCCTTTGATATGCTTACTGTGAACTAATAGGGCTTCAAATACAATATTCATGTCTCAATATCAACACTTAAGTGTGAAAATATGAGACCAAACACCTTGAAATTATGGGACCACTTCCAATATTTACCTATTTTTCAACTCAACAACCTTGGCAACATCTCTTACAAGCACCACTACCTAGTTTAAAAGATCCCTTGTGAGAAAGAATCACATTTTAATGGCAGGGAAATATTGAAGGCACTTGGCTGCACTGAAACTGCAGGAGTTTAGAAGTTTAGCGTAAAGAAAATTTTTTGTGTCACAATTATATTTATTTTTTCATTGTAGTTACATTCCTACAATGAAAAGCTTAGTTTTTAGAAGAAATAAAGTTATTACTTTTCATATGTAAAGAAAGGGTGCAGGAAAAATTCCCACTTTAAAAATATATTAGTCTGTGAGAGAGATATTTGCATGTATGTAAGCATATAGATGTGAATTTCATCAGCCTCTTGAAAGACTTTTTTTCCTGGTTTCTTTAGGGTAAGTTGGCTAGAAATCAGCCCTGAAGCAGCCAACAGAGCTGAAATGCTGAGGGACAAGGGGAAAATACAATGGATGAGCAAAGCAACAATTGGACTGTCTTCAGAACTTCATAGGCATCCATACAAGGCCACACACGTTCAAGAGGTTGGGGTGCAAAACTGGTAGGATATAAAGCTGTGCTGCTGTTTTTTCTTAAAGCACCACTGAGCAGCTCTGACTGCAGGTGGTGGAACATCTCTAGATGCTGCTGTGAGGAAAGCTCTGAGCACATCAAAAAGCATTTCTTCCCCATGGACACTCCCAGAGAGCAGCTGGCAGCCATTTGGTGCAGCCTGTTACTGCAAAGGACCCCAAATGAGTCAGTGCTTTGTACCACAGTGCTTATGAACGTCAAAGCTGTGCTTGGCAGTGCTTTCTCGCTGTGCAGCAAGGCTCAGTGCAACCCATGACTAGGTTACATCCTCATCCAACTCCAACCAGTTCTGCACAAGCAGAGCAGTTGTTCTTTTTAGTACTATTATTATTAATAATATTCTGAGGCTGTCTGAGACAGCAGGAAAAGGGGGCTTAAGATATCATTTAAAAGAGACAAGCACACAGCTGGCTGCTGGCAACAGTGGTGAGCATCAAAAGGCTTGGAGTGGAAAGGAAGCCAGAACTATGTGCAAGGGTGATGTTTTTGTGGCAGACACTGTCCCAGAGAGAGCCAACGAAAAGGAAACATCACAAAATTATTCAAAAATATGATTTCGGGATGGGAGAGCAGAGACAAGGGAACTGTTAGGAAATATCGACTTGCATGTGAGAGAGGCCACAGAAAAGCTTAAAATGGTACAGAAGCTTCTGAGTGGGGCAGGCTGGGCAGCTGCTGAAGATGAGAAAGCAAGAAATAGCTATGACACAAATTTCTTAAATCACACAATGCTGGGCAGAAGCAAACAGAACTATTCTATGCTCATGTATTACTGTAAAGGTGCCAAACTGAGAACCTAAGACAACTGAGAGGTGGATTAGAGTGCCATGGAGAAATGCTCCTGAGATGCATAGCAAAGACCTTGAGGTGACCTATATATGCCTACATTACAGCCTTACTAATCTCTGCTGGACCTCTTCTGCACACACTGAATTCTGTGCTGACTATTTGAACTTACTGAGGGACTGAGAATACCACCCTGGAAACATTAAGGGGTGTCATTAACATTTTTCATTACCATGAGTTTGAAGCTGGCTCATCCAGAGGCTTAACATTCCCTTCCCATCCCTCCCCTGATACACTCATGCACACACAGAATTTGTGACCCTTGCATCCCTTTCCTCCACTTTAACTCTCCACAGCTTTTGAGTCACACCAGTCTTTTTGCTTTTCCAGAAGCTGCAACACAGCTTCACCGGAAAGTAACACAAGGAAACTCATCCCAGCCAAGGCATGAGCTGCTTCACTTTTATTCTGCACATTTCCACACAGATCACAATACAGAAGAAGTGTCCGAAGGAACAATAACCAGATCTTTCACCTTATACAGATTTCCTCCTTCCCCCAGTTTAAAAATCTCCTCCTTTACCTCACACAATGATCAAGATAATGCATATAAATAAGAAATGCAAGAAAATCAGGGAAGAAAATACCTTCTTACATGGCTACAAAATGCCCATATCCCACTTCAATGCTGATTACCTGGTTCCTGATTCTGTGTTAAACACATAGCTTCATTGCATGGGTGCTGCCGCATGCCTCAGATTCCTTTGGCCAGCTGTCAGTCTCATGATGCACAGCTCCACAGCATTATGCATGGGGTCAGGCAGCATAAAAGAGCTCTGTGTGATGTTATTACAACTCCTAGAACAGATGTGACTTCAGATAATAGGATATGTACAAATATTGGAACTCTGGATGCCCCTGAAATGGTAGCTGAATATGCACATTTGCTATTTGGCTTTACTGCTCTATTCAGGGGACTAAACACCTAACAGAGTGGCCCAGATTCTGACTCCTCTCACATTTTGGTTCACTTGGAGTGAGTTCAGTGCAAATGATGTCAGAATCTGTCCATTATCCTTCCTCCATCATCTTCAGGAAGTAGCAAGTGAGTATCCACTACATAGCCTGACATAAACAGAGCCTTTCTATCATGAGCCTGTTTATCAGCATCTCAAGTGACAATGACTCCTTAGACTTGTTCCTTTTTGGATAAGACATCTCCAGCTCCCTAACTCTTTGTTAGCTTTTGTTCTTGTTCTTTATCAGTCTTCATCTCTCAATGCCAATTGGCTAGAGAGTCTACTCCCTCAAACATTTGGCTTTGTTCCTCAGAAACCTTTTGCATTGACAAAGTCAAGGGGTGATTTCTGGGCTGTTGGAATATACTGTGATACCTCAATGATAGGATAGAGGTGAGAGAGGTATTTCTGACATGGGCCATTCCAAACAAAACACACTCAGCTCAATGAACACAACATGATGGAGTACAACTGCTCTGAAGTTCAGGGAAATACTATTCTCTGGAGGGAAGGCAACCACCTGAATGCTTTTATTTACTGGACATATCACCTGAGTTAGAAGTTTTAATACAAGACAGTTCAAACATGGAAACGATTAGAAACTTGTCATCCTACAGTGCTCTTTACTGTCTCGACTTAAGCCCTCTACACTAAAAACTATGAAACAGGGCTGCTCCCACTTAAAAAAAAAAATGGTTCCAAAAGAAGCAGGATACTATATGGGAGCAACATTACAAGGCACAGCTAAAAAAATCATAAATAGTCAATGCAAAGCACATTTTGGCCTCGCAAGATAAAGTGCCTTACCTGGTGTGCATATGTGCAGATGATAGTATCCCCAGTTTACAGATAAGGAAACTGGGAAATAGGAAGGTTAAATGATTTACCCAAAGCAACACAACGACAGCAGAAGGAATAAAATCTCAACCCTTTGATTTGCTACCTCCTTCTTTGTCACTGACCAGAATACCTCCAGAGAGATGTGCTGATGAATTATAACATGCAGCAAGTGCTTTCCCTATCCTGTGACACAATCATTTGGCACCAACTTGCAAGCTGTCTTGATAGAAGCAAATCATTAAAAAGAGTGCTCATTTTTTTTTTGCAGAATGATTATATTTTACAATAAAACAACAGGTCAGTTCTTGCTCAGAATAAATCCCCACTGAGTTAGTAGTGACAGACTCATAAACCAGGTTCAGGCCTTATTTACTTTGCATTTTCATTAGCACACACTTGCAGCTTGATGAGTACTTGTGTCCACAGGGGAATTACATTTCCCCACAATGCATCTCAGGTTTTCCCAGTGTAAGGCTATGGAGCTAGAGCTGGTTTAAAAGCTGTACAGAAGCAAGGTAGCAATAACAGTGGCACAAAGGCAGGCCTGTAGTTTGTAGCAAAATATTCTGCGCACTGACTCAGAGAGGACACTGAAACCTCCATGGACTGCCAGAGGTTTTGTGTGGGAGATGCATAACGTGAGTCGTCAGCTGTATCATCAGCTAGACTTTCCAAAACCTTTCAAAAGCTTCCTTCTTCCAAAAAGCCAGCTGCATCCAGAATAACTGGCATGAGGTTTACAGTACAAAATAATATGGGCAGAAAATCATAACCTTCATCTCCCACTATAAAAGCATGTTTCACCTTGTGGAGATTTCTACAAAGAAATGTTGGCAGTTATATTTCATGTTTGCCTCCTCAGTTCACTGCACTCTGCCAAGGCTGCCAGCTCCCAAGTCCATCTGGAAAGGAATTTTAACCCTTTGATACTTCATTTTGTGATAGATTTGCAGGACACGGAGTACATGCAACCCATGGTGTGAGGGCAGCTAGATGGCAGCCATTACAAAGAGCAGCCCTATGCTGGCTGGTCTGAGGGGCAATAGGCAGGAATCCCCATCCTGGAGCTGCTCTTTGCCCCTGAACCAGGACGAGAAACAAGAAGCTTTTGAAAGAGTTGTCAAGAAAGTGAGGCAGCTCCTAGAGGCTTATTGATACTCATATGTATTTTGCACTTGCCTGGCACATGGTGAGGTGCCCAGAATACACAGCCTCCAAAGAGTTGTTACTTTTGCTCTTAAAGCAATAGAAGGATCTTTCTGCACATAAGGCATATCCCCCTTTTCCTTTCCCCAGATCTGTAGGTGCAGCAGTAAGCTAGAGAGACAAAGCTCTCAAGAGCTGCTTAGTGCTTTGAAGGCTCAGTCACTTTTTTTTCCTCCCAAAGCTGTGGTGTGATCAAAGGAGGCAGATGGAGGAGAATCACTCCGTAGTGACATGTAAATGGAACAAAAACCTGATAAGCCTCTGCCATTGCCCTATGATTTTTCTGAGATGCATGCTGAGCAGAAAACTGTACAATAGCAGGGCCAGCCATTTCACATGAGAGACTAGCACACTCATTCACTACTTGGAAGCAGCTGACACTGCTTGTGCGTACACCATCAAGCAACACAATCACATTGCTCAGGCAAAGATTGGTTACCAGAAAAATCACAAAGGGAAGGAACATGAGAAGAGATTCCACACACACACCCCCCAAATATGTGGGTTTTTTTCCTATTGATATTAAAACTGAGTCTAAAAAAAACTCTAAATCAATCCCTCAGGTGTGAAATACCTTAGTCCATCATGCTTCTCTTCTGCTTAATCCTGAGACATTATGACTGCCCTCAGAAGTGCCTTTAGTGCTATAGATCTGACTCATTCATAATACAGCAGAATTTTAACGTGTCTGGGCATGGGCAGAGGAGATCCAGCTATCTGTAAGTGGTCAAGCAGATGTGTCCCAGAGGCAAGCACATGACCAAGATTTTGACCTTTCCAGTCCAATATTAAGGTAGCACGCACTAAGGAAATAAGAGGTGATGAAAGACCAAAGACATCAGTAATGAAGGTCCGAAAAGACCAAAGACATCAGTAATGAAAGTCCGAAAAGGATAGAAGAAAATGAAAAAGGAAAAGGAAAAAAAAAAAAGGGGGGGAAGGGGGGAAGGAAAAGCAAAGAGCACTGAAGATTATTCAAAATAACATTCCATTTCCTCCCTGCCATTAGCTACCAATAAACTCACTTTCTTCTTAGCTTTGCAATAAATATATTGATCTTACAAACCATAGATATAAGGGCATTATTACACTAATGGCAAGACCACAGGAGAAAACAACTCACAACTGCATCCATTTCCTATGGAGAAAAACAAAACCAAAACCCAAAAACAACCAGGAACATCAACACCAATTTTCCCATTCTGATCAAGACAAACCCCCTGATTTTGGGAAAAGGGCTGAAGCAGGGAATGGGAAGGATAGCTATTCACTTTGAGGCCTATAGCAATAATATTTTTTATGTGGCATTGTTTCTATTAATTTAAAAGGAAAGAATCCAGTGTGAGTAAGGAATAGGAAGAAGTGTCATTGCACAATTGTGGGTTCCTGTCTCACTTTGTGAAGCCTCAAGATACGCAGATAGGAGGATGTGCCACACCAGTTTGTGTGGTGATTCCTGCCAGGGCAGGAACAGGAGAATCCCTGCAGCTGGATGACACAAATACTGGCAGAAAAGAGCTTAGAAAAGAAATTACATCCATCTCACTTTAATAAAAGCAGACAGATACATATAATTATGGTAGATAATTACTCATTGCAGTGATATTCAATAGCTAGCATTGAAACTTCCCACTCAGAAAATAGCAAAGCTTATGGAAACCATCCGGTAGGGTCCCCATTACCAGAGGCCAGCTTAGCTTTGCTTTTCTAATTTTGCTTTCTCTCATTTTCTATGTGACTGTCATAGAGGGCAAAAAAAACCAAAACCAAAAGCAAACCCAAAAATACTAGGAAAGTATGAGTATCTATTAAAGCCTGATTAACCAAGCAGAAATTGCTCAGATCTGTTGCATCAGGCTCAAAAGCTTCCTGAGCTGCTTCTCAGTACCTGGTTCCTACAGTTCCTAGATATGATCTGGATTCCTGAATAGGTGTAGGAAAAGAGAATGCCTTCTCCCTCCTTCTTGGCAACAGGCTGAGGAAAAAGTGATAATTGAAGGTCATTAAGGCAGCTGGAACCAGAAGACCATTTTTCTCATTAAAGTGTAACCCTAAGAAATTAATTGCTGCTGTGGATCATACATTAGCAGTTAGATAATTGCTGCAGCACTTGTCATAACGGAGCACTGGATTGCCACCACACACACTTCACTGAGTGGTGGGCTGCACATCAAGCAGCCTCCTAGACAGGGACTAATTGAAGAGCCAGGTGTTACACTTTGCCAGCAGAAGCAGACAGGCTCTAGATGAAGTAATTACCTACGCAGTATTATATTGCTAAAAGAAGTAGGGCTTTCTTTTTTTTTCATGTCAAAATGCTACAGCTTTTGCATATGAATGCTGGAGCTGTTAACATATTGGTGAACTCTGAAACAGCATTTCCAAATCAGGGTTCTGTTTCTAGCGGATGAGATCAAAATAATAGAAACAAGTTTCTAAAATGTCATCTCTGGGATATTCACCTTCTTGTACGTGTCTGTCAAGAGACTCACTGCTGCCTTAGATTCCCAAATTCTCTTCCATGTAGGGTGTCCAGGAGCATAAGCTGACTGTTTTTAAAGGGCTAACCATCAAATTATTTCCTGAATTATACATGTGTTTACACTAAGTGTGGTGGTGAGAGAAAATTCAGTTTTCACACACACACACAAAGAAACCATGGCTAACTCAGTCAGAGAAACAGAAATGAATATAAGCTATATTTACAAGCAGGATGAAATGCAGATTAATATATAGGCACTATACAATATTTACAATATGTACAGAAATATACAGCAAAGAACGTAACACAGAACAAAACTCCCTCCTCTAGCCAGAAGGGTCCCCCCCTGTACCCCCTCTCTCCCCCTATCTCCCTTTTTTCCGAAAAGGGTTAGAGAGAGAGAAAAGGGAATTATTAAGGAGGAAATTCTGTTAGCTCAAAGCGTATGCAAGAATTAGTTTCTTATCTGTTAGTTCAAGGTCAACTCCATCCCGCACAGCTGTTGCTCAGAGAGAGACTGAAACAGACAGGCAGAGAGACTGAACTGACTGAAACTCAAACTGAACTAAAACTTAAAGTTGCATTCTACCTACCAATGAAATTCGTTTAGAATATCTTGGTTTCATTTTAATACCAAAACATTCAGCCAGAGTGTTTCAGCAACTGTCCCTTTCTTAAAGGCACAGCCTAAAATGGTCACACTAAGTTAAATGCTTTTGTTGAAGGGCATTCTTAGACTTTAGAAGTCATCATGTGCTATATCAGAATGAGGGGGTTTTCAGATGATCTGCCTGACTTTTCTTCTCCCTAGGTAAGTAGACACAAGTGTAATGCATAAGATAGATTGTCTTTTATACATGTATAAAGCAGTCTGCAAAGGAAGAAACTGTATCTGAAACTGGAATGTGGCACCTTATAAATACGGCAGGAGACGAGATGTACTCTGATGGCTGAATACAGTACAGTTATTCATCTCTAAGCCTGCCTAATCACTGAAGTCAAAGGTAATGAATTTACTGGTGTGATCAAGGCCTGAGGGAGGGAATTTTCCCCATCTGCAGGAATGGCACCATAGGTGGGCCAGGAAATCCTTTGGCCAAGGAAGGAGGTGTTGCTCCAGTGCCCAAAGAATGCCACTCTGTAGACACTGCCGTGGGCAGCAATGCTGGAAACATGCTGAGGAGGAAAAGGCCCCTGAGCTTTGGTACCTGCAGAGGATCTCAAGAAGGCAGTCTTGAGAAGTGTGGTGCCGAGGCACAACCTGGAGTATGCTTACTGCTTTGACTGCTGGGTGGACCATCCCTCCCAAGCCAGCTTTTATATAAAATCAGAAGTGAGAAACCACCCAAGTGTGGTTTTGGGCAGCTCGAGCCAAGTGCCAAGCTGTTGCAGTCTGTCTGTATGATAACTCCTCAACAAAGGCTGAGACATCCTGACTCCCCTAATATATTCTGTCTACCACAATAGACAGATGCAGAGCTGTGTTACACATCCTCTCAAGGTATTTCCACAGTGCAGCCACAAGCTGCATCCTGCCCTTTTATTCTAAAGGCAGTTAAAACACCAAATCTAGAGACAGATCCTCCACATAAAATTCACCAATATGTTAGCATGTCACATTTAGCATATTACTGAGCTGTTAATGCAATCATATCTTGGCAGGCAGCACATGGTATTTTAAAGCTGTAGCTATCCATTGTTAAGTAAAATAGTTGTCTACATGTTTGTTAAGAAAGCAAAGACAAGCACCACAGTAAACGCTTGTAATACTGTGTCCTATGGCTTCACAGGTAGCCAGAAAGGCACAGGTAGATGATAAGTTGTTTCCAGGACTGCTGAAGTGACCGAAGATACTTGCCTTTGATGCTTTGCACTAATTAGGAAGCTAGTAACCAAATACATCTTTGGCTTGGATTCAGCAAGGAATGTATAGGACATATTGTCTGATGAATGGAAAAGGTATAATGGAGATAGAAATGTTACTTACAACAAGCATAAGCACCATTCTTAGAAAATACTTCCTCATGGATGTTACTCTGGTGCAAAAGAAGCAAAAAGTGGGGGAAAGAAAATGACAGCCCTCAAATGGATCAACACAAGGTACTGTTTTCTTCTTGAAGAACATGGACTGCAAGGACAGAATTGTCCTTGGAGTGTTTTCAAGGCATCCAAATTCCAAACATGTCCACACATTTCTTGAGCACTATTAAACTCCTGGCAAGCGTAAGGCTACATATGTACCTTGCCCATTTCATAGCTTTTGCTCAGAGTCAGGTCATCACAGCATGCTTTTGATATATGGAAGGGTCAACACATAAGCATCTGTGATGGCTGAAAGGAAAATAGCCACCTTCTATGTGAGGTTGTGTATTAATGACTTTCATTACCATGCATGTTACTGTCCCAGCAAAGGCAAAGACAAAAATGAGCAAAAGAGGCTATAAAATACTAGTGAAACCAACATTCCATGGCCATGCTACCAGAAAAACTATGTGCCCCATCTGTTCACTCACAACAGGAGCAGCTCTCCAAATACAGCTGGGAATAGCAAAAAAACCCCAATCAACCGACCAACCAACCAAAATCATCAATTTTGTTCCATTTTCTTTATGTCTATGGTGCTCCTATATGATGATCCTCATGTGGCAGGGCACATCTCACGTAATCCAAATCCAGGCTATGGCACCCTGAGTTGAGACAGAGAAATTCTACGGCTGCTGGGGAAAAGCAAGAGTGAGTTGTCAGCAGAAACTTCTACAGCCATCCTAAAATGCTAAATCACAGGCAAGCCATTATTTGAAGTGGTGAAAGAGTCACTGGAGTTGGAGGCTTGCTTTGTGATGGTCAAAATTTGCCTTGAACTCGTGTCATACATGAGTCATTCAGCCTCACATCACACAATACTGAGGAACACTATAATTAGTGAGAAATGCGCAACATCATCATGTCTTGGATAACACATAAATATACCTCTATCATTAAAACATGAAATAATAAGAGTAACTGATAGTATTAAATAACAAAAGTAAGTTTATTTTATCAACATTATAAATACTTTCTTTTCCTCCATTTGACTCCAAAATGAAATAGTAAGTCCAGTACAATGGAACCATTAAGGAACTCCTCAGTTCTACTGAAAAGGGTCCCCTTTAATGGAAAATGGTATTTTGTCAGTCCAGCAGTCTCAGTAGCTGAGCATCTCTAGGTACTTTGTTACTCAAATGGCACAGTTAGTGTGCAAATCTATATATATGTATACTGATAATTATCAATATGCATATAGATAGTAATATACACACATAAATAGACACAGCCACTGAACAGCCACTTTTAGCAAATCAAGATATATTAGATGTAATTTAAGTAGATTTCCAGCTGCACAGTACAGTTTGGGCCCTTCACAGTGCAGGCATAATACGACACTAAGCTAGATCCCAAGTGCTCAAGAGTTTCAATACGTACATGTCACCTTTAACCGCTAAGTGTCTGCCTGCTTCTGGTGGCTGTCCAAAATCAAGAATACCATTGCTCTTGAAAAGGAGTAAGGAATAATCTTGCAAAATCCTGGCCTCAAACATCTTCCCTCAGTGAACCAACTTCTCATATCCCTGGTCATGTATGAGCTATTGCAGAAACCAATATTCATCCTCTTTTATCTACAAGTACAATACATGGCCAGTATCTAATGTATTACACATGCAGTGCTTTGGGACACCTTAAATATTAAAGGCACTGTATAGAGCCACTTCCTGTCCTGTCTTCAGTGTTGGGGTTTGTTTTCATCGTATCCTAACTGCCTCCTACTGAGCACACAGCACGGGCAGCTTTCCAGAGGCACAACAGGCTCACTCTGATCATAGCATCGTACTCCAGCTGCCAGGGAAAAAGGCAATCCAGACTCTCTTGTGTTCTCTAAGCTTCTTTGAGCAGCCTGAAAGGCACAAAGGAGCTCAGGAAATCTGCCCATCCTGCCAAACGGCTCCAGAGCCAGTCCCTGCTGTAACCACCCCCTGGGCACAAGGAATGTCTCACTGAAAGGAGGACCACAGAGAGGGACCAGATCCAGCTCCCTTGACATAAATCGTATGTGGCCTCTGGAAGCTACCTGTGATTAAAGCAAGGCTTTACTACTCTGCCTGCTTCATGGAACTAAAGCTGCTGACAAACTTCTGCTCTGGTGCAGGTGTGGCCTCGGCACAAGACAATCAAGCCCCTGGTGTCATTGAGTGTCTTCCTTTTCTCATATTAGTAAAATAAAGCAAAAAACCCCAAAAACCCCAACCCAACATAAACCTGATACTGATATAATTTGTATTTTCATCAAATGTATATAAATATTACAGTAATGTCTTCCTCACAGCAGGGAAATGATGCAAGGCTTACCACGAAACCGCAGTGTGAGGATCTTCCCTGTGGAAATTTCACATACACAAAAATTATACTCGTTGATTTGGTTTTTATTTTAACAAGTTGCCAAATTCCATTCTAATATATACACATACTGGCCTTCAGCACAAGCCCCTGGGCAGCTATCAAGGGAAGGAATTTGGCTTTCATATTTTATTTGTTTTAAACAAGAAAGTTAAAGACAGAAAATAAGACAAAATACATTTCATGTCGCCGGTAATCTCTAAATTACAAATATATATATAGTTCCCTTCCAGAGGAAGAAATACTAAAGAAATACTTTGCTCATATCAAATAAACCTCTGAAAACAGGAAAACCCCCAAATAAATATAGATTTCAGCTCCTCTCTCTCTCTGGCACAACTATCATTCTCGGTTGGAAAAAAAATAAAACCAAAGAAGAAGAAAGGAGGAAATAAAAGGAAAATAATTGCATTAATTTCATTTCCACAACTTCTAGCAAGGAGGGGAAAAAAAAATCTTCTCTGAATAATGACCTGAGTTATTTTCACTTTTTCCAAACTGCATATAATCCCAATGATCACCACCTACCAGAGACCTACACTTAGCAAGGCATGTGGAAACACCAGTGGATCTTTCAAAACAGACAATAAAGCAAAAGTCAAAAATCTGTTGCAAGAATTATGCCAAAAGTGAGCCTTGAGCATCTTCATGGGAACCGGTTAGACAAAGACAAAGTGGAAGCTCTGCTGTTTCTGGCATCTGAGTAGTGCTTGAAAATCTGAAAGTGAACATTTTGTGCATGTATGCCTGGGTGTATACATTTGCTTTCTCTTCTTTTGTGGTAATGATCTTTGAGGTAAGACAGAGAACAGACGAGTACAGAAGACAGGGCTGGCCTTTACAGTGGCTAAGCAACTTTACATTTCTGAGCCTATAGTGGGGTAGCAAGATGAAGAGCTGCCATTTGTTCTTCCCAGTGGGATAGCCTCTCTGAAACTTTTGTTACTTGGGGAAATCAAATCACAGAATGGTAGTGGTTGGAAGGGACCTCTGCAGATCATCTAGTCCAAACCCCCTGCTAACACAGGTACACCTAGATCAGGTTGCACAGAAATGCCATCCAGGCAGGTTTTGAAAGTTTCCAGAGAAGGACTCCACAACCTCTCTGGGCAGACTGTTCCAGTGCTTCATCACCCTCACAGTAAAGAAGTTTCTCCTTAAGTCCAAGTGAAACCTTGTGTTCTAGTTTGTACCCGTTGCCCCTTGTCCTTGTTTACACCTTCAGACAAAGAAGGTTTTCCAGTTCCCCATGCAACCAGGGCAACACTTGTTGCTGCAAGCAGCAAGCTTAGGCTGACTGCTGATATTCTAGGTCTCCTTCCTACTTCTGGCTGTAACTTGAAGGAGACTGGGTCCTTAAGTCAGTCATTTCAAATGTAAAAAAATAGCTCTTAGCTTCTAGGCAGGCCTGAAACTTGAGCAGAATTGAGTCAGTCATCACACAACACAATGGTGGCGTGAGAAGCCTCACCAGTAACTTTCTGCTTACCACACAACATGGCATCCCATGTAACCCTCCTGGCTGTCTCATGAGCACAACATAACTGTATACTCAGAAGCAATGAGGAGATTAGACTTTGTTACAACTGTAAATCTAACTGTGCCCTACACCCTGGGAAACAAGGCAGAGTCCTCTCTAAAAGTGGGGAAACTCCCTGGTGATTGAGCACTGAGAATGCAGCTTCCAAGAGGATGCCAAAGGAGAGAATGGTAGCCACTAAAAATGGTGAGTTTTTCCTAAGGGCATCCAGAGCTCCACAGATTTTTTGCTACTGCCTGACCATTTGTGAAGACTTAACACAGAGATAAAAGGTACTATTTAATTGATGAGAAGTGAAGGGAATAGAAGAATAAAAGAAATGCAGAAATCTGTAGGAATGAAGGAGGGCCTGGTTGGGTGTGTTACTGTCCCAGTTAATTTGGTTCCCCCACACCCTCTTTTCTCTTTCCTTTTTCTTTTTTTTTAATAAATTGTACAGATGAACATAGGAGAAGTTCATGCTACTTGCTGGAAGCAATAAAGGTAAATTTTCCTGGCCCATGGATTCCACAGACCTTTGAGTGTCCTGCCTCGTCCTTCACGGGCTAAATTATGGAACTTAATTGTTCCGTGGCAAGACTCATTAGCCCTTAGAAACTGGTGGTATGTCCTCAGGTATTTCCCATGAGAGTGAGAGACACATTGATTCCATCAGCTTCTTCCTCATACGATGCCTGAGTGCTTCAGCTGCAGCCTTGTGATTTTCAAGGATCCTCTTTGAGGTGTTCAGACATCAGACTGCTGTCTCCAGATCCTCATGGGAAACCATTTGGTAGTTTTGTCGACTTTCCAGGTAGGAGGCCAGATCTGGATCACCAGCTTGCTGTGCCCTGTCACGAGGGGTCTTACCCTATAATAGAGAAACATGAAAAGAAGGTCTTGTGCTAGCATATTTAGAAGAATAGATGAATGCACAACCCAGAGAAATTCCTAAAGGAAGGATGGAACCAAATTTGGATCATTTAGTTACTTGTTGCATGAACTGACATTAAGTTTTCTTATCAGAGTCATGACATTCCAAAGATTTCCAAAGTCCTTGTGTGGTTTAGGATAAATCATGCAGTTCTGCAAGGACATGCTAGTTGATACACCACAAACAAGGGCTCACATGCAGGAAGGGAACTAATTTTTCATTCTAGGACTACAAGCCCTGTGTAAATGAATATGATGCACAGCACTACAGCTAACATTTGAAAAGTGCACTTCACAGACTCCACCCTTTGCTTAGGATGTGCAGAGAGATGCCCAATATTTAAGAGAAGTTCAATGTGTCTCATTCCATCTCAAGTACAACTTTTTTTTTCAGTGCATAAATTTGCTACTCCATTATGTGATTTACCTTATGAATACTGTTAGATTTGATCACAAGTGTTGATCCTAAACTATGAAAAAAATATTGGAATCACATCAATCTATCTCCATAAAAACACTCTTACTCCCTGGATTTCTGGGCAGATGATGATTAACAAGTCAGAAGCCACTTGTCTGAATGTTTAGCTGCTGCAGAAATTACCTTTTGCAATGTGCAGCAGTCTCATCTGAAAAAGAGATGATCTCTCTCCCCATTATAGGCTACCTCAGATGGCATAAAGTCATAGGAAATATTTTTTAATTGTCTTGCTGCAGTAAAGCTGCTTCTGAACCCAGAGGTCCAGCCATGTCTCAGCTACTGACCACAGAATGCTTATCATCAGAAATGCCAAGGGTGCAGCTTCTGGACTACGTTTCCTATGCTATCAGATTCTTGTACTGACAGAATATTCCTAGGATTTCATTTTGCCCAGACTTCTTTCTTAGCCAAGAATACACCAAGAGAGGGCTGTGTTTAGTGTCACACCAGCGAGCACAAGGGCAAGCAAGGGCAAAAGAAAATGGTTAGTCACCCTCGCAAAGGAAGTCAGCCACAATAACCAAGCCACACAGATGCTATCACAAACCAAGGCTCCCCCAGGTGGTCCTTGCCCACAAGCCTCTCTTTTGACCACACAGGAGGAGGATGCTGCTGGATGCTACTGTGCTGTGGACATGCCTCATTCACACCCAATGCACCAAATGGTTTGAGGCCAGTCTCAGTATGTGAAGATGACCCACATTGGGGACTGAACTGAAGTCTCTTGTACTTGTTTAAATCAATACACTTTTGTAAATAAAAATAGCTTGTTTAAAAAGAGCACCTCTTGGCACACACAAGGAAGCTTCAATCATGCAAACAGCAGGGACAGATGCTGATTGGTCTCACTTGACTGCAGGATGTTACATCTGGTTAACAGGGCTGGGTTACCTTGGAGTCTGTCTTTCTCAGAGAGGCTCCCGCATCCACCAGGAGCTGGCAGACGGCACGATGGCGCTGGCAGGCTGCTTTATGTAATGCTGTCTCACCCCTAGACCAAAGTACACAAACCAGCAGTGAGACACATCGTACCAACACATGTTACAAGATATGAGGTACAGAAGACAGACAGAGAAGGATGCTATATTTCCCTCTTGCTGGCAGAGGTAGACTTGTGCACTCTCTCCCTTAGCATCTACATCCTTCAACTCATTAAGAAAGCCTGTAACATACAAATGGCAGATGAAGAACTTCTAAGGGCTGGGAAAGAAACATGCACTGGTTTTATGTATTCAAAGGACTGAATGTCATATTCCCATCAAACCACCAGTTCTGCTATCTGCAGAGGCAAACTAGCCATTTTCTTAGTTCACAGCAGGCAAAACAGCAACAATGATTGTTTTGTCCTGCAGTTTCTTTCCCCAATCTCATTCTTGGATGCAGTCTAGAAAAATGCTTCCCATCAAAGCCATGAGTGGTACACTTGCTGCCCTGGTTCTTATATGTGCTCTCTTGGATGTATGAAGCAACTGCTACTGGGGAAACTTGAACACATACTTTTCAAAAGGGTAGGCTGTGTAGTGGGAACAGATTTTTGCAAACTCCTCATTCAGACTGGGGCTACCAGTAACAGGATTCTGAGACTGACTCTGTCACCCAGGGTAAAGACATATATCAAGATTTTCCTAGGAAGAGGAGGAGAAGGTGCTTCAACTTGATTGAAAATGCGTCCCTAATACCAGTGTTCAAGTAGGGACATTACATAACCTTCAAAATACCAAATGACAAAAAAATTGTGTAGTAGGACAAATCTTGCATCTACCTAGCCATTCAGAAAGTGGAAGTGCATAAACAAATGTCAGCCTCAGTCCATAACAGGAAAAGCTGAAATATTAATAGACAGCCCTGTAATGAATCTGCCTCTGCTGCATGAGAGTTAGATTCAGAATTAAATACTACATGACTTCCATCTGGGAATCAAAAGATAAGTTCATGCTGCAAATTACAGCTTGAAAATTTAGTTTTCAAGAGTTATTGGTAGAGGAACCTTTATAAAAGTCCTCACAATCTCCGTTATCATGTTCACTTGCAATCTTTTTCAGTGGCTGTGCTGTGCTAGTGGATGAAGAGAAACAGGCAGTCCATCCAGACTCCATCACCCCTGGGCTGCACACACACACTTTGTGCAGTACCTTTGTGGTGTTTCATGTTAGAAGAAGAGGGCACTATGGGTTGAGGTTTAACCCCTATGAGCAAGGTAACATTTTCTTTCGATTTATTCCATATGCTTCCAGGATTATTCATGCTTTCCCTACTTAGTCTTTGTGACGCTTTGAATGTATGACATGAAGTAGAATAGTTGGGAAATGGAAAATGAAGTTTATGGGTTTGGTTGGTTGGTTTCTTTCATTTGTTTGTTTCGTTATAACAGAGATGATAATAGGTTCTAGCTACTTGAGAGAAATCTTCAGCTGCACAGGTTGCAGCCACTTGGGACAGCTGTAGCAGAGTACCCTGGGTGAATCAAGAAGGGACTGAAAAAAGGTGTGGAGCAAGAAAAGTAATCTCCTGACTTCAGGAATTTACTTTTCAGGTTGGTCGGTCCCTCAGTAAGTTGATGGCAGAAACAGTGAAGCACAATGCAGGATTTGTTTTTTTCTAGAATGATTAAGGATGCATGGGAAGCAATGGAAAGAAGTCCTTAATGGAATTCAAGAAACATTTCTTTCACATCAGAAAGCCACATATGAGTTGGTTGTTTTTTTGGGTTTAGGGGGAGTTTTATTTGCTTGCTGTTTTTGAAGAACTGTGCCATTTTACAAGCTTTTTTATTTGAAAGTTTGCACTTGAAAAACAAGAGAAGTCTGCTAGGTCAACAGGCACAATGTGAAGGGCAGGGTATGTTGTACTTACGTTTCACTGTCTGTCATGTCCAGTAATTCAGCTGGCCCTGCAAAAGATAGCCAGGTACATCATCTAGCATTTGTCTGCATGACTAGAATATTTAAACTACCAGAAGAAGACTCTTGGTGCAAATGTGTAAAAGAAGCCAGCCAAGCCCTCAAGTTACACAAATATGCCAAACTTCAAGGTAATATTTGTTTGTAAGCGCTCTTGCATTAGCAACATTTTGAATTCATAGTCACTGCTGGACTCTCAGCACCAGTGAGTAGCTGCCTTGAAATTATACTAGGAATGAATATTCATGGAGTTTATTTTCTCACTCTTCACCTTGCTCAATTAAATAGTTCACATAAGTACAGCGCATTGAAAATGTTAGTACACTGGAAACCCTGATATATTGCAACTTAAAATCTATTGTTAGTCCTAGAGGGAAAATGTCATTAGAAAGTTAAAATTAGCCAAAATTCTGTCCTGAATGACATCTCTGTGCTACTCCATTTAATAGTGTTATACAGAATGTAGATCAGGGTGGAATATTCCCAGCAGTCTTTATATTGATATGCAAATCCTGTACTCTACTGGTTAGCAATAATCAGGAAAGTAAGATTAAGAAAAAATGAAAAGATTTTTGTTAAGTTGGAAAAAATACTGCATCTATGCTAATGTTCTTTTGTCCTTGATATTCACTACAGGCAGATGTTTATTGCAGCAAATTCCATTGCTGAATTACAGTGAATTGGAAAGGCCAGGATCTGGATAGCATTTGAAACAAGAAAAAACTTTCCTTTGCAGTCTCTCACTGCTCTGGAGCACAGTGCCAGATGGTATGGGGCAGTTTGCAAGGGAAAGAGTGAAACTTTACAGGAATTTTCCTTCCTGTGTATGAATATTTCTCTTTAGCACACTTTGACTTTGAAATTCGAGAGTCCTTAAGAGCTTACAGCAAATCTCACCTGAAACTGAGGAATTTCACACTACTTGCTTACAAAGGCCTACACATAACCTCTACACTCCTTTCACTCCAAGAGCATGTCAGAATCGATCAGAGCAGCCTGTCTCTCCCACATTGCTTTTACAACATACACATGCAATATCACTGGGGCAGCTGGCAGCTCCTTCACTTCATCTTCTGTCATCATGAGAAAGGTGTGGTCAAAAAAGTCTTAGTCTTCAGGGCAGCTGGCATTGCATACTTATCATAACAGCTCTCTGAATTCATTAGACACTGTCAATTTCTAATGCACAACACCCTGAGTTTACCACTGCACATCCTCAACTCTGCACTTGGCATTAAGTGTTCACTCTTCCCTATCAAAAAGAAGCATCACCCAAGACCCCTGAACTCCCATAAGCATAAAGGAGGATACAGAGGGCTAAGCAGGGCCCCTTGTTGAGAAGAAAGATAATACCTGAGAAGCTAAAAACAAACAAAAGAACAAACCAAACAACAACAAAAAATACCAAAAAGCAAAACCACAACAAACAAGCAAGCAAAGTAACTAAAACCAACCAGCCAAACAAAACCCCCAAGTGATTTAAAAAATACTCTCTTCCAGGAGAAAATCATATTGTCTCAAAACCAGTCAATTCCCCATGGCTTTCTGCAATGCCTCATCCCAGTAACAGGTAAACAGGAAAGGCCTAGAGTGTGTAAGAAAAAACACTTCAAGTAAACTATTACTTCTGTTCACAGATGGGAGGTTCAATGAAGGTTGTGATGCCAAGGTGGAAAAGTGTGACTCTGCTGGCTGCACTGAGCATAGAGTTACACGCCCTGATGAATGAGAAAAAAAACCATTACAACATTAGGAGGAAGGATGGAGAGAAGTTACAGGAGTATGACCTGAGAGGAAGGAGAAGCTGGGGCAGGGTGGGTCTGGAGAGACAGGAAGCCAAGGATGAAGGAAAACTGATCTGGAGTAGGAAGAAATAACAAGGGTAGGACTGATGAATTTAGTGCTGAGGACTGAGCAGGCAGTCTGCAAGCGCACACCTGAGAAGATACCAGGTACACCCCTCCTGTGTGTAAAGGGTGGCCTCCTGGATACTGTCCCAGATAAAGCATTTCATAGAAGTGCCCCATCTCCATCCCAGTCACACATAAGGGCCAGATATTGGGGTTAATTGATTAGCAGCATAACGTGATACCAGGATTCATTTGTTGCATTCTTCTCTGGCCTACCTCTGAAGCTGGAATGTCCCAACTCACACACAGCCTGAGCTGTGCCCTTTACTACTTTATTTTATTTTCACTTGTGCTTCTCTTAAACCATCTCACGCCCTCCTCCTAATTCCCTTTCCCCTCTTTTTTGGACCTCATTTTTACATCAGTCTCCCTGGCGCTGCCAACCGACCATTCCAAATCCCCCTCTGCCCTGGGACAAAAGCTGCACAGATGTGGGAAGGGCTGGCACTGGGAAAGCTAACGGCACTGTCATCCTGACCCAGCAGGGAGGCAGCCGTTTTACTCTAGCACAAGAGACAGAGAAAGAAAAGGGGACCAAGGCGCAGAGAAAGAGAGGACAAAATAACTCAATAGAAATCCGGAAGGGAAATGCATGAGTGAGATTTCTATCAAGGAAAACAGCAGGGGAGGAAATAAAAACAAAAGATAGAAATGTGTGGAGAGGTGGAGGGAGGGGAAAAAAGAAAGAGAGAGAAAGAGAGAGAACGACTGGGGGGCTAAAGAATGGCAGGATGGGGACAGGGGGGTAGGGGTAGAAGTTCGCATGAAAGGAGCTGAAAAGCATGACGCACCGAGGGGAAGCCCAGCTGAGATCACTCTCTTTCCCTAACATGTCCGATAGACTGTCTGTGGAGAATTATTAACTTTTTTCCTTCTGTCCCCTTTCACTCCACTAAAGCCTCTCTTCAGTTTTCTCATGAGGCAAAGCCGCCTGAGCCGAGGATGGGAGGAGGGAAGGGAAGGAGACACTCAAAAGCAGCTGCCCTTTAGCTGAGCTCACGACAACATAAAAGAGAGACTAAATGACCATATTTCAGAGGCATTTCCAAAATATACAGCACCATGCAGTTTGAAAGGCCTCCAGCTCACAGCACACCCTGCCCTCTCCAATGGATGTGGTTACTGCTACCCACAGGAGATCCACAGCTATTAACTATTGCCAGTCCCTTGTCCTGTCAGTCCCTCAAAGAACTGGGGAAGATGGCTTTAAGCAGTAAAGGTGGACATCAGCAGCATTTGTGGGTCTTTATCTGTCAAACCCCTCTTCATTTAATTTGATGACGCTATCTGGGAGACAAAACTGGATTTGATTCCTTACCTTCAAAGAGGGAATATTTTAAATATGATTGTGATCTGTAAAGTCAGAACTATTTCAAGCCTTCCCCCAACTCCATATTCCCTGTTTTCACTGGATGTGAAGATGAATAGTGTCTGAATTTGACTGCTAGTGCCCTCTAGCTTAGAATTGCCATGATACCATTGAGGGTGATACTCTGGCTGTGGAATCGTGCTTTCCATCATAACTGTCTAGCAGCCATGTTGACCTAAAATTCCACATTAAAATAGACTATTTTATACCCCATATCTTTTAGGAAAACTAAGGCATTTTCTGCTTAGGTCCCTCACAAATGTTGACTACCCTAAAACACTCTGCACTCTAGACATATTAGCAAATATCAGGCAAACTCTCTCTCTTCCAGTGTTATTTTCCGATGACTATTCACATTTTCTCCCTGATATACATGTTTGTCATGGCAAAATTTGTCTTCCAAAAGCCTTCTTTGGAACTTCTGAATCTGGCCAGAATGTGCAAACCCAAATTCACTGATGGCTTTTCACTCTTGACCTTGCAGCACTAACAGTAATAAAAGCCACCCTCATTCTTACCAGAGCATGCTATGTAATGGAGCAAGGACATTGAGGTTCACACTTACAGAAATGTTCAGGGTGAGATGCTTTACTGACTGATAGTTCCACCAGAAGTTCCCATGCACTACAAACTCCTAAAGCGAATGAAAAAGGTAAAGCACAGGAAAGAATTAAAGTGCCCTAAATGAACAGAATTCAGTTGGTAGAGCATGGGACCCTTAATCTCAGGGTTGTGGGTTCAAGCCTGCAGTGAGCAGCAGTGTCCTTTATAGGTGGGTTGGATTAGTTGATAGATTGGACGAGATGATCTTGAAGGTCTCTTCCAACCTGGTTTATTCTGTTCTAATTCTTGTTTGTCTTTTGACCCACTAGAGAAGAGAAGGCAAAGAGAAGACATACCTCGGAATGTCTTGTGTAATGGTTCTAAACTATAAATAGTTCTGAACTGGACATATAAAGCCTCCAAGCCAAATTTGTTTCCAAATACAGATGATTAGTCAGGAGGTTGTTTTTATAATGGAGCTCCTTAAGCCCTCCCCAGTCCTGTTTGTGTTAAGCAAGTAAGCAGTTAATTCTTCTCTAATGTGTATGCATTAGGGTATGAGACAGTTGCTGATTGTAGCACTAAACAGATGTGTTTCTGATGCCTATGGAGTCTGGCCCTCAGTTTCAAGCTAAGTGTTCCTTAGCTCAGATGTTAAAAGGTGACTGTCCTCCCACAAGTAAAAGACTCATGATTTAGGAAGGCAATCTTGAACAACAGATAGGTCTGTGTATCTGCCCTTCCTGCTCAGGGGACACAGAGAAACTCTTCTGAAGGAACAGCAGCCAACACAACTGTTTCTGCAACAGCAAGCAGATGTTGTCCTGACACCTACTACATTGGTGTTTCAGCTGCTATTCCAGGCTTGTGATGGTAAACTGCTAAATCTCTGACAACACTGCACAGCAGTCTCCTCCTGTGACTCATCTCTGCTTTTTCTAATTTAAGAAGGGTTATTTTCCTCTCCTTAACATCTGAAATAATTCTGATGAGGATCACAAAATGATCTCCTGCATTGATGTCCCTTGCATGCTTGCAGAAAACATAAAGCCATCTCCAAAAGGATGGTCAATCATAGCATCACTACACCACTTTCTCTCCTTCATAATCTCAATGCTATTGGCTGGGGGAATTCCCCACCCCTGTACTGCATTTGATTCACCCCACTAGTTTCACACTTGTTAGTTAAAATTCCTGGTATGATGGGGTTTGTCTGCTTTTGTTGTTGATGTTTTTTTTAAAGACAGGCAGAAGATTTTTCCCTGCGTGATTAATAATAGGTTTTCTGTTCTGTATGCTGGAGGGTATTTTGCAGTGGAACTCTTATTAATATGAACTACTTCCAGCTGTGTATGGAAAGCAGACAAACTGCAGAGGAAGTATGGCTGGGCAGAGGTAATTGCTAGAGCGAAAGTAAGACTCATTTTTATCAAGGATGGGTATCAGCAGAAATTACAATCTAGATACAAGGAAAGCCTCAGATATTGGTAGTGTTGGATTGGATCTTGCACACTAATTAGATGTTGAGAAGATGCCAGATGTCAGCAAATGCAACAGAAAAACAAGGACATTATGATGATGATGATGATTCAGCAAGAGAGCTTGTTTGGGACTAAGAAGTGCCCAGAGTAGAAATTAGTTTCATTAATTGCTTGGTGGGAGAAGAGGCTCCTATTAGAGCATTGTCCCACGCACTCTCTGATCCCCAGAGAATGTTAAACAAACAATGCATTTGGAGAAGCCCAGAGGACATATGTCTGGAAAGCTACAAAAATTTCCTGCCATCCTTGGGGATAAAGGCTGTAGAGAGGAACTGAGCTGACATTTGCTCAACCTTCTGGTTTGTCTTTGTCTAACAGTCCATAATCCCTTACATTTTTCTATTCACTTTAAATATTCCCATGGAGTCCCTGCTCACATCCTTACCAGCTTAAATGATCTCATTTTAAACCTTCACCAAAGGAATGGTAACTGGGTCAGACTGTAAGTTGAGGTGTGTGTGTCTAAGAAAAATCCTGGAGAGGCAGCCATGACAGTGAGTTGGCAGAGGTCATGTGCCCTGTGAGAAGAGACCAGAGGCAGTAAGAAAATTGAATGAAATTATGTCCATCTACAGAATTCAGAGGCTCATATATGTACTGTGACTTTTGAGATAATTTGGAGAAGTCAGAAGGAGGTGGAGTTAGTACTGGTAAGGGTTGATACAACTGCTGAGAAAATTGGCCAATATTTGAATATAAGGTCAACTGCACTTAGCTGCCCATGTGTAGGCATTTATACATAAAAGAGCAATTCAGATCCCCTCAGTGAGATATCTGGAACACAGTTCAGTTGCCCACACAGGTATTTTGTGACATTCATATGCCTACTGGCAGGTCTTGGGATCCATTTGGAATGACAGAGATGGTTGCTTGGGTTCCAGCTGCTAGTTCAGTATGTCTCCTACAAGCTTTGCATGCTATCTTGTAGACCCATGGAGATGTCCTGGATGTCCAAATGCAAATGACGTTAGGTAGTTAATGTTTAGCTAAATGAATGAAGTGCACAGGTATCTGTCAGCTAAATTGCTTGCTGGACTGCAGTGACAGCTTTGACCAGAGGCACCTTTTAGCTAGTTGTGCAAGAGGTCTGCTGTTACTAAAGGTGCCCTCCTCACTTCTATTTGCCAATGAAAGAGGACAAGTCTTCTGTAGTACCTCTGCCATACATGCGCAAATGAACCAAATCATGGCTTTGTTGGCAGTACAGGAACTTAGACCCATAGATTACCTGGCACCTGTATGTAAACACCTAAACATAGGAGTCAAGCTTGAGCCAAAACCCAGCCCATTTAACACAAATGTTAAGAGATGAATTATTACCCTCTTCCTTTCTTATGACTTGTGCTTTTTCCTTCTGCATGTACAATTTTCAGTAACTTTCGAGCATAAACTAATATGCTGCTGATGGAATAACATAGCTGATTTTGACATCCAGAAATCAAAATAGCCATGGATGTTTTTAAGAAGGATTACAGAAGTTACATGAATGTTTAAAGGACTAGGAAAAAAAAATTCCTACAGTGCAGGAGGCTGGTCACTGTGACTTTAACTCTGCATGCAGAGCAATGACAATATTACTGTACTGCTCTCAGCAACCAAAGAAAAATATTACAGTAGTTCGACAGGCAGAAACTCACACACGTGACTGCCTCAAACGTGTGTACACACACAAATTGCTGCACAGCCTGCATAAGCATGCCTTCCATTTTGCTACTGATGAAGACAGGCTCTAAGAGTCACATCCTGACCAGTCTGAAACAAACCCAAGAAGCAGATGGAGCTCACAATATGGACAACTCCTTGCCCTTTCTCTCTGCGACTAAATGTGGCAACTTAGCAGATAGCAGGTAATGGTGGCGAGCTATCGCCCAGCACAGCAGGCACTACATGCATGTCTCCCCAGTGACTAACCCACCTTCCCAAGGGCCCTTGCAAAGCAGGAATAATGCTCTGCTCATCTTGGAAGAGTTGCCAAGGTTTAGTCAGTCTACAACCCACATCAAAAACTCTTCAGTAAAGAATAAAAGACAAGTCATTGCATAGGTGACTTGGTTCTGAATGGAATGGAAGGTCTGATATGCAGACTGGACCAGTTTCATAGACAAGTCTGCTGCCTCCCTGGAGCCTGGGTTAATGAGGTAAGGAGAAAGCTTCCTTCCCTAGTATGATCCTTCTCAGATTACTATCCATTGTTAATCTTTCAGGTAGGCAGTGATAAAGTAGAACTATGAAGTCCAAGGGCAATAAAGAGAGACTTCAAGACCTTGGGATGACTGGTTAAGATATCAGGAGCACAAGTAGTGTTCTCTGTCCCTCAAGTTGTGAGGAGTGATGACAAAATAAACAGGAAGAGCCAGTCAATCAATGCCTGGCTCCAAGCCTGGGGTAACAGGCAGAATTTTGGGTGGATTTACACCACAACAGGCTTGCTAGTAGGGCTCACCAAAAGAAATTAAACTGTTTTGGAAAGGTGAAGGGCACAAAACTGGGTTTGCTAGAAATAAGCCCAAGAGCTGCATGCCAATATTTGAAGGATGGTGTGCTAGTGAGGACTGTCAGTCTGCAGAGGTAGGGAAAGGAGATCCACATGGCAGCAAAGGTGCAAGTGCTGTTCATGAGTTAGTAACCATGGGTTCACCTGAGAACAGTTGTGTAGGAATTAAGACTTCTTCCTGAATAAAGGTGACAAGACCATTAGACCCCCTGAGGTGTATCTAATGCACACACCATTGGACACAAACAGGAGGAGATGGAAGCTGTTGCACGTCAGGAAAACTATGACACAGTGGCCATCACAGAAATGTGGTGGGATGTCTCACACTGTGGAAGTGCTGCAATCTATGGCTACAAACTCTTTGCTGGGTAAAAAAAAAAAGTTGGATGTCTGGGCCCAAAGAGTGATGGTGAGTGGATTTAAATCCAGCTGTCAGCCAGTCACTAGTGGTGTTCCCCAGGGCTCAGTTTTGGGGCCAGTTCTGTTTAATATCTTTATGAATGATCTGGATGAGGGAATTGAATTCACTCCCTGTAAGTTTACAGATGATGCTAAGCTGGGAAGGAGTGGTGATCTGCTCAAAGGTAGGAAGGATTTACAGAGGGATCTGAACAGGCTAGATCAGTGGACAGAGGTCAATTGTATGAGGTTTAACAAGGTCAAGTGTTGCATCTTGCAGTTTGGTCACAACCTTACACAATGCTACAGGCTTGGGAGAGAGCAACAGAACAGAGAAAGACATGGGGGACGTTAACTGACAGCTAGCAGAATATGAGCCAGCAACGTGCTCAGATGACCAAGAAGTCCAACAGCATCCTGGCCTGTATCAGGAACAGTGTGACAAGAAAGACCAGGAAAGTGATTGTGGCCCTGTACTCAGCACTGGTGAGGCCACATCTTGAGTACTGTGTTCAGTTTGGAGGCCCTCACGGCAAGAAATACATGGCGTTGCTGAAGCATGTCCAGAGAAGAGCAATAAAGCTGCTAAATGGTCTGGAGAAGAGGTCTTATGAGGAGCAGCTGAGGGAACTAGGGTTGGTTAGTCTAGAGAAAAAAAGGCTGAGGGAAGACCTCATAAGTCTCTACAACTGGCTGAGGGAGCTGGGATTGTTTAGCCTGGAGAAGAGGAGGCTCAGGGAAGACTTTATTGCTGTCTACAACTACCTGAAAGGAGGTTGTAGCCAGGAGGAGGTTGGTCTTTTCTCCCAGGCAACCAGCAACAGAACAAGAGGACACAGTCTCAAGCTGCACCAGGGGAAGTTTAGGCTCAAGGTGAGGAGAAAGTTCTTCACACAGAGAGTTGTTGGCCATTGGAATGGGCTGCCCAGGGAGGTGGTGGAGTCACCATCCCAGGAAGTGTTCAACAGGGGATTGGATGTGGCACTTGGTGCCATGGTCTAGTAGTCATGAGGTCTGTGGTGACAGGTTGGACTTGATGATCTTTGAGGTCTCTTCCAACCTTATTGATTCTATGATTCTACAACTACTTGAAAGGAGGCTGTAGTGAGATAGGTATTGGTATCTTCTCACTAGTGTCAAGTGATAGGATGAGAGGAAATGGCCAGAGGAGGTTTATATTGAATATTAGAAGAAAATTTTTCACTGAAAGAGTTATCAAAAACTGGAATAGGCTCCCCAGGGAGGTGGTGTAATCCCCCTGGAGGCATTAAATGATGCATAGATATGTTGCTAAGAGACATGGTTCATGGCTTAGCACCAGAGCTGGTGGAGTTAGATAATGGTTGTACTCCTAAAGACCTTTTCCAACCAAAATAATTCTATGATGCTACAAAAGATGAAAAGAGTAAAAAAAAAAAATATCCATAATCACAGCCAATAAATATAAGTTTAAAACAGAGATCATACATGTTATTGGGCTTGAATCTAACAGAGACATAGTATTGGAAGGTTGGAGATAAGCTAGGTGAATCCAGACTACAAATAATTGCAGATTCCTAGTGTGCTACTAAATACTGAAATAATATCAATGGTTGAATGGGCTCCCTGTCACTGTATAGGTTTTAATGAAGGATAAATTCTTTCTACAACATATGCCTTAGTTGAAAAACAAATCAGTTCAGGTGATTTCTATGCCAGAGGTTCTAATGTGAACATCACACATTACTTCTTCATAGCCCCCACAGCTGATGTAGCTGTGAAAACATCCATCTTCCTCAAAAGCCAGCTTTATTTTTGTTTCCACGCTTTCCCTTATCTGAAGCCATCATTTACATTGCTAGCCTCCTGCTCACATATGCTGCAGGTGGAGATTTTGCTGACAGTGACCGCAGATGAGTGAGGGCACTTCCAGCCACATCGCGTGGTTTTACCTGGCTGGAGTACAGCTCCCTGTGACTTCAACCACTGTGACTCACCATGCTCCAGGATGTATTTCACGATCTCGCCTTGACCAGTCTTGGCAGCATGGTGCAACAAGGAGCAGTGATCAGGTCCTTGGATTAACAGATTGGCTCCTTTTTTACAGCATTCTATGAACTGGAAAAAAAAAACCAACAACACAAAAACCACCACACAGAAGGATAAGATGGAAGGAGCAGAAAAAACAAATATACAGGTAAATTTTTATTAACTGATTTTGATAGGAGGTCATAAAATGGAGTATAAAAATGGAGTAAAAAGAAATAAAATATTACTTTAAAGTCAGCTTTGGGGCTCCAATGAAAAATAAAATATCTGAGTGTAGAAGAACAGGCAGTTACATGACTTAAGAGGAGCAATTTGTATTCTCTAAACAATGAGACATTACTACTCTACTGGTGATGAATTAGTGCCTGATAATAATGTTTGCAAACCACTTCTGGTGAAGATGTTGGGATATTTTTAAACATATGTATTTGATAGAAAATTCTGTCTTCCCTACTGAAAAATCCAGTTTTTCATCAGGATGGGAAACAAACACTTTCTTACTATACCAGAAAACTCCAACTCAAAACATCTGCAGGGATGTGGGGTTCAGCTGCTCCAGATCTCCCTTCTCACTTTCTGCCCTCTACTCATGGCTGGTGGTAGGGGACGCACTACATGGGGTATTAACAGGCAGAAAACAGCATCTGTCCAGATCTCAGAAATGCTGCAAACTCAGGGAGAAGGGAGGGTTGCAGCTCAGGTCACTACAGAAAAGGGGGAGAGGATTGTAGCAGTGGGGCATTGTTTATGATGCAGTATATCTGAAGAAGGGCAAGAAGTTTCCCACTCAAAGCAAGGCTGGGCAAAAAGTTCTCAAGATGTGGAAAGGAGACAATATTTTTATGACTGCTGGTTGAAGGACAGCTCCCTTGATGTTGCAGCCACAAGCACAGGGACGGAGACATAGATGGGGCACCTGCAAGCGAAGATTTAGCCTAACAGTACTGTCATTTTTACAAATGGCTCCAAGCTGGCTTCTTGCAGATAAAATTGCAATCATTAATCACAGTCCTCATCCAAATGCGAGGACATGTTTTCAAATACTGCCTTGGCTTCTGAAATATGTAGCCTGAATAACTGTCAGATATGGAACTTCAGACTTTGGGCACAAAACATTCTGGCATGGCTGCCTTTTCCTCCTAATAACTAAGAATACCAAAACACTCCATGTTTTGAGACAGACAACAAAATAAGCTGAGATTCATTCTACCCGCTCTGGTGGTTGCCCAGGTAGAAGTCAAAACGTCTCTAGCAACTCTAAGGGCCTTGGCCACCAACCTCACTGCCACGAAATATCATTTACTGTGTAAAGTTGCATCAGAAGTACCCTGCTGTTCAATTGCATTTGCCAGTAGAGTAATTTTGTGTTAGTAACTGAGACATTACTTGGCACAGTGCTCTATGAATCCTGGGCTGAAAGGATCCTATTCACTTGAATTTCACATCTCACCTGACTGATGTTTTCCCTTAAGATTCAGGATTTCCTGGAAAGGCTGTGAAATGGCACTTGCCAGCCCTCCCTACAGCAGTCTGTTTCTGTTTTGAGCAGAGGTGTGATAAAATTTACAGCATATCAAACCTGTGAAAAGCTGTGAGAAGGTGGACACTCAGTGCTCTGTACTTACCTTCAGCAGATCACCAGCTATGACTGCCTGTAAAAGTGCTGCAAAAGACAAACAGAAAGCTAATGTTAGGCAGGAAGCATTAAGCATTTAGCTTCACAGCTGAGAACGTAGATCACAGTGATGTGCAGCACTGATAACTCAATCCACTTGCATTCTCCTACATTATCAGAGAATCCCAGGAACATTCAGGTTGGAAAAGACTCTCAGGATCACCAAGCCCAACCAATAACCCTACTCTACAGGGTTCACCCCTAAACCATATCCTCATGCACCACATCCAAACAACCTTTAAACACAACCGGGGTTGGCGACTCAGCCACCTCCCTGGGCAGCTTACTCCAATGCCTGACTACTCTTTCCATGGAACATTTTTTCCTAATATCCAGTCTAAACCTACCCAGTCACAGCTTGAGGGCATTCCCTCTTGTTCTTTCACTAACTACCTGGGAGAAGAGACCAGCACCAGCCTCTCTACAATGTCCTTTCAGGTCATTGAGAGAGTAGAGAGCAATGAGATCTCCCTTCAGCCTCCTCTTTCTCAAACTAAGCAGCCCCAGCTCCTTCAGTTGCTTTTCATAAGATTTATTCTCCAGGCTCTTCACAGCTTCATTGCCCTCCTCTGCATTCACTCCAGCATCTCCACATCTCTCTTGTATTGAGGTGCCCAAAACTGGATACAATACTCAAGCTGTGGCCTCACCAGATCTGAGTACAAGGGGACAATCACCTCCCTACTCCTGCTGGACACAGCATTTCTATTACAAGCCAGGATGCCATTAGCTTTCTTGGCCACCTGGGCACACTGCTTGCTCATATTCAGTTGCTTGTCAGTTAGAACCCCCAGGTCCCTTTCTGCCAGACAGCTTTCCAGCCACACTTCCCCAGGCCTGTAGCATTGCTTTGGGGTGGTTGTCACCCAAGTGCAGGAGCTGGCATTTGACCTTGTTGAAGCTCATCCTGTTAACTTTGGCCCATTGATCCAAGTCCCTCTGTAAAGCCTCCCTACCCTCATGAAGATCAACACTCCCACCTAATTTGGTGTCTTCTGCAAACTTACCTGTGACACACTCTATGCCTTCATCAAGATCATCAATAAAGATGTTAAACAGAAGTGGTCCCAACACTGAGCCCTGGGGAACAGCACTTATGACCACCTGCCAGCTGAACTTGACGCCATTGACCACCATTCTGTCCATAATTTGCACAAAAGTTGTAGGGACATCAGCCCAGAGCTTCCAAAGCTGCCCTGGAACTGCATGCTACTATCTGAATTATTGCCTTGAGACACTTCAGGGGCCTTTTAACAGTGTCTACGTGTGGGTCCTAGTCTCTGGAAATATCAGTATCAAATACAAAGAACTAAAAGCATCTTCAGACATCTCAGACTGTTGCTCTTCAGTCTCAAATGCACTGAGAGTCTCAAGATGCAGATGCTTAGGTGGCAAAATAGAAACTTCTTAATAATTATTTTCACTACAAAAACATGACAGCGGGCAGCAAGTGCTCTAGGGTTGGCAGGCAGGGTCGAAGAAAGCAGGAGGCAGTCCCCGCCCTTATACCTTTTGTAATTTAAACAGATGCAGAAAGAAAGAGAGACAAAGAGAAGCAAAGCAAACAAAAGATCACAGCAAGGCAGGTAGAGCTGTGCACAGGGCTGAAGGCTGCTCGCTATTTGCTACTGTGCCTCATGCCTGTTAAAAAGTAGGAGGGCAAAAGCCTGGGATAGTACTGTTTTATGGATAGGCTTAATTCAGCTAGAAACATCATTGTGGCAAGTACCAACAAACATGACAATGTGTTACAAATCTACTGCTATGTATCTATTTCCTTCATTTTTCCTCCTCTTCCCTGGTATGACATATAGGGTAAAAGGTAATTATGAATAATCTTTCTGAGAAAACACTTATTTGGTTTGCATCTTAGAAAGTATTAAACATCTGCCTCAGTTCATACTCTTTCAAGAGTGCTTAAATCCATTTCTACCTTCTAGTCTAGGCAGTGCAATCAAAGAAAGCATTCACTCAAGTACCATCCTTGATAAAGTTGCCAAAAGCTCACACAGGGAGGAACAAGGGGGAAAGAAAACCATAGCATGGCTTTGCCTCTGAAAAATAGCACACAGGAACTGCAGTGTGAATTCCATGAGGACCTTGTTAGAGCTTCAGAAATGACAACACACTGGAGAACAGGAAGGGCATTCACAGACTACTCAACAAGTGTTGGTTCCTTTGAAAACACCTGGGGCTGTGCATGGCTTTCTGATCTCATCAGTGCCTTGTGCCCTGGCCATGCAGCAGCAGGAAAAACAAAAATCTAGTCCAGCTAACTTCTGACTTGGAAAACCAGTAGCATCAATTCTTGTAACACTGGATTTAGGGCAGTTTAATGGTGAGCATAAGTTAAACCAAGTCTTGCAAATGCCCCTGGCATCTGTGGAAGCAAGGGCACACAGATTTAAGGAATGAATAAGGAGGAGGGGGGAAAGTGTATATCTTCTAATTTTAATTCTTAATGTCATTCATTTTACCTTTTCCCTCCTTTATTGCTTGTCTAGTATGACTGCCACAATCATTCTGTGGGCTACTGCACTTGGACTTCTATAAATATTTTGCTCTCCTCACACACATGAAAATCAAACAAAGAGGTGGCACTAGTTTTTCATTTCCTTCTGCATCCATTTTAAGACATGGTTACTTCCTAAGAGGCAGAAATGTATTTTCTTATGGAAATGATGCTTAAGATTATAGTTCAGAAAAGCCAGGAGAGAGATATAGAAAATGATGAAGTGAAAAGAAATGTCTGGCAAGCCATGAGGAATCCTCTGCACTGAGTATCTGTAACAAGAGTTGGTCTGGTGATAAGGCTATTAGGATAAATAAACTCTAAAACACATTCAGCATAATTAGAGCAACCTTTTCCTCTTTTTCCTAAGCCTCCAATCCAGCAAAGCATTTAGGCAGGTGCTTGGCTTTGAGATAATTGTATCCTTTTCACCAAGTCTACCTGCACACTTAACATTAAGGGCTTTGCTAGAGTAGAACCTATTGCATAAATGAATACATTACAGATCAACAAAACCAGCTGGCATAACAAGCAGATTAGACTAGAGTAAAATAATTCCATTCTATAAGCCAGGATGCTGAAAGACCATGAAGCTGTTGAACCAGATGTAGAGAAAGGTTCTTTAGAAGAGGGTACACATTTCCCTAAGTATATGAATATTGATAAGCACACTAACCCCATAAACTCAAACAGGACATGCTGGCCATATTGAGGAGGAGGGTGAAGATGGCAAAAATCACCTGGTTGATAAAGAGGGGGTAAAACAAGCAAGCAGATGGCACTGACAAGAGGGAGCAGACTGAGAAATTGAACCAAAATGTTGTCAACAATGCCAGGCTAGTTGAAAATTAAAAACATTCAAGTGAGAATAGTTTTATTTCTTCTGAGCAACACTGCACCGCTGATGTAATATATAACATGAATTATGCAGTTGTTATATCATAAAATACCTCCAGGTCTTAAAGATGCCTCAAAAATTACTTGCTTTAATAAATATTTAAATCAAGTCATTATTTTCTCAGCTTCTCCTAAGACAAGCATTTGTCATGACTAATAAAAATGTTTTATTACTTTTTTCATTTATTGAGCAAGCAGATTTATTGTTGATGAAAGGTGACAGCTTGACAAGACTGTGTTCTGTCCATATAATGAAGAAGCACTCAGTCTGCTGCAGTGATAGACTCCAAAGGCTGTCTTCTCTGTGAAGCTCAACCTTCTCTATCAGCCCACCTCTGCAGACAGTGTGCTCTATCCCTGCTGAAACTGCCAGCAAACATGTCCTGCCCTGCAGGAAAACTTCCTTCTCATCCTAAAGATGCTAATCAGCATACATCAAGGACATACTCAGGGTTCAGCGCTGGGCTACTATCATACTATAATTTTTGCTAGTAAAACACTTTCAGAGAGAACATGGAGAAAAAACTTCTTAAAAACCCTTGTAGGTAACTTCTCAGAATCACAAGGTTCTTTGTTTAAAGTAGGTTGACATGAAAAATATTTATTAAGTTAGTAAAATAATCATTGGTGAGTCAGTGAGAGGAGTTAGTTTTCGCCAGAAGGAATCTGCAGTCTGTCAGTGGCATAGGACTAATGTCTCCTTTTACATGAGTACAAGTTATTCATAAACCATAAACCTCTCCCAGATTTTACCAGTTGGATTGCACATCTGGTCCAACCATTTCCACACAATATTTGCATCAGCTACTGTTACACAAACTATACTACAGTGAATATTGACTAAAAATGTACGGCTATTTTGAAGTTTTCACCATCTCCAGGCAACTCTTTAGTGGGAGGGAGGGATCTAAGTATTGCCACTGAAGGGAGAAGACTTTTTTAAGCTGTGTTTTAAAGTACCACAGAAAGTTGTCACATCCATCATTAACACGCAGCCAGTTTGAGATCTACAAATGATACATGGTGTGATGTCAAAGTATTACTGCAATTATACTCTTACCATGGGTTTAAAAAATGCCAGGCTAACAATGCATCTGATCACTGTATGAAAGCTTTTAAGCATATGGGAAATTCTGGCAGAATTCTACTAACATAACTCCAACAGAATTAAGGTTCATAAAATCTGTAGCTCTTGCAAAAGACCCAGTAAGACAGCTAATGATCTGAAGTGATCAGGACCTTGTAGAAACTTAATTTCTTGGGCAGTGCTTACAAGTGTCCATCCCTTTCTAAGAAACAGCTCACACATCAATTCAGCACTTGGAATCAATATGCCATCCACATTTCTGTGTTGGATGGTTCTTACTGGTTCAGAGGCAGCTAATACAAAATATTAGAGTTTTGCTGTGGGGGCCCCAGAATTTGAACTTCAGTATCCACTACCATGTCCTGCTGGATATGGTCAGAGGAACTGTTAAGGAACATCTCTTGAAATACTGCTTCACTCATTTTGCTGAGCTGATAATAAAGAAAAAGTTGTACCAGAAGGTGACATCAAATTTCATATGAGTTATTAAACTTTATTTGGCCGATCATTATCTTCCAGAACACTTATGGCTCTTTATTGCTGTTCCAGACAGTGAAATTCATGGTCAGAAATTTAAAGTAGTTACTTTTTTTACTCACTGAAAAGTTAAAAGCTGACCCAAACTAGAAGAGTGCTTTTATACCACTGGAGTCTTCTGAGCCATTAAAGATCAGCATTAAAGAAATTGTAAGAAAACAAGCCCTCCTTCTTAATTTCCCACTAGTTTTTAGAAATCAATAATAACTTCTATTTCAAACACTCAAAATGATGGCACTATATTACCATACAGAAATACATGCTTTTTAAGCAAGAGTTTACTAGATTGTCTAAAGCTATTGCAAGCAAAGATCAGATCTTACCAAGAAATGTACAAAACTGAATTTTTCTACTCTAGCCTTGATCTTCAACCTTGGACTGCAGATGAAAGAGGTAAGGGGACCATGGAAGATTAGTTTGTGAACTATTTCCCTTCCAAGATGGCTATGAAAACAACCATCTAAGATGCACAGCAGCTAATACCTTTGACATTTCTGAAGGGTCTGCCAGCCCTATAGAAATATTTTAGAGATCCATAGTGAAGAAAGGTTGCAAATCTCTGCATTTGAGCTTTTACAAACACTTTACCTCCTCTCAATATTTAATCTGCTTTTAAAGTTACAGGGGGAAAAAAAACCCCACACTTTAAAATATCTATGCCAAACAGTCTACATAACTGAGAAATTAACTTACAAAATTAGAATAGAATAGAATAGAATAGAATAGAATAGAATAGAATAGAAGAATAAACCAGGTTGGAAGAGACCTTCAAGATCATTGAGTCCAACCTGTCTCCCAACACTATCTAATCAAATAAACTGTGGCACCAAGCACCCCATCAACTCTCTTCCTAAACACCTCCAATGATGGTGACTCCATCACCTCCCCGGGCAGCACATTCCAGTGGGCAATCCCTTTATCTATGAAGAATTTCTTCCTAACATCCAGTCTAAACCTTCCCTGGCACAGCTTGAGACTGTGTCCTCTTGTTCTGGTGCTGCTTGCCTGGGAGAAGAGACCAACCCTGGCCTGGCTACAACCTCCCTTCAGGTAGTTGTAGACAGCAATAAGGTCTCCCCTGATCCTCCTCTTCTCCAGGCTAAGCAACCCCAGCTCCCTCAGCCTCTCCTCATAGGGCTTGTGTTCCAAACCCCTCACCAACTTTGTTGCCCTTCTCTGGACACATTCCAGCAAGTCAACATTAATAACAGTTAGTTGAAATGACAGTGAGCTCACAGGTCTTTGATCTACAGACAATCTCAAGTCACACCAAGGCTGATGATGCTTAAATATTTCTTTTTGAAGCTAAGCTGAGTTGAAGGAGCAATTAAATGTTTCTTCATTTATTTAATACACCTGCACATACTGGAAATAACTACTGAAAACAAGTAAATGGGATCTAAGCCTTGTGGCTTAAGAGGACTGGAAAAAAACCCATAAATCATAGAATCAACAAGGTTAGCAAAGACCTCAAAGATCATCAAGTCCAACCTGTCACCCAGGACTTCATGCCTACTAGACCATGGCACCAAGTGCCACGTCCAATCCCCTCTTGAAATAAATGGCTAAATCTTTGTGTGGGTATAAGATAGGCAAAAGTCTGGCAAAAGTAAAAGCAGCAAAAGCAAAACATCCACTGTGCAGACTTGCTTGAATGTCTGTGCAATAAAATCACTACTGTGCTCACCAAAACAGTACTTTATATCAAGCATCTGTCTGACATTTAGAACCAAATTTTCCTCCTGATAGAACTGGACAAAGGTCACTGAATACAAGTTAACAAGTTGGACCAAAAATGCTGCACAAGGGACACTCAACCACTTTGGAGTTTGTTTCTATAAGAGTGCACAACTTTTGCCAAAATATCGACACAAACATTTGCTCCTATCACAACTAAGAGGACTCAATTTTTCCTTACAGTTGTGCACAGGAAAAGCAGCGTTCAGGGGGAAAAACAAAACAAAACAAAACAAAACAAAACAAAGCCACCACACAAAGTCAATTTTCATCAGAATACTCTGTAAATACAGCCCATGTACTGATGGGGAATTTGCCTGATCACAAAGCTTAGTAGTGCTGTTTGATGAGGGTATATCTCTGTCAGGTGTTAATCTCCATCTTTTCTTTTTTATGCTGATTTTTACCTCCATGGTGAACTAAAGCTGACATATAGTAAAATAAGGGGGGGGAATAATGTTGCACTGAACAGGAGAATATTTTTGCATGGTTTTTTTTTAACTTTGGTGCTGAGCAATCAAAATAGAACATCTTCAGTGACAAAATATGCAACAGACCAGGAGAATCAGTCTCACATTTCAGTACTCAAGAAAGACTGCATTATACATAAACAAGGGGCATTTTGACAGGGAATGTGATTGTCTGTAAGCCTGAAGAGACATCAACATATAAATGTTATTGAAGCTTTAACAGAAAAAAAAAAAAAAAAAAAAGGGGGGGGGTGGGGGTGAAAGAAAGAAAAGCAAAAGTCTCTCACTAGCCATTTCAGAAACGCTAGCCCTATATGTCAGCAACATCTCTTTCAATCTAACATCAGCCATAAGAAAGATGATGCTGGTTGTCTACATCTGAAGCAGCTCTCTGCATAAGAATGGGGAAGGTTCCTGGATTTCCCAGAGGAGTTCTGCTTCAGCCTAAAGACTTCATAAAAACCATGATGGAAATATTACAGCACCAAGATAAACACTTAGAGGCTTCTTGCCTAAAAAATAGTATTTCTTGTGCTGGCTAATGCAAAAACTCATTGATTTTTAAATTGTTTTCCATATTGTGTCTGTTTGCTGCCACCATTTACTGTCCTAAAGAAACACCTGGTGAACAAGATTTCTCCACAGGATTTCAGCTTTGGGAGCCTTCTGAGGGAATCTGAGAGCAATGGTACTAGTCTAGGTAGCTCACAGCAGCAGTGCTGTGAGGCACTACTTCCATGAAAGAAAACCAAATGAAGAGCCTGAGAGCTCAAAATGCTCCCAGGAGATAAAGAAAACCAATAGTGTGGCAACCCGCTGTGACTGAAAGCTCAAAAGCACATCAGCTGAACAGCAGCTAGACACAGATGTCTGATGACTATTCAGCAAGGGGAATATTATGAAGGCCTTCACACAGCATCTGAAACTAATCCATCTGTACAGGAAAACCTGTGCACGAGCACACACATTCTGCTGTGGTTTGAAAGCCTTTTGAAGCATCCTGGGCCCCTGCATAAATTATACCTCAATAGCATCTATTTCTAGGATTGCACAGAGGTAGAAAACCCTTTTAAACATTTGTGGGCTATCTTTAGCTACAAAAGCACCACATTCTGTGTGGATTCAGAAGAGAGAACTGACACAGTTTTGACTGCCTCTATTTGCCTAACTTGAGAATAAGACAAAAACTTTAACAGGCAAGAAATGGTCCCTTTACTCAAGTGACTATAAATATGCACTACATTTTTTTTTTTTTAAGAATTTTAGATTCAAACAATCCACAGCATCATACCAGGCTTGCTGGAGGGAAAGTAAGTTTAAATTCTTACTTCCACAGAAGTCCCTTCATGCATTTCTGGAAGGAAAAAGAAGCTTTCAAGCAGATGTAAATTACACCCAACCTGCCTTTAAGGCCTTTCACTGTCAGACTAGCTTAAAGGTACTATGATGCCAATTAGTGTCCACCCTGAATTGTTTATGTGGCACTGGTTCTGAGCTGAGAGTGCAGCTGATAGTTAAGAGTGGAAGCATTCAGAGAATGATGCCAAACTTTTCCTGCAAGATCATTTAACTTAGATTTATAAAAAGAAGGGATGACTGTGAAGAAAAATTACTTCCTTTGTAAATAGTCCAAAACCCCAAACACTAGCAGACAAACTAAATACCACCTGGCAGATACCGTCAGTTTTTTTCTTTCCCTTTGCCCTCCACTGTTTTCAGTTTTAAGCCAAGACATGAACAATTAATGTCATTTTCAGGAGCAATGTGGTGGAGGAAAACGTTTCCAGTCAACCAAGAACACAGGACAGGGAAGACTTTGGCTGACTAATGCCACCACTTTATCGGTAGTGTGACATTACTTTGGCAGAAGGAGAACTGCAGGTAAAATAATTAAGCAATGATTTATTTTTTTATTTTAAAATGAAAAGGGATAGCAGATAAAGGAACACTGTGGGCCTCCCTGTGCCCTGGCTTGGTAGACCTATCACAGGCATTCCTAACACACTCCCTTCACATTTGCTGGAATGTGGCCAGAGAAGGGCAACAAAGTTGGTGAGTGGTTTGGAACACAAGCCCTATGAGGAGAGACTGAGGGAGCTGGGGTTGTTTAGCCTGGAGAAGAGGAGACTCAGGGGAGACCTTATTGCTCTCTACAACTACCTGAAGGGAGGTTGTAGCCAGGCAGATGTTGGTCTCTTCTCCCAGGCAGCCAGCACCAGAACAAGAGGACACAGTCTCAAGCTGTGCCAGGGGAGGTTTAGGCTAGATGTTAGGAAGAAGTTCTATACAGAGAGAGTGATTGCCCATTGGAATGGGCTGCCCGAGGAGTTGGTGGAGTCACCATCATTGGAGGTGTTCAGGAGGAGACTTGATGGGGTGCTTGGTGCCATGGTTTAGTTGATTAGGTGTGTTGGATTGGTTGATAGGTTGGACGCGATGATCTTGAAGGTCTCTTCCAACCTGGTCTGGTCTGGTCTATTCTATTCTATTCTATTTTTGCTGCTTCAAGACTGGCTGCAGGGCTTTTCCCTGGCAGTATCTAAGTAACAATTCCTCAGCAAGCTAGGGATTCACAGTTGAACTATAATCTGAAAGTCAGCTAAAGCATTTATTTGCTTATTTGAGTCTTCAGTGGCTGGAGTAAATTGTTTTCTTGGTTTATTTTAACAAGTTGCTGCTCTTACCTGACCAGCTTGAATCAGAAACAAAAATTTTTAAAAGAGTTTTTAAAAAAGAGGAGCAAAGCAGATTATGTAAGGTTGCCTGTTTGAAAATAGGTGTCCTGATCCAGACAATTCATTCCTTACTCCTACTCCTCCTAAGGTGAAAGAGAGAATGGCAGTGGCCACCTGGAAAGAAACACTTCCCATTTGCCTTGATTTGTCATTCAAAATGGTCACATCTGCCAGATCCTCCCTCCCAGTCTACTGACTCCCCTGTCCTACTGAAATACCACGAGAGGTTGGGTGTAGGCATCTTTTAAAGCTTTTAGGCAGAAAGGACCCCCCTCAGAAGTGCTAAGACAGTATGCTTTCTTTTGCTACAGGTACCATGAGTCTGGATTGATAACAGCCTCTGCTGAGCTGAGTAGTACATGAACAAACACAGAGCAGATCCCCGGGCAACTGTTGGCTCAGTTGGTCACAGACACTTTTGAAACACTATCCAGGAGGGCTTTCTTTCCAAAGTGGCTAATTAATCAAAATAAATACCTGCAGTCAAGAACAACCCTCCCTACTCTCTTTGATTTGCATTCCAAGATATCTCAATTTGTTGCTAGGTAAACAGCTGCAACATCACCCTGAAGAATACAGCTTCTCAGCTGGAGCTGCATGAAACCACGACTCCCTCGTTTGAAAGAATCTGGTGTACAAAATAGTGGTGGCTTTTTAATTCTGCCATCACTGAGATGCTTTGGTTCGTCTGTAATGCTCTGGTCATCCTTTTATTCATGATGGCAGGAGGCTATAAAAACTTGCAGGGAGTACATCCCCTTGCAGACTATGACTAGCAAAACTAGTGGGCAGTGGATACAGAAAGTAGAAAGAAGTTTGTTACAGCAAAGTCCATGCTCCCACTGGCTGTCAGGGAAAACAGGAAATACCATATATTGGAGGTCCCAGGAAGTGTTCTCAGCTATTTTGCTCTTTTGTGGGGCTCCTACAGCCATCCTCCTCCCTCACATGGGTTCAGACTTCCTCTCTTTAAATGGAGCAGACAACATTGGAGCAAACACCATAATGACAGGACATTTTGCCTCCAAGACAGGAGCAGGTACTGTATAGCAAAGCATTTTGCTGTACAGGATGGAGCTGCCACTGGTTTCCACACTTCATCACTTCTTTCCCTATAATTCATACAGCAGCTCTTTCCATCCAGGAGGACTTTTAGAGACAGAATTATATTTCTTGCCCCAAGCTTCCAGTTTAAACCTGGACCAAGCAGCTTCTGTGGAAAACTTATAAAGAGGTAAATTTGAAGGTTACCATTACAAACCCATACTCCTCGCTCTACATAAATTACTTCTAAGAGTAGGATATCCAGACTGGGTGACTCTACATATCATTATGGAACCATAATCTGCCAGAATCTGAAAGACCATTGAGAGCTAGCTGCTGTTTGTCTTTCCAAGCAGAAAAATCATCTCTCATTTTTATATTTTATATAATACAGTGACATTGTAAGGACCAACTGTCTCCAAAATTTCTTCTTTTAATGTATTTGTCTCTTAATTTCTTAGTCATGCCCACTTCTCTTAAGAATTTGGAATCTATGGCAGGCTAAAAATCCACCCAAGCCTACAGACCCTGGTTAAACCATAGCAAAGCTTGCTAGAAATTGTTATGATGCAGCAAAGGAAAAAGCACCTCTGCTAGAAACAAACAAGGCAGAAAGTCTAGTTTCGTGCTTTTACAGAGAAACAGGAAGAGCAAGAGATGAATGTTTGGAACCACCTGTTTCCAGATCAGAATGAGTAGTTCCATGTTTGACAATGTTCCTCTGTTTGAAATTAGGCAAACAAATACTGAGCTACATCAGCTCCAAGCAGCCATTAGATAAGTAACATGTCAATGTCCTCACACTGTTAAAAGCACCACTCAAGAGTTTGCTGATATCTTTTTTCAGGAGACTGAAATGGAACTCATTGGATACTTTAAAAGAGTATTTCCCTCAGTTGCTCAGGTGATGATGAACAGCCAAATCAGTCACACAGGGTAATTAAAGAACTGTAAGGAAAACCCAGATGTATAAAGCTAGACCAAAGGTAATGTAAAATATGAGATTACCCCATGAATTAGCATTGGGGAAATTGTAGTCAGATTTCCATAGGCTGCCTGTGATTAAGAGTAGGCAGGGCATGATCTAGCTTAGACACAATGTACAGTGCAGTACTGAAAGGTACTGGTGGAAGCAGGGTTTTGTAAACCTCAACTATTCACCTAATGATAATAAGGCAACCCGTGTACTGGCCAGACAGTGTGTTAGAATCCTGAATTCCCATCAGAGTACCATACCTGTATGGTACCCGTGGATATCATTTCCTTCAATAACCTCCAACAGCTTCAGATCTCCTGAGCATAAGACTGGGATTTTTATAGGGTGAAAATACAGCAGGTGGTACCATTTGCTAACAGGGGAGTTGTCTGTCCCCTCCCTCATGACATCCATCAGACATTCTGTGGCCCTGTCATTTGCCCAGTCTTGACTTTCAGTCAACAGCCAAAGACAGACCATTGTCCTCCAAGGCTGCAGGGCATAACACTACACCAGGGCCTACATGACCAAATAGGTAGCCCTTCCACTGTGTTCTTCACAGCCATCACTCTAATTCCCCATCTACACAGCTATGCTTTGGTATTTGCTATTTGCATAGCTTGTAATTTTTATCAGGATGTTAGAGAATTTAAATGTTAGGGGGGTTGTCTGCTATTTTGTGGTTTAGTATTTTGGATTTTTGTTTGCTTTGTTTAGGGTTGTTTGCCCTTTTTTGGTTTGGGTGGGTTGTTGTTTTTTTGGGGGGAGGGGGTCTTTGTTCGTTTGTTTTGTTTTGTGTGTGTGGTTTGGGTTGTTTGTTTGTTTTAAAACTGGAAATAAAAGGGAAGAAAAAGATGGATTCTATACTAGTTCTGCATTTCCTAACTACCTGTACCAAGAATAAAGACACAAACCGAAAATCTTTGAGAGGCTTGGGTCTTTTGAAGTGTGAGGGTTTTTTAGCAGTTCTGTTTTCCTTGTTGTGCCAGTTAAAATGGCTCTGTTTTGTAACTGATAAAGGTGCTTTTAACACGTGTCCACAGCAAGAGGCATTGTGTCCTGTTACAATTGTTCAATAGATGCCCAATGCAGACAGATGGTACTTTATCCTCACCCTCTGTTCAAGACAGTGTAATGTGTTGTCCTGTCAGGGATTAATGGAAGTGCCACTCTCGGTAAATACTAATTCTGGTAGCAACTTTGTTACCACACTACAGATGCTATAGCTACTGCTTGCAACTAATGCTTGAAGCAGACAGTCAACACTGAAGGAGAAACAGGACATTCAGAAATGAAAGTTAGGAGTATGAATCTATGCAGAATGCAACCTCGTGGTCAAGGGGAGAGATACATTTGTAAAGGAGGACAAGGATGATGGAAAGAAAAATGCACAAAGAAGCAGTAGAGCTAAAAATGAGGATTGAAGATTAAAGAAGACAAAACAATCAGGAGATAAATAAGTTAAAGCAACAGATCCAATACAATGGAGAAAGTGTCTTTTCCCAGTAACTGACATCACATCATCAGAAAATCATCCCTAGAAAGGTGTCCCATAATAAGGAGAAGCAGCTGAAACACAGGACATTGTGACACCAGCAAGAATATGTTATTTAATAGTTGAATCTTGTTGCATTATAAAACTACATGTAAGTATTTAACATCTTGAAAAGACACACATTTGAGTAGTGATTATTAATGAAAATAACAAACTCCAAACTGACTCCTGGATGCTTACGCCAGCAAAATATACCAGTAGAGTTCTCTATAAACACTAGGAAAGACAGGCAATTCAGAGAAAAGTTTTCCACTCACTCCTGGACCCTCCCTTTATTGTGTAGAGAAGAGATTTAAGATCACAGACTACTTTGAGATGTTTCCACATATACATAAACTGGACTGACAAACACCTAGACTCAAAAATACCCTTGTGCTATGGCACTTTTGTTGCATTTTCCTTCTACTACTGTGCTCATTCTGTATATGGCATAGTGGGAGAGAAAAAAAATCCAAGTATTGGACTTCTCTTTCTAAAAAGTCACTGGGTCAGGGGAAATCTTTTGTGTTTGAGAGATGCTCCTACATATTTACATGGATGACAAATGTAGGTAGATAATCAATAGTCATAAACCACAAAACTTCTAATAAATAGTATTATCATGTCACTAACTGGTCAAGGTAATATAGGTCTTTCACTCTGCATTTCAGAGTGGGTTTCTTATGGGAGAAAGGGAAGAGAAGGAAGGAATAAGCTATTCAGAAATGTTTATCAAATCTGAAAGCCAGACCTTGGCAGCAGATGGTAGATAGCAAACAAGAAGATTTTGTGAAAAACTGGAACAGTTTAAAAATAGTGGAAAGAAAGAAAGCAAGCATTATGACAGCAGAAAATACTGAATTTTAAAGACACAGAAGAAAATACATTTACATTGTTTAATAGATAAAAATTGAGCAATAGAATAAATGGAAAAGAAATGAAAAAGCAAGGGCAGTCTGCTCACTAACAAGCTCATGCACTGACAAGCAACTTGAGTTCAGGTCCTGAAACAGTATAGTAGACCCTAATGTTTTCAAATTTCTTCTGAGGGTTGGAGAAATGGGCTATACTGTTAACTTCTCACAGGTTTCCAGTACTTTACATTAAGAAACTCTGCCCATGGTAAAAAGCAGATCAACTATTAAACAAGAAAATACCTCTGGTTCATAGAGTCAGTGAGCTGTAAACCATGGGAAGTTGATAGGGTACACCTAGAAATGAAAACTGTATACTTCTGCCATTATTGTGCTCTTATTTATCAGGGGCTCCACTATTATTGGACACTAGGAATGGACTAGATGGGTTAGATATATCTTTGGGCTGACACACTTGCCCATTTTTATGGCTTCTTTTACAGTTCTTTTTATTAAGAAAGGATATGTCAAGGAGGTGGAAGAAAATTTATTAATGAAACTATGTTTGACAGCCACTATATTGCACTAAAAAGATCTTGGCTGGAGCCAAGGACAGCTAGTCATTCCACACCCCAAACAAACATACTTCATGATGAAATTCCAGGCTCAGACAACCTTACATCTCCATTTGTCACAGTCCTTACTATTTCCCATTTGGGACTTTCTTGAAAGCTACTTATTGTATTATCCAGAGATTTTGCTGATGGTGTAACTGGATACAAATTGAATGCCAGAAGAAAACAGATACTTATTTATTTTGTGGTCCAAAATAATATTGGCAATTCAGAGATATATGATGATCTTTCTTCTCTCAATTACAGTCACCCTTTTTCATTTTTTTCCATTCCTTATGTGACTCTGCCAGTGCAATTATCACCTCATTTGAGGTATGGCCAGAGGAATATTTATGCCACCTAACTAAGCATTTAAGCTGGTCAAGTTATCAACCAGCTAGCCACTGCCAGCTCCCTCATTAGTCCATAGGAAAATTCTCTCTCCTTCAGAGCAAGCATATTACAATAACCTGCAATTCTTGTTACTCAGGATATAAAGATTTCATATGTAAAAGCTGTTATCTGCACTAAATTCTACACCATGCTACCCAACTGACTTTAGTGGTCATCCAAGGTAACAAGGGTTCAAGCTTTTAAAGCATTATATACTCTCTTCTACTACAAATGCTGTCCTGTAAGTCATCTCCACCAAAAAAAGTATCTTTCTTAATCTCATGCATAATTTTCCATAGGTGAAGCATTATGCAGTTGTGCAAATAAACTGCAAACTTTTGTGATAGTTCCATTTGATAGTGCAAGATTGTCCCAGTACTCAGCACTGATGAGACCACACCTTGAATACTGTGTTCAGTTTTGGGGACATCAATACAAGAAAGATTTTGAGGTCCTAGAGCAGGTCCAGAGAAGGGCAACAAAGATAGGGAAGGGTCTGGAGAAGAGGTCATATGACGAGTGGCTGAGGGAACAGGGGCTATTTAGTCTGGAAGAGAGAAGGCTGAGGGAAGATCTCATTGCTGTCTGCAACTACCTAAAAGGAAGTTGTAGGGAGGTAGGTATTGGTATCTTCTCCCTAGTGTGTCAAGTGGTAGGGTGAGAGAAATGGTCTCAAGTTGCACCAGGGGAGGTTTAGATTGGATATTAGAAGAAAGGACTCTCAAACACTTGGAATAGTGTCCCCAGGGAGGTGCTTGAATTTCTGTCCCTAGAAGTGTTTAAAAGAGGCACAGATGTGGTGCTAAGGGACACGTTTTCCCACCAGAGTTGGGTAATGGTTGAACTCAATTATTTTAAAGGTCTTTACCAATGGAAACAATTCTATGATTCATTTTACAAATAAAGCAGCATAGGCTTAACTTCTGCCAGTCCCAAATAAATCAACCAAATGTACAAGCAATTGATATCAAGGGGTGAACAGCATGTGAACAGCAGCAAAGTTTCAATTTTAGAAAGCAATTTTTCTCCACTACAACTATGTTAAAACACAGCTTGCTAGCTTTTCTTTAGAGTAATTTTTAATCTGCTACTAGTATCTATAAAACAGAGCTTACCTTGATCTTCTGAAGAGACTGGTGACCTGGAATGAAACAACAAAGTCCAGTCAATCTTTGTTATGAAAATACCGTCAATAAGTTCAGTGTCACTGTGGGGGATGTGATATGGAGGAATTTGAAGGTTTTATTCTTTATTCCTTAGAAGAGATGGCTGGAAGGCATCTGACAAGGAAGGAGCAGAACAGGGCAGGGAACTACTCTAGCCACAAGTTTACAAGTCATGTCTATATGGCAGCAGTCAGCTGCACTGAGGCACTCTTGGCATGAGTTTCTCCAAGTACTTCACAAAATAGCTATCTTCTACTGCTGCCATTGCTGACATTACTGTTGAGAAAGTCCTGATCCTCCAGATATTATTGAATGGACCAGCTGAAGGTGGTTGAGAAAATCACAGTTTTATGAGAGCTCAATCTTTAAGGTGGACATTTTTCTTACCACAAGCCAGTGTAGTAGCCAGAATAAAGCCACTATGGTAGTTGCTACCATAATTAATAACATTTTATGCCATCTTCACAAAAGCAACATAAACAGACAAAAAATCCAACCAACCCAGGTTTGGACAGATTTAAGTACAATAAGAAGCAACATAACAGCAGCAACTCACAATTTACAGGATACCCTAACCAGAGGCTTAAGGCTCTGAAAGTACTCCAGGGGACTGAGTGTGTTATAGAACATGAGAGACTTCTCAGTTCTCCTGCTGATGAGCAGAAGGGGCCCACTGAATTCCAGAGATTTGTGCTACGGGTCTCATTACTAAGGATCACGTGCTTTATCATTTTGGTCAGCACCCACAACAAAGGAACTCAAAGGGGTATAAAGTATTTGCCCTCCATTTTTCCTTACGCTGCAGTAGCTTGGGTTAGCAAGACTGGGCTAAGTGTACAGCCAGATCTGAGACATGCCTGGGTTACTTAGACCAGACAGCACACAATGGATTGGACCATTGCCTCCACACTTCCCCATATAAGATTTTCAACTGCATGTATATCTTTTCCCACCCAGTAACAAGGAGTTTGTTCCTGCAGTGAATGGGATGATCCATGCTTCCTTTTCCAAGATACATTGAATTTTGCACCAACACAGAAATATAAATTACTAAAGATTTAGAGATGCTACTGTTGCCAGCAAACAGATCAAATCACACATAAGAAAAGCAGCCACACAGGGGTGAAGGGAAAAGAAGGAACAAAGGGTGAAAAAAGCACATGTATATATAACTGAGTCAGCAGGGACTGAGGGTTGGAGCAACGGAACAGAAGAGTTAGAAACTCTGGATTTAGAGGAAAAAAGGAGCTGAGGAAGGATTCATGATCTTATTCTGTAGCAGGGGTCTGAAAATGAAGGTTGGGGGATTATAGGACATCAGAAGAAAATATGCAAATATGTAGATGCAAACAGAAAAGATGGAAAAAAGAAAAGAATGAAACTTTTCTAATGAGGCATGCAAATTTCATTTAAAAAAATAATAAAATTATTTGCAAAGAAAGAGAGGAAAGAGTTACAGCACAGCTGGAGGAGTGGTCACTGTGAAAGGAAAAAATGTGATTGCCTAATTAAGATTCTGACTGTGCAAGAAGCCAATGTGTCTGTATGGATCAGAATTAATTAATCCTCTGCTCCCATTACCAGTTATAGGTCTTCCTCCATGATTCCCAGCAGAAGCCTTTATGAAGGTCAAAACTCAATGCATAGTGTTTCCTACAAGGTTAAATACTGTCGAATGGGCCATATCAAGAGGAGCATATGTTTAGGTACCTAAAAATATTTTTACTGCAGGAGTCATGCCATGTTCCTTAGCTCATATATCCTGACCCTCTATCCTATGTTAATGCAGCATCCCACAGCATCAGTAGAATTTATTCCTTTGCTTTTTGCTTAATTGCACAGTTTCATCATCTTTCGGATCTTTATTTGAAACAATAAAATAAACAGCAAACAATGTTCTATAATTTGGCTCTTCTTTATGCCTGATAAAACAGATGCCATTATTTCCTTAAACCATCAACAATGGGAGAGACACTAAGAGTACTATTACCTTCTCAATTAAAACATTGAAGGGAGGGACGAAAAATATGTTTCTGCATATTTAGTGTGCCCAAACCTAGGATGTATGTTTCAAAATACTACTACCACCTATCATTGTTGCAGGCCTTGAACACAGTGGTTAAACAGTAAGAAATCTAACAGCTACTACTGTTGCTGCTAGAAGTGTTTTCATCTGAAAGGCTTCACCAAGCATCTTTTGGAACTGTGTAGCCTGGTAATCTGAGAAAATAAGGTTAATATAATCACTGAACCTTGATGTTTGTATATGCACCTCTCTGCCTCATCCTAATAAAGTTTGAGCTTGTTGGCTTATTTCACTCCCCATTAGCAAATAGGTTGAAGACTCAATTCTTGTTTCCACAAGGAAAAACAACAAGCTCAAAGTTTCTGATGTAGCTTCAAAGCCACAAAAAGAGATGTTTTGAATATCCCAAGCCCCGGGAAAGCCTCAACAAGAGCTTCCATCATTGGAAATACCAAAGGTTCAACCACAATAAACCAGGCTTCCTTTGTTTCATTACAGACAAAGTATTTTGGCAAAAAGTGAGTGCAGAGGACTTTCAACATTCTCCTACAATGTCAGGTCACACATTTTATCAGGCAGATTTTTTCCAAACCCTTCAAATACCAGCCTAACTACACCATGGGAAGTCTTGCTTTTAACTGTAATGGAAGGAAGGGGTGCTCTTGAAAAGTACACACTAGCAGTGTTGGGCATTTCATGCATTGGCTGGTCTACCTAATGCTTATGACAGCCTCTGAGGGAGGAAAGAAACAGTCTAATGCCCTGCTCTAAACTCCATACTCCACAGCCACAGGGTATTTTCCTGACAGCAAAACAATCCAGTGGATGCTCATATTTCCAGACACACATCCTTCTCTCAGGTCTGTAAGAAGTGTGAGGGATATATTGTGGCAGCAGCGGTCACCAGATGAGCGTCCTGAGAAGGAAGGATTCTCAGTTGCTAACATCTGCACAGCCACCATCTATCCAGCACCTGACAACTGCCCTTCTAGTACAACTCTAGCTATGTGTTTGACTAACACAAAGAAGTAAGTTATCATTCTCACAACCTCCATGCCTTAAAAAAGGAGAGACAAGTCAGAGATACTTCAGAAGAACTGTCAAGATTCGTGGTCCCACATGAGTCAAAGAATTTTGCCCAAAGAAATCTTCAAGAGATTTGATTAAACAAAACAAACCCCAAAAACATTCAGGAAAAAGTTCAGGCACTGCAGTATTCTGTTCTTGACCATTCATAATGGAATTGTTTATACTTTATGCCAACTGCTACTTTTTTCTGCTTTTATCTTGGTGTAAAATTAACTTTTGGAAAGAAAAGCTTATCAACCCTTCCCCCAAGATAGTACAGAAAGATCAGTTTGTATATGACTGGTTTCATTTCCAAAATTAGAAGATTAAATTAGCTTTTCTACCAACAATATTCTTTCACCAAAGGCATTAATCTGACTTTTGCCCTACTCTGGTTTGACAGATGTTTCCTGTTGTAGTGATTAGTTAAGAGGAAAATAAAGATGACTATCATGAAAGAGGAGATTCAGAAGGAAGGAGGAGGGCAAGTCCTTCCATGTTTTTCATATCCCTTCTTTCACTGCAGTCCTGCAGTACCATTCTCCTCCTGTTCCAGAATCACAAGCTCTCCTCAGAAGACAACAGCACTTGCAGGCCTCAGTTTGCAAAGGGAACCTGGGCATTGCCTATTCCACCAATCTCTGTGCAAGCAAAGCAGTAGCTGTTGTGCCTAACACAAAATGCACAAGGATCTCCCATGAAATGAGGTACATATATTTAGAAATACTTTTAAAAAACTAAAACTTGAATAATAATGTAAAAAGTCTCTAATCATATATACACTAGATGCTTCCAGAAAATTGGGAGACTTAGGATACTGAAGGCATGAGGCAAGCCCACCTAAAAGAGCATTGTGATCCAAAGCTTACTGCCATTTTTTCCACTCACTCTTACAGGCTATGAATCAACTGCTGGCAAAAATCTAATCCTCAGTATAGCCAAGATAGCCCTCAGAACCATGCAAGAGTTCCTCAAACAGCCAGACCCTCAGAGCTGTTTCCAAGCGCACTCCCCAGTGTGCAAGCATTAGATTTGCTCAGCACTGTAAGAGTGGAAGAGGTAACATTCATTTCTAAGGAGGGAAAGGCACGGACTGTCCCAATTTTGAGCCTAAGCAGCTAAGGCTTAGAAACCTAGAGAAATTCAGCCAGCCTCCAGCAGATGAATTTTAACAGATTTTCTGAAAATGAGTTCATTGTTCATGGAGACAAAAGCCTCTGGAGAAACAAGCCCAGAGCTGATGTAAAGCAGCTATGTTAATCAATAAACCTGTAGCAGAAAGCATCTGCAGCAGGCCTATTTAAAATGAGCCATTTACAATTTAAAGGCCAAATAACAATCTGTGTACTGCAGTTCTGCTGGGGTTTATGACCATTCCCCTTTTTCCCTGCTTAAGCAATGTATTTCTGGAAACTTTCTTATTCAGCCTGACGTTAGCTGCCTGTGAAGAAGGAAGAGAAAGAGCCTTCAGATGAAAACCATTCATTCTCATTTTGTGTATACATCTCTTCAGGACCCAAAGCAGCATCCCTTTGGGGGTTCATTCATATCTTCTCTGATTGTAATCGAAGAAAAATTTTAACATGTAAAGCATTTTTAAAATAAGGGTGAGGAAGCCTTCTCATTCAGCAATCTGCATCAAAACCTCTGGGACTAGTGAGTTCTCTGCAGCCCCAGCTGCAGACAGTGCCTTGTATCATGCTGGCAAAAAGGCAGAACTTCTTGCTTTCCAGGTCCCTTAGCATCTCCTAACTGCAGATGATCAATAAGAGTTAAAGATAAAGCTCAGCCTGGGCATCACCATCTTCTATCACAGCACTTGATGGAAAATAAAAGCTTAAGAGTTACTGAGAGCTTCCCCACACTTCCACTTTGACCCCTTACATGGCAAATTCATTGACCTTGAGAGCTAACAGCAACCTAGCAGGTTCAACAAAGGCAAATGCAAAGTCCTGCACCTCAGGAGGAATAAATCCATGCAGTTTAACACACTGGAGGCCTTCCACCTAGAAAACAGCTTTGCAGAAAAGGATGCAGCGTGTTAGTCAAGCACAAGTTGAATGTCACTTAGCAGAATTCCTTGCGACATCAAAGGCTAATGGCATAGTTGAGTTGTATTTGCAAGAGCACAGCCATAAGCAAGGATGGAAGTGATTTTTACCCTCTACCCAGTATTTGTGAGACCCGAATACAAAATAGATATTGACAAGCTGGATTGAATTCCACAAAGAGCCATGAAGATGACAAGGGCATATGAGGAGAGACATGTAGGAGAGGCTGAAGAAGTTAGGCTTGTTCAGTAAGAAGAGAAGGCTCAGGGAAAAATCTTATTGCTGCCATCAGCTGCCTAATGGAAAGACATAAACAAGACAAAATCAGAGTCTGCTTGAGGAGAGAGGAGGAGAAGCAGCAAGTCACAAGCTGGGATGTGAGAAATTCAAATGGGATATTAAGAAAATTTTTTCCACCACATAGATGTTCAAACAAGGCAACAGGTTGTACAGCAAGATTCCTGAATCTCAAGCATTGCAGATATTCAGAACTCATCTGGACAAGGCTCTGAGCAACTTCATCTAATCTGACCTATTTTGAACAGGGTGTTGGATTGGATAACCTTCAGAGATCCTTCCCAACCTAAATTTTTCTGCTATTCTGTGAATGTCTCTACAAAGCTTTCTGCTTTATTATCCCAGCCTTCCTGTAATTCTTCTCTTTCAAACATTTCTCATAGACAGTGGCCGTACTGTCTTTCACATGGGAAAACAGCAAACAGCAATGCTCCCTGAATTAGAAAAAAAAACCATTCATGTTATTTATTATTTTACAGAAGTTTGTCCAGGCACTTAATGTTAATTTGTAAGACCAAAGTGGAGAGGTTGGTTTTGTCTAATTCTGTTAATAGCAAAGGCTGGTCATTTTCTAGCAACCCTGTGACTTCCTTCTGCAAACTCATTCTCTACCAGCACAGAAACCACTGCCTCAGGCTGGTCACAAGCAGTCCAACATGCAGAAATTTAACTTGAGGCTTCTTAAGAAAACATTATGGCTCAGGTGTACTCCTTGCTGTGTCTCAGGCATACCTGTGTCCCTTATAACGCTCATATCTTTTCTCACCAACGTCTGACAACTTTTTGTTTCTTAGCATTTTTCTGTCCACCGTAGAATGGCTTTTACCAAAGCTTGCAACGCCACAATGCAGCTGTACCTGAAGTTGTACTGACACCCAGAGGGACTGCATGGGAATTGCTGCTTAACAAGGGAATAGGAGTTGTTGACGAAATAGACCCTTTTCATCTTCAAAAGAAGATGGTTCTATCTTGGAATCAAGATCAAAACATGACCTTGAAGAAGAAAGCTGGTTTGTTATTTCCTTGAAAAAGAGGTATTTCCAAATTACTAAATGACCAGCAGGATCAATATTGGATGATCATAGGTTTGGTGGGGTTTTGGTGTGGGGTTTTTGGGGGTTTGGTTGGTTGGGGGGGGGGGGGGGGGCTGGGTTTGTTTGTTTTGTAGTACTTACTTACTCTCCTACACGTTCTTTTATTACCACATGACACCTAAGTATCTCAGGGGAATGTTAGACATGGAATTTGGAGAGGGCCTGATTCAGACTTCTTTGAAATGCTGTTCTGCCATCTCCAGATTTGAACTAAATCTTCAAAATCCTCAATGGTCTACTTGTCAATTGCTTGGCAAATTTGGTGGGCAAAAGGCAAAGGAAAATCAGTAGCTGATGTGGATTTAACTCTAGAAGAAATAAAGCAAGATCTAGCCACATCATGTAATATTCTGGCAAAACAACAGTCTGGATGTCAAAGGATTGGATGGTATTTGGACCATCTCTTTATTAAAAAGAAATGGGACAGGCATGAAAGGGGCTAGGTATACACACATTCTGTATGGAAAGCAATTAAAGATGTTAGGCGTAAGCAGGTAACAAATAATCTGACCTCTTTCCTCAGCAATGGATCTCTATACTTTTACTTTTTTTCCAGAAAAAGATTAACCCAGACATCGTTTTGCTAGGACTTTAACTTTTCATTTAATTCAGAGAAAGGAATTTGGTAACTGCAAAATCATAGCCACACTGCAAGCACATCAAGTACACTCTGATTCAGAAGTCACACCCCGACTTGGCTCTCAGGCTAGATGGAGAGGAAGCACATCAGCTGCTTCATATCTTAAGACAGCTCCCAAATAATCTTCAGCCAGTTCAGGTTTCTAAATAATATAGAAGCTGCTCTATGTAGCATGTTTGTTACTACAAAGCAAAGCAGTGACTCCTGACAAATAGCCTTTAGTAGTTTTGGAAGAAGACAGACTGAAACATCGGAATCCCTCAGGAAGAGATTCTTGCAATTATGTTCATAAATATAGGGCCTGATTTTCACAAATTCTAAGCATCAAGCAACCCTCTCTTTCCTGCCATCTTAAAAACCAAACAAATAATGACACAATAGTATAATTTTTTTTAAAGCCACAAATTAAAAAACCTACCCCAACCCCACCTGCTGATGTGCATAACATGCAGGTCCTACTCAGAGCAGAACTGTTGAGCCCTTTACGTTCCTGCTATAGAGTAATTAGTGGAGAACAAAACCTACAACGGGAACTTCAGATACGATTTTGTGCTGCACTTTTAGATGCCTGGCACAGAAACAAAAATCTAAGAGTCAGGATTATATTGGCTCCAAGCCATCCCTTGCTCTCTGATTTCAGTTCTTGGCATAATTTAGCCAGGTCCAGCTGTCCCTGCTTGCCCATGGGCATTAAGACTGCCAGCCATCTCAGTAAAGTGAAGTGTTACAGCCCTACTCCTCGTGTATTTCCCTCTCATACATACACTTCTGTACCAGAGCTGCTAAATGCTCACTCAATCTCGGCTACTAAGACAATGCGATGGGGTCTGGTGTTCCCATAGCAGAGTAGCAGCAGGCAAGCAGGGACAAATTTTCTCCCTCCTTATTTGAATGCTTTTAAGCTTTCAGACATCTCTCCTCTCACTTGACAATCATTTGGCAGGCAGTTTAAGAAAAGGCAGCACCTTTTATGCCCCCTGCAGCCAGGGGACTAGGACAGGCAACCTAGACATGGAAGGGTGAGAGCAGCTCTCTGCAGAGCAGCCTAGCCAAGATGGACATTTTGGGCAAATTGCTCTCTATCCCTCAGCATCCCCACAGTGAACCTGAGAATCTCTCCCCAGTCCAAGCAGAGACACTAAATGAGTCCACTTCCTGGTTCAAGCAACAGATTTCCCAGAAGAAATGAGCTGCTTTTATGCCCAAATCCACCAAGAAAAACCAGCTCAACAATACATTTTTCAATACTGGCAATATTTTGTCTCCAGCTTTTTGTTGCACTGCTTGAAAGAGTCCAACGCAGAGCCACAAATATGATGAAGGGAGTGGAACATCTTCCTTAGGATGAACGGCTGAGGGAGCCAGGTCTCTTTGGCTTAGAGAAGTGGAGGCTGAGGGGTGACCTCGTTAATATTTATAATGTACAAGGTGAGTGTCAAGAGGACAGAGCCGGGCTCTTCTCAGTGATGGCCAATGATAGGGCAAGGGGCAGAGAGTGCAAACTGGAGCACAGGAGGTTACACATGAGCATAAAAAAAACCAACCTTTTTCACTGTGTGGGTGCCAGAGCACTGAAACAGGCTGCCCAGAGAGGTTGTGGAGTCTCCTTCTGTGGATACATTCAAAACCTGCATGGATGCATTCCTGTCTGACCTACTCTAGGTGATCCTGCTTTGGTGTGGGAGTTGGACTTGATCTTTCAAGGGCCCTTCCAATCCCTAACATTCTGTGATTCTATGATTTTGACACTTTCTAGTTTCCAGTCACAGTTGAAATCTGACTTCTTGGAGTTTAACAGTCAGCTCAGGAAAAGTATTTCTGTGTGATAGTCTAGAGCAGTTATTTTACCAAACTATGTTTCTATTCTTTTTGCAAGCCTGTTAAATCAGAACTTAGGAATATGAATGGGTTGTCAACAAATCCGGTCAGAATGCACATTATGAGATGCCCTATTGTGAAAGCTTGGATACACTATGTCTTCTGATATGTATGTTACATATGTACAGGACTCTGTTTTGTACCTGTGCCTTGAAAGCTTATTAGTTTTGGGTTCAGCAAGACAGCTTGATTCCAAGTAAGAGCACATTAAGAACCAGTCTCCATTCTAAGCAGATGGCAGCTCCTTATGGCACTGATGGAGCACATGGGCACAGGCTTGCTCTTTGAGTGTAATGCTCAAAAAACTAGGATCAGGATGGTATTTTTTTCTGTCTTACTTCAACTCTTAAAAACAGTAACAAGTGCACACAAATACAGACATATATATTACCTAAACCTACAAGCTTCACTTTTCCACTTTTCATTGGACTGCAAGCCTGCTTTTGCTGGAGGATATTCAAGCCCAGAAGAATACAGGCTGTCAGTCATTCCGTATTACACTAATAAACCCAGCTAGTCCTCTGAGTGCATTTAATGTCACTGTGGGCCATAGCTCTGGTTTTTCCATCCCATAAAGGTACGCTGGTACCATTGGCTTCACTTTCTCCTCTGTCCATCTCTTGCTGGATGCAGTTACCACATGCCTGATGCTTGCAGTAAAGCAGTAGGCCCTAAAGATCAAATTATCAAATGTAATGTTCTTTTACCTAGGCAAACAGAAAACAAGGGTACAAGAAGTGACTGTCTTAATAGGATTTCCTGCTTTCTTTGTTGTACAGCCCTTTATTTCTCGATCCAAGGGCAAAGGCAAGAATGGAAGCAAAGGGGCAAAAATAATAAAGAAAGATCTGTAGAAATAAAAGAGAAAAAAGAAAGAACTCTATTGCTTCTGCCTTGACTATCACCCAGAGAGCGGAAAGCAGATTTATGGCTGTTATAGTAAACCACTTAAAGAAAACCAAGACATCCAGCTCTCTACTCTCTCAACATTGATTTTATCCTTTAAATACACTCCAAGCAAAAAAAAAAAATTAAAAAAAAAATCAACAAATCAACCCAAACAAAAAACCTAATAACATTACTGGTGGAAAAATCTTTTTCATCTCCTTATCTACTGAAACTATTCAGAAACTATTTTAAAGTTTTTTCAACACCCAGGTAAGAAGGTCCCTTTTGTTAAGGACATGCTTATTGTATTTCTTGAAATCACCCCAAGGAGGAGAGCTGGAGGGCTTGCATTTCCCTTTCGGAAAGTGGAATGCCAGTCAAGAAGCAAGATCTCTCTAAAGAAGCCAATCTGTGGTTTCATGGCATGTGGGAGTGTTTTGCATGTCACTGCCTGCTAAAATAATTTGTCAACAGGGTGACTATCCTCAGCTGTGCATGAGGTGTGGGGATGTTAGGAAAAAATCATTAACAGCCCTCATTCTGAGGGCTTGAGGCAGGTGGGTGGGAAAAGAGGAAGCTGAAATCCCACCCAGTCCACTCTGGGGAGCTACACTATGAATAATAAAGTTGCTTGTTAATTAAGTACTGATGAAAAACTAAACATCCTACAAGATGCAGTACAGGATGTCCTCTGTTTCTACCACATATTGAAGGGGCAGAAGCACAAACCCACCTCATCAGATGTGCCTACTGTTGTTAAAGCCCCTTAGCAATTTGGCACCTCAGCAGCAAAGCTGGACACTTAATTCTGGAAGAAAGCAAACACTATTTGCATTTCACTCACACACACAAATAAGGCCATAGATATGCAAATCTAAACCAAATTCTGATGTCTTCCTTTTACAATTACAGTCAACAAGAGCAGAAGCAAAAGGCAGTGTTTAAAACTCAGGGTTGCTGGGAGAGGGGTTGTCAGGATGACGTGCAAGTATCAAATACTAATGACTATTGCAGACATTTTAAAAAATTAAAAGCATGCTTTTTCTAAACCCCAGTTCTCTGTAGATAACACCATAATTGAGCAGTAGTGACATAAAAATTTTACTAATTAATAGGGGAAGAGGTGATTAAATAAGGCTTTCCTTGTATTCAGTCACTTAAATATGACACCAGAAGTTGTTGAAAGTTCATGTTAAACAGTTACCAGTAGCATCTAATTCTTGCTCTTCGCAAAGGTCCCTCAGGTCTGGTGAGTATAATCACCACAGAGATCATTCCCTGACACAGCAGGCATTGTATGTGACAGCACTTTCCCTTCTCCTGCTTCTGTATCTTCAGACATCAGAGTAGAATGCCAGGATCTCCTAATGCCCAGAACCGTCCCCGAGATGATACAAACATGGTTGAAGCAAGGCAAAGGCACTTGAATTCTGAATTAAGAACATCTGTTCTTGTGTTTACCTCACCTGCATGATCTGTACATCATACATTCAGGATATACCAAAAATATTGTGGTGCCAATATTCTTGTCCATCCTTTTTTTTCTGCTGTGGAGTCATGATGTATCTGCAAATCAGACATGTCCAGGAGTCCCTTCTCCTAGCTACAATAGGGATACGCATCACTACAACTAGACATTGCTGGGGGAAAGTAGACATGGATTAAGTAATAATGCAGGAGAGGCTCAAAAACAACTTGTGTATTAATGTTTGTTCCGGTAAAAGTCTTATTTCTCCTTCTGTGACAAGTCATTTCACAAGTTCCTATACGTGATTTATCTACAACTGCAGTTGAAGCTGCTATATAAGAAGCTCTCTGAAATGAGGATATCTCAACCTAAATCTAACAGCATGACCCTGATGTTATGACAAACAAGTCCCTGAAGAATGAAAAGTATTTCTTCAAGAAAAATTGTAAAAGCTGGACACTCAAATTAGCTTCCAAATAGCAACAGATGCCAGCAGCAGTAGCTGTCCTTTATAGAAACTTCTGAAATCCCACAGGCTGCAAAGCAGCACAGGGCACTAAAGATTTTTCTCTGCTGTCAAGCTGGAAAAAGTATGAAGTTCAGTGGGAAGCATTTCTGTCTCTGGTGCTACAGTCTCCAGACTGTTCTTTCAGTCAATGGTTGTACCACAAAACAAAAATAACTGTGCTAGTTTTGAGTAGCTCTGTATCAAACTGACTATACAGAGAAAATAAGAGATTCAAACTGTATCTGGAACAGTGTGATTTTAAAAACACAGGGATCTCACAGAGAAAGCATGCCTCTTTGTTAGCCAAATTCCACCCTTTTCAAGAGGCATCCCATCAAGTGTCAGGCTGCATGTATTTTTTTTTCTGGGTGGCAAGAAATGAAGTTTCAAGACAAATTATGCGGGCAAGGCCAAAATTCTGATAAATTTTCATTGCAGCATTTTAAGTTTTTAAAGGCCTGTGAAAGGCCACAAATAGTTCAGAATCTCAGCACATATAGTCAAGGTAGAATTCCAAAGAAAATCAGTAATTATTCTCTCTGAAAATATCCAAAATGAATGAAGGCAGATAGAATCTTGAGGTATATGTAGAGAATTCCTATTCGCAACAGGCACATAAAGTACATGAAATGAATTATTTAGGACATCTGGACACTAGAGTGTAAAAAACTAACAGACACCGCCTTCATCAAGAAAGGCTCCACAAATGGGACAGGGGAAGATTTACTTAAGCAACTGGGGAAAAAAAAACAAACTAATAGGGGGTAAACTGTAGAGTCTATCTGGAATTTGCACAAGTATTGTGATTACATCACACCAACAATCGTGAAAGCTTTCAAAACATAGGACCAGACACCACACCGAGATGCATCACTTTTTCCCACTTAATGTCACTCAGGGAAATTCCTTTCCCTCAAAAGAATTTCTTACCCATTTGCTATATTCTCATAATTTTGTTTTGTTTCGTTATTCAAAGTACTTTCCCTATTTAAACCATGTTTACCTTTCCCTCAATCATTCCCAGCTCTCATTACACCACTTTTTCTCAGCTATGAGCCTACATTTTTCCTTTTACTAACACCCCTTCCATTTTATTATCACTTCTCTTGCGAGATGTGCAGAGCAGCAATAGCAAAAATCTTTCTCATGCTCCACTTTAAGCAGCAAGATGGTGTCTTCAAGCCATTTGTAAAAGTATCCAAGACAACAGAAGAGAAGGAAAAGGGAGAGCTGAGCATAAACAAACCCTGCATTTTGTTATGCTCTTATTTTAAGGACTACACAGGAGACTATGATTAACGTCTTCTTTCAAATAAGATTTTTTGAAAGTAGTTAGTAGTCATGATGATTCACCTGGGGTTTTAAACAATGGAAAGTAATTTGTACAGGTGTACAAAGAGCTGGTTAAAACATGTACTTCATTCTTGTGGCTTAATCTTACAAATGCAGCTTAAACTAAATCTGAACCAGAAAACTAATTCAGGTTTTGCTATGAAAGCACACCAGAGCAGACTACTCTGCCTAGTTTGGGGTAAACACCAGAACTTTTCAAGACCTCAACCTTGAAATTTTAAAAGTTCACTATTACCAACATGTTCAAATCCTAACAGTGACCTAGGTGATCCTGATCTGGCAGGGCAGTTGGACTAGACAATCTTTTGAGGTCCCTTCCAACCCCTAACATTCTGTGATTCTATGACCTATTAATATTTTCTTAATGTTCAGTACATAAGCATGCCTTCTCCTTTCTAAATGCAAACTTGCATCTCTGATGCTCTTCTTACCTTATACTATACAAAGATGTCTCTTTAAGAAAACAACAAAACAAACACAATAACCCACCTCAAGCCACCTCGAAATATCTCTGTTGTCACACTAATTTCCTGGGCAATAATATGATTCTTGTGGTTGAGTTAAAACACCTGGCATTCAGCCTTTTTCTTCTTCCCTCTCAGGAACTAGGTTATCATTGTCTCATAAAGCAATGCCTGGGTGGTATTATGAGCTAATGAATGTACATTTAGTGTAAAGGGCTGCATCCACCTTCCAGCTTCTACAGGAGCTTTTTCTTTCTCTCTCTGACACAACCAGATGGCATTCTGGCTAACCTTCACCCAACCTTCACGAGCAATGCACTTGATTCAGACAATGCCTCTAGTAGCTTTGGAAGCACATCACACATCACCATTACAACTGGACAGATGTTAGAAGAGTGGTTGTTACTACCCTAAACAATGGGGAAATCAATTACTTCAATTAAAAGGTGCAGATTTAACCTCTACCAAAGTATAGTCATCTTTTCATTCTTGTGTGCTGTTGTGGGGTTTTATTTTATTTAATTTTCCAGCTCTCATCACATAACCAGATGGCAAACACCTAACTAGGAAGAGAAATATGTGGCCAGCAGTGAATGCTCAGAGCAAGCTACGAGAGAGCAGTCATCCCGTCTCACTGCACCTTTTGATCATAGGATAAATTAGGATAATGTACCCATTCATGTTGAAAGAAGGAGTCAAATCACATATTTCAGTGCAGTCATTCCAGAACACTAAGCTTTTTTCAAGATCAAGCACCAGTAGTCCAAGTAATTGTCTTCCCATTGTGTTCTCGTATGCACCAATCATACTAATTTGATGTTCTTGTTGAGCTACAATATGTTCCAGCTCCTGGTTACTGCATCAAGATGCTGTTTCATGTCCTATCCACTCCACAGATGGGTGAGACATTAAAGAGCCATAAGAAAGGGGGCAAAACATGAAATACAATCAGTCAAAAAACACCTGAAAATTAACTAATACAAAGCTCACTTAATTAGAAATAAAAGTATTATGGAATGTTGTGTCCAGTTCTGGGCTCCCCACTTCAAGAGGGATAGAGATATACTAGAGAGTGTCCAAGGCTACAAGGATGATTATTAAGGGACTGGAACTTTTATCTTATGAGGAAAGGCTGACAGACCTGGGGCTGTTTAATCTGGAAAAGAGAAGATTGAAAGAAGGTCATATTAACGTTTATAAATATCTAAAGGGTGGGTGTCAAGAAGGTACTAGTCTCTTTACAATGGTGTCCTGTGACAGGACAAGGGGCAATGGATACAGACTAGAACACAGGAAGTTCCTCCTCAATGTGAGGAAAAAATCATACACTGTAAGGGTGACAGAACACTGTAACAGGCTGCCCAGAGAGGTGGTGGAGTCTCCTTCTCTAGAGACTTTCAAGACCTGCCTGGAAACATTCCTGTGTGACCTGCCTTAGGTGATTCTGCTTTTGCAAGGGTTGGACTTGATGATCTTCAGATAACCCTTGCAACCCCTACCATTTTATGATTCTAACAACATATGAATCATTTTCTTTCAGAAAGACCCCTGCCTCAAAGCCATTACATTACTCTTTACCCCAACAGCTTGTGATCAAATGCAACACCAAACATCGTAACTATTTTTTGATCACACATTCTCTTCTCTATTCACACTGCTTTAAGGAATTTAAAGGATCTCTCTATTTGCATACTTTGCCCTTTTAGCTACACTCCTCACCTCAAAAATAAATATTTCATCTTACAGAGGTTTTATATATACATACACACACACACACACACACATATATATATACATATATATAATTATGTTTGTACACACACACATATTTATGCAGCAATGCCACAGACAAGAGTCTACAGCCATACTATGGCCAGCTGTGGTCTAATCTGCTCTTAACAGCCACACTCAATCAAAAATAGCCAGTGAGAAAACAGCCCCAGTGGGCCAAGTGATGACACTTTCACAGCAAGTCCTCCATCACTTTCCCTAGTGACAGGCTATAAGATACTGCACGTGGAGCTGAGAGTGCCGTACAGTATTTGGGACTTAGTGTAAAACACTGAACACCAATGACTCTTAAAGACCCATAAGAATCCCAAGTACAGGAGCAATTGTCCCACTCAATGTTCTGCCATTGCATCAGAGCTACCTTAAGGGTGAGTGCTTCACTCTTTCTCATAACCAGTGCTCATAACCAGTTTCTGCAATGGTTCCCTTAGCTGGAAGTACTTCTGAAAACCTGGAGCTAGATGTTTTATGAATGCAAAGTGACACAGAGGGAAAACAAACAATCAAAAAAGGCAAGAACATAACATAGTGGAGAAAGTGGGAGAAACAGACGGGAAGAGCAAACAAAAAAGGGCAGCAAAACAACTTCTGTGAATTTCAGCACATCAGCACAACTCATTAAGCTTAAAGGAGCCACTAGGCGTTGTCTGTGGTGACGGTGACAAGGCATCATCAAGCAGAGAAATGCAGAGGGCTCTTACTGCAGCATATGTGTCTGGTTGGCGTCCTTTTGTTTGTCAGGTACCTCGTAGTGTGGGGAAATCTTGCCAAGGCCACTGTCACTCAGCATCCTCTTCCGAACTGCAGGATTCCACCGATCTGATATTCTAAGGAGAGAGGAAGAAAGAGAAAGGCATTACTCCTCAGAAATCACCTCACATGCTCCATGTTGAAGCAGTCTTATGCTTACTGGCTGCCAGATTTTTTTCAGCTCATAGCAAGCTAAAATAGATTAATTCATTGTGAGTCTGAGACTGTTGCTAAAGATGAATAAGAGCATTTCTGGTTTGCCCAGAGGATGAGGAGATACATCAGGAGATTTATAGGTACAAAGGGCCATGCAGAGAAGTGTTTGTAACTCCGCCAATACAAATTTATGATAGGGCAGATACAGTCAAGGCATATGAAGAGGTTGAAAGATGTTGAAGTCTATTAGTCCTACTGTGTGCTTCAGGACACTTAATGGAGTAGGTGTTATTCTACTGTCTTCCTGTAACTACCATGGCTGCATCTGATCCTTTCCTGTCATGGTAGGGCCAAACATCCCCAGCATAAACCCAGACAGACACTAAGGTGTCTAGACATGGTCCAATTCATGGTCCTCAACCTTCCTGCAGAAAGCCAGGGTAATGCGGGAAAAGGAGCAAAGGGGACAGGATCATGCGTGTCTGGTAAACAACCCTGTATCTATATTAAGGGTATGTGTTCCAGCCACAGCCTGGCAGAACCCCTTCCCATTGGGTAACTATGTGCTGGTTTCATGTCCTATTGGTCCAATCACTCTTGGGCAAGATTTATATACAGGCTGATTTCTAGTTGTCTGTGCCTTGCTTTTGCCTTGCTCAAGCGTTACTTAGCATTGCTCAGCCTTACTGAAGCCTTGCATGCTTGAACCCACTTGGACCTTGTCTGGCTGAAACTGCCTCAAGTTGCATACCCTCCAGCACCTGGGATAAAGCCAGAAGCATACAGACCACAAACTAAAGAGAAGCCACAAGCTTAGGAGTCAGAGCCAAGCCTGCTTCCCCTTGTGACCAGGATTTTGCCATGCCTCAATTTATCCAGGACAAAGCAAGCACCCATCACAATAGCATCATTAACAGCCCACCGTCTGCTGAAGCCAGACCAGCCATAGAAGACCGCATGACATTCCTGCCAGCAACCTGTTGTGCCTGGTGCATGAGCACCCCAAAGCCTCTAATACACAGCAGCAGCACTCCCTGACTGGGTACAACCAGTTATGAGTAATTAATTAACTGCCTCTTTGGCATAACTGTTCTTGTTGAGTGTCCCCCCCACTGTGGTCGAGCGCCATTTTACTCCTGGGGTATTCTCCCAGTTTGCATAAAATAGTTACATTGGTACAGCTGCCCAAATACTGTACATTCCCTTTGTAAATGTATTCTAACTGTTCATCAAACCTTTTGATACATTTTGGCAATTTTCATATTAATAAAGGTTATTAATATTTTTATTAATATTGCCATATAGTTTATAATAAAGGAAAATTCTATATTCTTCTTTGACATGTCCCCAGCTCCCCACCTAAGAGCTGATCTTCCACATCTCCCAGTCCTTCAGAAAAGGGGACCAGAAAAGAGATGCTCAGTGACCAGAAAAGAGATGCTCAGCTCTAATACAGCTGCTGAAATCCAGATCCAAGCATGACTCACCCAGAGGCCTGCTCCACTACCAGATCAGGCATTCCTGGTGGTGTCCCCACCTGCTGTGACATTACCAGCTCTGGGTCCAGAATAAAAATCTCGTCCTGCGAAATTTCTGTCACAAAGTGCAAATGTTCCTGTTGGCATGATACAAGGAACAAACAATGAACCTGAAGCATTGCTGGTCTCTCAGCACACAGCTGGCTATAGAAAAACTGGATGCACATCAAGGTCTCTGAAGAGCATTCTTGAGTATATTTAAGTATGAACATAAACACACATTAAAACCAATGCCACTGAAGTCATCAATAAATACTTCATTGATTTCAAGCCATACCAGATTCCCAACCAGCAAGCTTCACACTCACAGTAACGCTTAAAAGGCTGTTACTCAGTGACTGAAAAATGGAGATTTGCCCAAAAAGACAAGGTCTGCATTTCAAAATGAGTACCAACACCTAAGGTCTACCCTTCAATAATAGCTAACAGAAACTTTCATTGCTATTCCATGTCTCACATGGGATCAAGACTTCTGCTGACTAAATGCATTAGAGAAAAGTTAAACTGAAATACTCTGGTGCCACAGAGATGCCCTTAGTTGGCCCTGATAAGAATGACAAATGCAGAAAATTCTGAACTGTACATCAGATTGGTAGTAAACAGAAAGGCAGATGGTCAGCAGAAATAAATCTTCAGTGAAACAATGGGAATTGCATCAACTAAAAATGGCCCAGAGGCTCTGCTCTCTACTTTTCATGGGACATTAATAACATTTTAGATTACACAGGAGGAACTGCAGATAATTCATTTTAAGCTGCATTTGACATAGCTTTAAAAATAACAATAAAAAAAAATCAATAGAAACAGTAACTGAATAAAGATTTACCTGAGATCTGTCAATGCGGTAAAAACGGTCAGCAGAAGTTGCTGCAAGACAGAAAGAAAAACAGAGCCACAGTGAAGAAAATGGTCTGAGCAGAGCTGCACGGGCAAGTTGGACTGAGGTAACATACTACCGCATAAGACCACCTCTGTGAAGTCACAGTGAACATCCGTTTTGTTCATGATGTCCATATTCCTATCCCATTAAGTGGTGAATTTAAAGGCAAGACCTAATGAACCAATATTCACTGAAATCATTAAGTAAATATATTTAATTTTTTTTAAGTTAAAAAGTAAAATGGATTTCAGGGTTCTAAGAAGAGTTTATTACATTAAAATGTGACAGAAAAAGCTGCAGAGTTCTGATGAAAGTATAGCAAGCATATAACGAAAGTGAAGGGTCTAGTAGGATTTAATTCAAATTTTGAACCTGGAGAACAATAACATGCTTGAGAGCTCGTTGTAAATCAAACCTGTAACCACAGGTATCCACCCTGAATTCCAAATATGCTCAAAGAAAATTTATGCTACTCATGAAAACAGAGGAGATAATAAAGCACCTGATATGAATTTTGTCGCTGGCAAATAATTCATGTTATTAAACCCAGAAGTATTTTAGCACTTACAGTGTGCTTTATCACACACAATACTTTTGTTTCTGGCTTGAATTTATTTTGCCCAGTGAAATCAGAGTCGTTCATTCTGGAGTTTTGACATAAGAGCACAGTGATGTAGCATGATATGTTTTGGCACTGCAAAGGAATATCAAGTCCCTAAGGACAAAAACTGAATACATCTATCCACCTATCTTTCTCTAAACCCCAAAAAGATTCTCATTATGTTCTTTTATCAATTTCCCTTGTGAGAAACAAGATTAGAAATTGCCAAAGAGAAACCGGTTTTCTTTAGAATGATAAACATTTCAGTCCCCTCATGTTGAAGCTTTTGCAAAAGCAGGTGCCATCTCTTTTACCTGCTAATTCCACTGCTCTGGAGTCTGCTCTAAAGCCTGGAAAAGCCATCAGGTTTGGCAAAGTCTGGGTCAAACACAAATGCTTCTCTTCACATGAAGTGGTCTTACCAGGAAAGGGAGGCATATTCCTATCACCTAAACACCTTAGTATGGAAACACTACAGTACTTAAAAAGAAACCAGAGCAAAGAACATTGCATTACCAGTATCAGCACATTGACACAAGCAGCTGTACTCTTGAGTCAAGGCACTGCCATGAAATAGGTGCTGCTCATCACATCACAGGAACCAAACTTCTAACCATCCTTAGAATAATATGACTCCTGGAGACTCCTGCTACAGCAGACATTTTGAAGGGCCCATTTAATTTTTCAGAGGGAAAGGGGGGGCACCCAGCTCCTTTTTTATCTGCTCAGTATAATAAGGAGCAATTACACTTGTATACTTTCAGATACATTATCCTTCACCATCCATACCAGAGGCGAGCAGTGTGTTAGGAGCAAGGGATGGGAGATGCACTTACCATCTAGGAAGCACCATCTGGGAGATAGCCTCTGAACAGAAAGAACTCTGGGGAAAGAGCTTTCTTGGTCCTGGATAGGGAGGGAATTGACATTAAAACCAAAACAAAACACACCATCCCCCATTCTCCCCTCCTCCCTCCCCAAAAAGAAATGAACAAAAACCAACAAACAAAACCAACTACTCCCCCCAAAAAACCCAAAGAAACAAAAAACAAACAAACCCACAAAACAAACAAACAAAAAGAACAAAACCCCCCACCTTTTTCCTCTAAAAAGTACTATTCTCTAGTCTCTGCCTCTTTCATTGTTCTCTACTGACGTGGTACGATGTGCAAAACCTACATAGCTCAAACCCACTGGTTTTGCTCCTCATTGACACTGGGGTTTGACTGCAATGTTATGAATGCTTAAACCATAGCATAACACCAAACTCCACCACTCCAGTCTCAGCTACTGTAAACCTTTTAAAAGAGCATGAAGTGAGAGACTCCAAGTGGCACAAAGCCCACCATTGCCTCAGATGGCTGACACTCTGTGCATGGTTTGAAGGAGGAAAGCAAGGGTGTTTTGTATACAAGAAAAGAAGTGCAGAAAGAACAGCAGAAAATAAAAATGTACATATCTGGAACGTTTGCACAAACTCTCAGAGATTCACAGTTTCCTATATATTTTCCTCTGTTTTCACTCCCTCATGTTTAAACCATTAAAAAAGCCCTAAAAGTTATAGCAATTTCTCAGCAATTTATTTTACTGTCAGAAATATGTCAGATTTGCAAAAAAAAAAAATATGTATTTCTTATCTGGGTAGCCATGTATGAGAAAAAGTTATGGGGAAAAATAAAAACAAAACAAAACAAAAAAACATAACAGAAAAATGAGTGTTTCATCAATTTAGCTCTCTGGTCCACCTAACATTACAATAAGACTACAGGGAAGAAGCAGTTCCTTTCTTCAGCCTGGGGAACATCTCAGAAAATGCTGCAGGAATTTGTCATTTCCATCTGAATGAGTAGAACCATTTTCAAACTGATTGCAGATCAAACAATGCCCTCATATGTTAAAAGGCAGACATTGATCATCAATTTACATAAAGGTATCTGACACTTTACCAGCCACCTAGGAAAAACTGAGGTCATGTTGATGTTTTTCAGATATACACAAGTCCTTAGCTTCTCCAGCTTCCTGGTCATCAGGGTGATCTAGCTTAAGATGTCCCTGCTTACTGCAGGGGGGGTTGGACTAGGTAACGTCTAAAGATCCCTTGCAGCCCAGCGCATTCTATGATTCTAGGGAGCTTGCATGCACTGTATGTTATTTTTCAAGCAGCTCTGATGATGATTAGAATTTTGCATTTTGATGGACATTCATTTCTCAGCCAGATGAATGTGTATCAGTGCTTGGCATGATGCTGCTACAAAATGTTATTAATTACATTTGGTATCATGACAGCTTTTGTAGGATTCATCTTATTAGCTTCTGACTGAAATCATTTATTATTGCCTTTCCTTTCTGGTTGTGCAGGACAGAAAAGCAAAGATGGCTCCAGGCAGCTCATCTGTTGTCTCCACAGTGCCCCAAAGTTTGACTACAATTCTAGCAACAGATCTCATCTGAAATGTTACTGCAGCAACTTACAGACTTTGTTTGAGTACAACAAAACCAAACCAAACCAACATACTTATCTTCTGATGCACAATATCTGCATCTATAGCCAACCTGATGAAAATGAACTAGCCCTAATTCTCTCTCATATTTAGAATTACAGACTTTACTTGATTCCATAAACCTTGCTCTCATATACAAGTTTTTGTCTCCCACCTCTCTGCACTGAAGACCACCAACAGCACAACATCCCAGAAAGAGAAATGCACATGGGAACCAAATATCCAATATGGGTAAATGAAGAGAGGGATAATGCTGATAAATGTAAATTCAGGTCACAATATATGGTGTGATATGCTCCTTCAAAGACTTCACTACAGTTCAAATACAGAACTAGCTTGGGAAGTCTCAGGTCTTTGAAAATTGTATTTTATGAGTATTAAACTCAAAAGAGAAACAAAACAGAGTGAGGAACAACTCAGGTATCATTTCTCATTTGCACCTGGGCTTGCTAATGTTTCTGCTGACTCTCTGTGTTTTGAGCTGCAGAGGAATCACACAAGAAAACTATATTTATAAGACCTAAAAGTACCCATGGCATCTTATTAGTGAGGTAGGAAGACAGTTTCATCAACTCAAGCACCTTATTCATGTCCTTTATCTGCCTTTTTTTTTCCTTTTCTGTAATATGTAGAGGAATACTAACAAACATGGAACAACTCTCAAATGAACCCAACAAGACAGTTTGTAGAAATGACTTAGTGAGAATAAACCACTGAGGAATCCAGGAAAAGCAAGTACTAAAGACAAAACACAGAGGGGGAGTGGCAGGCATTCAAATGTAGCATCATAAATAATTGAGAGAATGTTAGGGATTTCACACTGATATGCATGAGAGAAGATGGCTAGGCAATTAATTTACATGCTGCTAGAACTGCAGAGGTTAAAGCAGTATGGGGTTGATTTCTGACATTCCATACTCCCTTTTGGACCTCCGCATACATGCAGATTTAGTTATTTTGCCTCAGGCAGTTTCCTAGGCATGGAGCAGTCAGCAGCCACTTGGGTTAATTTGTAATGAGTAGAACAGAATAATACATGCTGTTCTGTTACCCAATTCACTAGACACTAACACTGCTCTAAAACTCAGTTCCAGGGCAATGATTGACAACAAATGTCAAAAATATGAGGTTCAAATTGGACAGGGAAATGCAGAAACAAATCATGAACTGGCATGAAGAAGGCAACTCCAGGAAAACATGCCAAATTGCATTTTCTCATAGAGTCTTCCTGCATTAAGCACATTTACAGGCATTCTTGCCAAACCAGAATTCTGTATCACCCAGATGATCATTAAGTCCCAATGAATTATTTGCCGTTTCAATGCAGTGAGTTGCTACGGGTTGTGAATCTCTGTCCACTTTCTCAGTGAACTCATTCCTGCTGATCCCAACATTACTTACATTATTATATCTAGGAAAAGGCTATCAATGCTGTAAAAGCTTCTCTTGTGATCCTAGTCTCTGTGTGAATGTCAGATCAGCTCAGGAGTCAATAGAGTTACCCTGAGTTAGTTTACTCCCAGTTTAAGCACTCTGTTGTGCAATAGTTTGCTGAGAGAAATATGCATCCATGAACAATACTCCTAATTGTATAAATTGTAAAATGAGCCACCTGGCCTCATTTTTCTGGGACAGAATGAGAGGCCAGCCATGGTCTGCAGACCACTAGCAGTTTTGAGTCAGCCTGGGCAGCTGTCCCCAGCTGGCTCACAGGTGTATCCCAGACCATAAACAGCATCCTCAGTATAAAGGGGAAGAAAAGTTTGTGGAGGATGGGGAGTGTTTTGCTCAGGCTCCTCCTGACTCTGCTCCTCTTCAATCTCCCTTTCTTGAGGATTGCTTTTCCTGTTTAGTGGGATCCTTTGTACATTTGCTGGGCTGAGTATGATTTTTACTACTAATGCCAGTATAAAGTATACGTTTGGCTGCTTCATTATATCTATTTTCACCTCAGCTCATGGGTTTTCTCTCCTTTTCCTGATTTCCCTTCTCTGTTATGGTGGGATCATCAGGGGACAGACCAACTGCTATAGGTTAGCCCCAGATATGGGTTAAACATACACACTACACCATCTAAAACTAGAACCTGTTTGTCACATGTACAAGATGCAAGCGTGCCTAGGATAGACTGAAAAACTACTCTGAAGGTTACGTCAAACTGAAGGTAGGTGTGGTCGTTTGAGGCTGTGCCTTTAAGAACAAACACTGCTGGAACACACTGGCTAATGTTTTCGGTACTAGAACCAAAACATTCTGATATTCTAAACGAATTTCATTGGTTGATAAACAAAAATTCAACTTTAGATTGTGAAGCAGTTGGAAATTTTTTTTTCCTCAGTTCAGTTCGGTTTGGGAGTTGGGGGAGTTGGAGGTTTCAGCCTGTTCTCCCTGCCTGCTTCTTCTGCGAACTGCTGGAGTTGGCCTTCAGATAAGCTAACACTAATCCTGCATGGGCTTTTGAAGCTTACTGACAACTCTTTTCCTTCGTAACTTGCCTTTCTCTCTCTCTAACCCCTTTTTGGGGAAAAAGGGAGGTAGGGGGGGAGAGAGGGGGTTCCAAGGAGGGGATCCCTCCCTCGGGGAGGGATTTTTGTTGTGTTATTTGTCTTTGCTGTGTATTTCTGTGTATATATTGTAAATATCTGTATATATTGTGTTATATATAACCTGCTTTCCATATATGCTTGTAAATATATAGCTTTTGCTCTTCGACTGAGTTAGCTGTGGTTTCTTACTCTGTGGAGGAGAGAGAGCTAAGCCCTCTCTCAACCTACCACAGTAGGTGTCCATGGTGCACAAAATTATTAAGAGGTTAGGCCTGCTAGCACATCTCTTTCTCAGTGATAGATTTTACTATGACAGCTATCCAATATAACATGATCTGTTTCTTAGACAAAGAAACAACTTTACTTCTGTAATTTTCCTACAGGACACATTCTCTCATTCACTTCAATATGCATAACATTGATATTGCAATATCATTGCATCATCATGCTGTGCTAATTCTAAAGCTGATTCCATTAAGGTCTGCAAGGATAAGGACTGTCTGAGGGGGAGGCAGAACAAACCTCCAATATGTGAGGGTGAAAGATAATCAGAAATTCATCTAAATGCAGAGATTTCAGTTCACATTGTTAAGCCTCCTTTTGTTCTGATACTGAAAGGAAAGCTTATCTTACCTGGTAATGAACTCTTTGTGTAGTAGGAGGTACAGACTGTAGGTCCTAGGAAGAAGATGAAAGACACAGCAATTACAGAAAGAAAAAACAAACCAACAAACAAGGAAACGAGCTGTTGGCAGTTCTACTATCTGAAATAGTTGGGCAAACAGAAATTTGCAAGTATTTCTCAATGGTTTTAAAAATACAAAGCACATACCACAGAATAGTCATGAAAAGGTCCCTTAAAGTTTAGATTTGCACACAGTTAGTGAAAAAAATGTTTAAAAAAAACCCTTAGAGATTCTTGGTAGCTCTTTACCATGTCACAAACCTATTTGTTCTATGAAAGTTATCCAAAGTTAGAATATCTGCAACACAGTGAAAGAAAAGATTCTACAGTCTGGAAATCTTTTTTCCAGAGATTAATTACTTTTTTCTGAGTAATTAATTCACTAAAGAAAACCACTGCCAGTCCTCATATCAGGGCTATCATATCAGAACAACGCAGGTACTTAGCAGGGTTCTGGAACTGATTCTTATAGAGAGTTTGATGGATAGTTTTAGCTTATGACATAGACTACTAAGAAGCCTGGCCTACACCCTCAGTTGGCACGCAAGTTGGCAGACTAGAGAAAACCTTGGCACCTCTTTTCCTAACAAATGGGTCTGAGACAAATAAAGCACACAAAGGAAAGTAGCACAAGCCCTGCAAAATATTTGAAAACAGAGTTCCTCCACAACCACTACAGGTAGTTCAGCTAGAACATTTAGCTGGGTGGCCTTCAGGACTGTTCAACTATTTGCCAACCAATAGTGACCATTAAGTTGCCTGAGCTCAATATGAGATCACATTTGTAATCTGCTGAGAACACCACGATTATTTCATTGTAATTTTCCATCATTGGATACTTAAGATATGCATCACCTTGAAATATGGGTTTATGTTTGACAATAATAGCCATACCTCAGGTCTAAATGCTCAGAAATACATTTAATTAAGGGAATCCTGGCTGAAATGAAAAAAGTCAAAGCCTGCAGTGAAATACTAAGGCAGATATTCAGGCTACAAGTTCAGAGCTTCAAAGCTACAGGGAATTCAGTAGCTCCCGAACAGTTCAATAGGAGGGATGAAGTTCCTAGCTTCTATGTGAATTGGAACACCTGTTCAGGAACCTGTGGAATGCTTTTACACTTAATAATGTTATCAAAGGTTATCAGTAAAAGACTACAAAGAAAAACAAATATATAAATGAAAATCCATTAATTTTTATCACTAAAGTCATACAAACAAAATTTTCAGGTAATGGAACACTTGGAGTCTCCATTCTTAGACTATATTGACGAATAAACCCTTGTGAGGCAAGATGTTCAACACAATAAGAGCAATGTTATTATTAGCTGCATGAGCATACATTCCTGTGTATTTGTTTGCTGGTTCCTCAGATTACTCCATGACAGTATTAGAGAATGGTGTTTGCATAATTAGACTTCCTTGAATACCACAAGGCTTATCCCTATATAATACACACTCCAATCAATAATTTGTCATTTCAGCAAGATACATGGAATGACCTTGTATTTCCTTCCAATTCCAAGAGAAGTAAATGCACCCATCCACATCAATTACATTGTCATTTAAAAGGAGTCCATATGAATTCTCGTTTAGAAAATACATTTCAGTGCTACTCCTGCTTTTATTATCATAACTGCAAAGTTTTGCTTTGAGTGGTAGGCACATTGCAATACTCTTAATATTTGGTTGCTGCAACTATTAGACCTCTGCACTCATAACTGGTAATACAGATGAGCAAATGATACCTGAACTCAGAAAAACCTTACCTCTTGTAGCCGGTCAATGTACATACGACAGGTCTCCAAGTCGCAATCTCCTCGTACAACTATAATTCCTAGGGGAATGGCTGGAAATTAAAAAACAAAGGAAAACCACTTTTATTGAAGTCTCTTGAACTTTACAACATTTGCAGCACACTTTGGTTTTGGGGTGGTTTGGTGTTTGGGTTTTTTTGTGTTCTCACAACAGCTAATAGGATCTAAATCTTGAGTAATTAAAAGCAGGAACACATTACTCTTCATTAGTTTCACCCACTTATATCTATCAAAGATTTTGGTTTTCAACTGGCTCTAGTACCAATGAAGCGAAACCAAATACAGTTAAATTGTGTACTTCATTGTCTGCTGTCAACATCAATTGTTAATGTCAAAGAAAGGAACATTGCCCAGCACAAGAGTTTAGGGAGGTGCTCTTATACATTGAAACAAGACAATGATTTTTCATTTTCAGAACTCTTAAAAGTCTACCAAAATGATTTAAAGCAATGCAAGTTATAGCTTGATTTCAGAGAAAACTATCCAGCACCACATTATTTTGATATAAGGCTTCTTTGAAATCACACCAGACGTTATTCCATCTACTCACAAAATTGACACATCTCCATATTTTCTCAGGAGGAAAAAAAAGAGAACCTGTAAAAATACAATAAATAATTCCCCTCAGCTGAGGGCAGCATTTGTAACAACAGAGGATTTGGGTTTTCATATCCATTCTGTTCTTGCAGGCAAAAAGACACAGAAGACACCCAGAAAAAGAACAAAAGAGAAAAAGGTGTACCTGAGTCCACAAGAAGGTACTAAGAGAGTTACCTAAGATGTCATTAAATCAAAAGAAAACAAGTGAAAACTCTTGATTACCTGATTTTCTAAAACTGAATCACTGAATGTTCCTTTTTTTCCCCTCCCTTTTTTTTTTCTTTAATCAAACAACATCAAAAAAAAAAATTAGGGAAGTAACAGAAAAATGATTGACTTAAATCCTTGTATGACATTCCAAAAAGAAAGCAGAGTATCAACTAACAGCTTTAGAAACTGGATAACAAGAAGTAGAAGTCATGAACAGTTTTGGGATAAACGTGGTGGGGGACAAACAAACAACTTTTCAAAAGAAGTTGAGTAAGAGGGAAAGATATTTATTTACCAAGAAGCTCTTTATTCTGATAAGAGACCATGACAGCACAAAAAGATAGTGGGGAACATGTCTCATATTTCTGTAGACCACGGAGGCCAGAGGCACAAAGAGATGCACAGTGATTTCAGGAAGGAGTGGTGGGGAGCACTATTGCCAGTCATTATGAGCCTCAGACACAAGCACAGCACTCTAGGGACATCACCAACACTGCCAGCATCGTGTTTAGAAAGCAGGGAACAGCACAACAGCTATGAACCCAGGAAAACCAGAACTAAGGGAAAAAAACTGGAGAGAGAAACACGAACATAAAGAATGAATAGGCAGAAAGATAGGAAGAGAAGAGCTGATATTTGTCCTGAAGCAACACTGACATCTGACAGCGATGCTGATCCAGCCACACATTTTCAGAAAGGCCAAAAGGGAACAATGTTCATTGTGAACTTCTGGGTTTTTTACTACAAAACAGAGCCTGAAACACAAGTGAGTGGAAGGAGGGTGGGTTGTGAGGTTTGCTAGTGCTCTGGGGTGCAGACTGATTTCCTTTGCCTAGTGTTTGTTATTGATTTACCTTCTCTGACACAAGACCTTCAAGGTCTTTGCAGAGTGTACTTAATGGTTATCCAGTTTCAACTCAGCAGAGCCCTCCACAGGCCTTTGAGAAGGAAGTGGTTGTTAAATGCAGCTATAACACTAAAAAGTGAATTGCAGAAGATACAACTACACCTCCAATAGCTACAGAGCACTAGGGAGCTATACACCTCTCACAAGTCATCACCACAGACTTTTCTCTTTGCTATTGAATTCCTTTATGGAGGAATATATGCACTTAATGGGGACTAAAGTCTTAACCTAGCTATACACAACACACCTAACACAGAACTGAAATCCTTAACTATGCACATTTCCAACAGCCTGGAGAAGGAGGACTTTATGAACATCTGATATTCTAAAGGTATCCACTGAAGTGTCTGAAAACACTAATGTGCAATAGATAGTTTAGCATTGACATTTATGGGCCTCCTCTAATGAGTAAAGGAGAAAGTAGTGATTCCAAGATTTAATTAATTTATATCCTATCTATTCTTGGTAGCCAATGTTGAATTGGATGACTTTGACCTTAAAAAGAAATGTGCAGCTTTTGCTGCATGGAAATCTTAAATCAGTATGAACTACAGTGTGTTTTGGGGGTCAATGGCTAGCTAAGGAATAAAGTGTGTGAGGTGGATCTCATTCCATATGGCTCATGTTCATTGAAAAACATCTTTTAAACTACTACTGCATAACACTGCAGTAAGTGCTAAAATTGGATTGGAAAGTTTTTCCATGTTTGGGATTTTTTCATAGGGTTTTTTTGTTTGTGTCCTTTTTTTTCCTGTTGGTTGCAGTTTGTTTGGGATTTTTTTTTTGGTTGCTTAATTTTTTGATTGATTGGTTGGTTGGGGGGGTTCTGTTGGTTTCTTGCAAGACCCATTTGGCAGCCTTCATTTTTATCATAAAACCACACAGCCAAGGTTTTCAGTGTTTCACAATAGCTGCTATTTGGAAACAAAAGCAAATCCTCAAGGACTGATGTTGGATGCAAACTATGGGATTTTTGTTTATTCTAAATATAGGGCAGTGTTGTGCAATAAAGGCAAAATTAGTTAAGTTATGATAGATCAGTTAAAGACAAAGTTAACATGCATGATATTGAATATCATTGTGGACACTTTCATCCAGAAATAAAGCTCATCCAGCTACCTTTTCTGAATAGCTCTGTGTGGGTGAGGATGAGGACAGTACAGAACAGTGCTGTGGGACACTGATTACTAGATATGCACATGAGAGACAAGAAGACAGTCTTATATTAAGAGCACAGGCTCTGCAGAGTAACTTTCCCATACACCCACACAGTGTCTGCTTCTGTGCATATATGGATATATCCACACATGGGAATATGCCAACAATAAAGGATGGTCTCAGACCGTGAGCCAAGCCATAGCATTCAAGTGCCAGACATTTTTCTCCTATGGCACCTGCTCTTCTGGTCACTTGCATCCGACTTCCATTTTCTTTGTGCTCTCTCATTGATGAAAAGGACTTTGTCCAGGGATCTGTGGATACATACTCTAATGTTGCACTGATGAGCAGCAGTGCAAAAACCCCTGGAGATGAGACAGGGAGACATTTGCAATATGTTCTGAACCGGTACTGTGGAAGGTTTTTGGTCCTAGCAACACTAACCAAAATCAGGTATCGGCAGAAAGAGGATTATATAGGTATGGCTATCCTAATATCCCAACTGCAAGATTAATAGTTATTTCCCAAGTCCTTGTGAAATTAGCTGCAGACTTTCTAAATGAGTAATAAATCTTCTACCTGTTAATTGTCCATTATGCTGAATACCTAAAGCTAGAGACCTCTGTAACAGTATTAAGGGCACAAATGGAAGAAGCCTGAACATACTATGTATGGCACCATGAAGGAAAAACAAAATTCAATTAACTTCCCACTTATTGTTATAAAAAGATTTCATTTGTGATCTAAACACCATGATTAGCCTGTTCAAATTTTAAACAGAACAGCCTCAAGACAGATTATTAAGGTGGATGTGAATGCTAGGAAAGCTCATTCTGAGTCTGACATACCTCAGCAGACTGGGGAGAGTAGGCATCAGGCTGTAAATGTTTAATGTAACAAATAAAGGATCCTCACTACTGAAAATGTTATAAGAATATCATTTTCCTGAGGGATTTTCACTGTTATTAGAAATGTGAAGGACCAAATAAGCTCTAAAATGTTCAGGCATTTAAATTGTTTGGCACTCCCTGTATGTTATAATACAGCTGAGTTTATACAAAAGGATTTTCTTACTATACAAATCAGGGGGTTGGTCTCTTCTCCAGGCAACCAGCACCAGAACAAGAGGACACAGTCTCAAGCTGCACCAGGGGAAGTTTAGGCTGGATGTTAGGAAGAAGTTTTTCACAGAAAGAATGATTAGCCATTGGAATGGGCTGCCTGGGGAGGTGGTGGAGTCACCATCACTGAAGGTGTTTAGGAAGAGACTAGATGGGGCGCTTGGTGCCATGGTTTAGTTGATTAGATAGTGTTGGGTGATAGGTTGGACTCGATGATCTTGAAGGTCTTTTCCAACCTGGTTAATTCTATTCTGTTCTATTCTATTCTATCTTGTTGGATGATTTTGAGCAACCCTTCCAGTTTCAGATCTTAAGTCACTGTGACAGAGAAATGCATGTACTAGCAAACGTCTATACAACACATACAATGTTGTTAGAGTAAGGCAGTGGGTTTTAATTTTCAGAGTGAAATTTATTAGACAGTTTGTAGGTAATGCTGTCTAATGCAGGGTTTTATAGATAAGCCACTGTGTCCCCCAAGAGGCCTTCTGACAAACAGTCATTGGTGCATCCTTTACAGAAGAGAAGAGAGTGTTATTAGATATACAACCTATCTGACACAAATCCACCCAGATCAAAGTTGCTTTCCAACATGAGCACATTTCCTTCAGCGGCTAATCTCCCCAGTTCTTATTCCATTTGCTAATTCAGGTTTCCCTCATCATACCACCAAGCAAGTTTGCTGCTCCCCTCCCCATTACATTATGGATATTCTGGACATAAGTACCAACTCCTCAGTGTTGCTATTTTCTCATTTAGCTACTTGCTCAAAATCACATGGAATAGTCTCCAAATTAACTTCACCTGCCATGTCCCTGAACTTCACAGGTCAAGGTGTCTCAAACTATTGTAAGAGCATGGTATGAGGAAGCTACAGCATCTCTGTACATGTACACGTCCCAAATGACTGTATTTCCTCTGTATACCTGATAAAAACTCCTATGATGACCCCCAAACCCTCAGATAACCCACAGAAATCAAAGGCAAGGACACACATTATAGACATCTGGTTAGAGAGAGAGAGATAAGAATTCTAGGTTAATATCACATACTGTTAACACCACCTCCCACTTCCCACACACACACAAAGCAAGGACACTGCAGAGAAGGATTGTTAGATAACAAAGAGTTCAAGTGTTATACATATGGAACTAAATTTTCTTCAAAATAGTTTTTTAACCTATTGTGCCATTTTTTTCCAAGAAGCAAGAAGGAATAGCTGTTTCTGTAAAAGACCATGTGGGAGACCCGGAGCTGTTACAAAGCTGAGAGCTATTTCTGATACTGCCATTATTACAGTTGGGTACAGTTAGGGGCTGGAAGGGACCCCAAAAAATCATCTAGTCCAACCCCCCTTCCAGACCAGGAGCACCTAGAGTAGGTCACAATTGTCTGTGTATGGATTATCCACTTTGTTCCCTAACTATGCTGCAGGTGGAGAAACATTTGAGCTGCTTTCATCTGATCCAACTCCAGTTCAGAATCAGGAAGTCTCATCTGTAATATACTGCAGAGAGTGCATTTCCTAGTTCAGGTAAATACCATTTCACAGAGCAGCCTCCCTGACCTATTTCACCTCAGGATGATTTTGAAGCTTAATTTCACGATACTTTGCCATTATCCCATTTTGTTGCTTTCCCAGATCATAGAGAGTTAACTGTACCTCGTATAAACTCAAAACATGGCTGCACAAGGTTACTCAAGGAACTCAAGAGATGATAAACTAAGAAATGCAGTGATCAGGAAATCATAAGACATTGAGTAAACTAAGATTGTTCTCCATGGGTGGGGCATACAAAGCCACAGGTTAAGGGCTGTAAGAACTGATGTTCTATTTAAAACAAACCAAACAAACAAAACCCCACACCACAAACATGAAAACCAAGAGTGCAGTTACTGCTGATGGTGAGCTATTTCACCACTCCATTGTCATGGTGCAAATCTACTACAGTGCTGTCAGGACAGTCTAATAAGGGTCAAAGACCACTTGAGCAGTAACAAGTTTATAGTTGGTGTGCTTGCTGTTGATTTTTAGGTTGCTTTAGTAATAGTAGTTTTTGCACACACCTCCATTACCAGGAATTTAAGAAACATTAGAGAGGGGGAAACAGGGCATCAAACTGAAATATGTTGTTATTAAAAAAAAACAAACTAAAAAAACCACACCGCACCATAATTGTTCCCCACAATGCTGCCTTGGATCCCATTTTCATGGACTAACAGGAAGTAAAAGAGTTCACAGAAGATGTGCATACAAGAGAGACAAAATTAAATACTGTCCATCTGGAAGCATTGATGCAACTCATTTACGATAGTCTTTGTTATGGCCATGTAATGTAATATTGGACCCAAGGTGGTGAAGCTGGTGACTAGGGTGACAAGTGCTCAGGGCATGTATAGAAAGGTATTACAGAAGATGACTACATTTGCAGTGAAGAATATTACAACATAACTAAAATGTCAACATACAGTCCTTTCTTAAAGTCGTGCATGGAGCATTCCCCCCTCCTCACTGAAAGAATCATTAAGCATCCTCTGTACCATCATCCATCATCCCACAGACAATATTGAGACACCGACAGAATAAAAAATGAAGGAGAAAAGAATGAGCATGGGGAGGGAAGGAAGGGACAATTCATAAACAGCATCTTGGTTAAATGTCAGCTGCAGTGACAAGAAAAGTAGAAAGCAACAGCAAGAGAATGGGTGAAGAACAGTCATGCCCTTCAGAGGGAAAAATGACATGCTTTAATTGCTCAGGGGACTTGCAAAATGAGGTGTCCACCTCCAGCAGAGTGAAGATTAATCTTCATGGAACAGTTTGTATAATGAGTTGTTATATGTCAGGAAGTGTAATTTTAGGTGAAGTAGCTCATAGAATCAAATCAGGATTTCAAGCAAACAAGGGGAGTGAAATGTATTTACTGTTATTTAAAATGATTCAGATTGTTACAATAAGTTTACAAAAGTCTATTACGGAGACATGTAACAGGCAAAACCCATAATAGCCTCTTCACTGTTTTTCCTTCAGCAGTAACTCATTATTCACTGACTTATTTTTCCTTTCCAGATTTCTGTGAAATTCTGGTTTGATTTTCAAAATAGTTGGGGAAGTAGATTTGTTTTTAATCTTTGTGGCTAGGGAGTAGCTATTAAGTATATTATTCTGCAATTAAGTTGCTGGTATTCAGTCAAAGCCTGGACAGATACATAAACGGAGTTTTCTGCAAGCAGCCAGTGAGACACACGGGTACCTGAGAGCTGCAGCCATGCTGAAGGATGCTAACCCCACCTACATGTTCAGGCCTTGTACAAACAAGGCCCAGTACAAGTGCTCTTGTATTTTACTAGTGCACAAGTCTTATCTGCATTCAAACCTTTAATTCAGATTGATGAAATTTTAGCTATTCATCTGCCACGGAAATTTATTTATCACCACTCTCCGTCCCCTCCCAGTCACTCTCTTTTAACCAAAGAATCAGTTGGCCACCCACAGCACTTGCCTCCTCCCCCTTTAGCCAGGTAACTTTTACTGGCAATTCTCCATGAAAGTATTTGCTGATGAGGACAGACAGCATGCTTATTTCATGCAAGTATGTAGCATATGACAAGCCAGATGGGCACAAATCCATAGACTTGTCATGAGAAAAATATGTGACATCTGTCAGAAACACAATCTAAATGGCTATCTACTCTTCTTCAAAGGGCAAATTATGTGATTTTCCAGCCTTTTTTTTCTCATAAAAAATTATGAGTAGCAAAACCAAATGAGTTATGTAGTACTCTAATGTAACCATGTAGCTCGATGGCTGGCTATGCCTCAGTTTCCAGGAGCGATGCAAGCATTTTGCAGTAAGTCACAGGAAAAAAAAATTGTGAGAGCTATGCTCAGTGACCTGCAGGGATTTTCCATGTTTTACTTCACAAATTTCAAGAAGCTGGCTAGAATATTTAAAACAGTTTGGTTTTGGTTTCTGACTGTTTGGAGAGTACTCTTCTTCCCATACATAATTTTCTTTACTTGTAATCAGCATCACCCAGAGTCCTAAAATGAAGAGCAGCCTCCTGAAAAATAAAGGCTGGACAATTCCTATAGGAGATGCTCAAGCTCTGTCCACAGAAGTAGGCTGATGATCATCAGTATATGCTGTAAGTTATATGTCCTTACACAGGACATTTCTAATGACTGGAAAGGGTAAGGTGAGATACTGTTTGGTGATGGGAATATATCTGGTTTTCCGTATTTTAATGTAAAAGCATTCATGCACAAGCATTCCTGAAACAGCTAAATAAGGACAGATAGGAAAAAGAAATTAATGAAAAAAGTCTGGGGACAATACTTCAGTCCTGCTATGCTACATTATAAAGATGGCCACACGGCAACTCGAAACAGACATGAGTCTTACTGTAAGTGGTCTGCAAATGCCCCAAATCAATCATTTTAACTCTTGATGGACAAAAATCTATGTTTTGAAAGAAAACCTCTTATGTATACATCCAGCAAGTGATCAGATGTATGTGAAATCTAAAACCATATCTCAGAGGTTCTAGATCATTCTGTGGCATTTTAAAAAATGTTATCATTATGGGGTTTTTGCAGGTAACAAAGAATATAAATACACATTTACAACTGCAGTTACAGTATAAAGAGTTGTATATTTAGTGTCAGAAGATGCAAAAGGCTCTTAGGGACTACATAATATATACTGAATGTACATACATAAAATTTATATCCATTGTGAGGGTGGAGGAGAATAGCTCTCCTCAAGTATGAAATCACAGGAAGCACCATGTAATGAACCAATTGTTTCTGTGGGTGCAGTATGGCCTGAAGTCTACTCAAAGTCAAATTCTCAGTTTAAAACTTGAAGAAAATTCTTCTCCAGAGAGCCATAATCCTCATCCATTAAAATTCAGTCCAGTGATGAAAGTTTTGATTGCTTTTATGAACAAAAACAACTAACAGAAACTTCAGAAAAGGCTGTTAGGAACTATATTCAAATTTAAGAGACTTCAGGTCTTTTGTTGGAAGGAGAGCTGCTAAACTGGGAGAATAAAGACTGGGACTACAGGAGAGTGAAACAGTTTAACTATCTTCCAACAGTAAGATAAGCAAAGCAATTAAAAGGATTGTCATTCTTTAATTACCAGAGCACTATCTATTACAGAGGGAGCTAAAGCTTTGTTGCACAACAAACATTCATGCTTGTAATTTAATATGAATAATGAGCCAGATGCATGAACAAAACTATTAAATTGTTATCACAAGCAGCTTTGTCCCTCATTGATTAATGACTCCATGTGGCACCAAGGAAAGGAACTCCATTTTTAAGTGTGGATTGTCATCATTAATGTTGCCAAAGCAACCGGTGTCTGTTTTTGACTTACCACTGAACATGGCAATTAACCATTACATGAGGAAACAAAACAGTAATTATTCTCTTATGTGGAAAACAGAGGGTTGTTAAAGAATAAGGGACTGGGGAAGCAAAGATAAATGCACCTGTGCATAAAGCACATTCAGGGTCAGAACATATTCTCAATATGAAATTTATCACAGGCCCCAATTCAGTTTAAAATCTGATGCTAAACATAAAATCTAGAATAATTTCGTACACTAGCAGAAACCCATTAGAACAAGCACAAATACACAAATAAATGAAACAGGTGTGAAAAGCACCTCTTTTACAGCAAATAAAATCAATTAGCAGAAGGTATAGTAAGTAAGGAAAGATGTGAATTCTCTACATATGCTCTTTATAGGCAGAATATGTATGTGCATATGCACAGCTAGAAAAACAAATTCCATATAACTCATCCAAATGTATGCTTGACCCTGTGTTTATGGGTTTTGGTGGTGGTGTGTGGTTGTGGGGGGTTTTTTTGAGGTGTTTGGGGTTTTTTCCCCTTAGTTTATACAGAATATTCTACCAAAAGCATCTACAACCTGGTTTCTTCCAACTTACAAGCTTCACGGAGTTTTTCCTTGTCATAATGTAGTCCCTCATATTCTTGTAAATTAATTCTGTTCACTCTGATCCGCAGGCGATCTGGGATGGAATGAGGACTGAAAAGAAAAGAAGGAAGCTTCTTAGACAAAATGTTCCACATAAGAGCAAAACAAAAACAGGATGTGATTTTAATATTTTCGGAGGGGGGTGGGGGAAGAAAGGGGAAGGGAAAGATCAAAAAAGAGAAAGCCTCTTCAAAAATGTCAGCTGCTCACAGCCCCATCAATATATTTAAAATTATAACTACCCACTGCACAACAATATAGGGATCTCACCTGAAATGACAGGCAAGATCAAGAGTCTCATTTGCTGGCTGTGTGGTCGGGAATTGAAAAGGTTTTTCTGAGTTTTGTAGTCTCTATGTAGCTGCCCCTCCCCTCTGCAGTTTGCCTTTTTGTACATCATTAGGGCCCTACCACAGCTAGCAGGTCTGCCAGGCTGTGATTCAAGACACTGATACTATCTTGGGAAGTCTCTCAGGATAACCAATCCTTTGCCCTTGAGAATACCCACTCTCATTCCTGCAGGATCCTTATTCATTATCTCTGTTCTGAGAAATGGGGCACAGAATTGTGGCTAAGAATTGGATTACCAAAGCAGAGAGTCCAACGTGGAGAACCCAGGAGGGCTTTCAAAAGCAAGCAGCAGTATAAAAATATCATTTCTACAGATCTGATCCAACTTTAGATACCTCAACTCTCTACATACTGGGTGCCTGTCTGTATATTTAAGTGTCCTGAAAAGCTTTGTTTTGATTTCATGCCGGCTTCCACCTTACCACAACCTGTTATTTGATTTTGTAAGTTTAGCTGAAATCTAAGTAAAATTAACTTGGCCACATTTGCTTTTTTCACTTTTAAAGCAAGGTAGATAACTTGAGTATTATAATGCAGAAAGTGAATGTCTGTCCTATAGGAACTGGCTCCTGGGTAAGTTAATAGTACATTCTTCATTCTGTGCTTCCACCAAAAGGTTATTTTCTCTGTTCTAATCTAGTTAGTAACAGAACTTTGCCAGTGGTACTATTGCCTAAGGCACGCTCCTCCTTTTAAATGTAAAACACTGTACACTGTCATAAATGCTCCTTTCTTTGCCTCAACTTTAGGTACTCGTCCTACAGCATTTGTACTGTTAGTGCAGGACAAGCCACATCTCACAACTGTAAACTTGACAGCTTGTTTGTTTCTTTCTTTCTTTTTAAACCAGTGAGCAATTTTCTTTTTGGCTAGAAAATACTGTAGCCAAACTGTAGTTACTGTAGATCTAACAAAGCACAGGGTTTGTAGCTATCTCTTGGTAGAGCCACTAGGACTGTAACTAGCAATTATTTCAGTGTTATCTTACTGCATGCTTTCTCTCTGTTGCTATGAACAGCTCTGGCACAAATGAAAATAAAGATCGAAAATCAAGTTCCAGTTGGGGAAAAAAGCTCTATTTGCACAAGTCCTCTTTGCTTTAAAAGTGATAAAAGATACCAAATTGAAGGTGACTCCAAAACTGGAGTGTAAGACAACATGGTAGAAGGAGCTGCACTGAAGGAACTCATGTTCTGAATAGAAATTTCTGTATTAGTGATGAAAATGAACTTAAGATACAGGAAGAGTGCTTAACAGTGGTAGCAAGACTGACAGAAGCATACAGGCAACCCTATGTTTCCCTGTGCTGACTGACCAGGACTATTGGGTCAAAGTACACCAAGATAGCAATAAATTGCCCATATTCAAGATTATCTTTTACAGTTTGATAGCTGACACCTGGGATGGTAACTTCAAGGACAACTTCAGGAAGAGGTAACTAAGGTGCCACTATGTTGCCCTAAACAACAGTACTCTCCAACTGCAGGCTCCAAGGCTGGCTTAGCAACCCAGAGAAGATGGGTGTCTGCCAATGGAGGGGAAAGGTGCACAGTGGAACAAGAACATAATCTCACAGCCTCTGACACTGTTTTCTCTTTCTTTTCTTTTTAAAACAAGTTTAAAAGTCACATAGCTGACTGTGAAATTAACATGCTCTAAGGAACTATGTGTTCCCTTCCTACTTCTTTAAACTGCAAGTTTCAAAAATTAGAATCGTGGGAGACTTTGGGTTTAGTCAAGAAAAAAAGAAAAAGAAAATATTTAAGTCAGAACATGGTAATTTAATTGCATAGTCTTTGAGGAGAGAAGAGAAATGATTCACTGCATGTACTATGATTCAGGAAAATGACAGATCGACAGCTCTGAAAAGTGAAGCTTTTTATGCACTAGTGCAACATGGGCAGAAGCTGTGTTGCTTTTACCATAATCTTCTGCCAGCACATTATGAGGAGGGTAGCTCAGCCTTCCAGCTGAACAGTTTGCAACTTGGGGAATGTTGTCAGGTGTCAGTGAGGAACTGCTTATGAATTACCTCTACTTCTTTGAACTCAGCTAGAAGGAAAAGGCACAGGAAGACTGCAGAATTCAGCTGTTTATTTCTGTTGCAACATTCAACCATGCCACAAAAAACAGCCACCCTCGCTATGTGCTGAATTAAGCCAAATGTATACCCAACCCAAAAGAGCTCTCTCAAACTGTTGCTTCTCCTGAAACCAAGCCAAATCTGTGCTACTCTGCGGAAATCTTTGAGGAACCCAAGAAGGAACTACATAAAAACTATCCTTTCCAATCCCCAGTTCAAAATAACCAGTTGGTCAAAGCCTGATACTTCTGTGCAAGTTACTCAGCCCAGCACAAATGTTTGTCCTTCAAGCCAGAGCCACACCACAGCCTCCACCTATGTGCACTTTTCCATTTTTTCCTTGTTACAGAGCTCATCCATGTATGATGTCCAGATCCTCCCCTTCCACTCCGTGACCCTGTGCTACCTTCCAAACTGAGGGAAAATATTTTAGTACAGGAACTTTGCATCTTCCTGAAGAAAACTGCAATTTTAACTCCTAATAGAAGATCACAAACTCCTTTTTTTCCCTTGATTTAGATCTACCACAGCAGATACCTGAGTGATACTTGTCTTTCAACCACTCCTTGGATTCTATCACTCTTGCTCCCCCAGCAACCTACTGGCATCATTCAGCTTAAAAGATTAATGTTTAATGTGTTTTTCTAGCTCTGCAGTATCTGTGCAGAACTCACTACAGCTATGAGGTCTTTAATACTTCCCACTCACAATTTCACTCCCTCTCCTTACACACAGACTGTTCTCATGTTCCTTGGTGCATGGCAGGACAAGATCATGCCCGTATCGGGAAACTGGAGGACAAGCTATGCTCTGTTGTGCCAGGTATGGGAGGGTAATCAGCTATCAAGCACCAGAATTTCCTGTTCTCCTTTTAGTCCCTCCTGTTCACCACCTTTTTATAAAGCCAAGGCACTGCTACTACATAAGCAGGCAGTGTGTGCCAAGCCATACAACTCTGGAGAAACAAAATTTGGGCTTTTGTCCATTTTAAAAGTTTAACTATATTAGTCATAAAAATGTAACACTGAAAAACACGCCTTTCTGTACAAAATAAATAATTACCAGAAACAGGAATGCTCAGGGGTCCTTTTTACAAGGTAGAGCTTTTATGTACTAGCTAGGTCCAGGCACAGATAATATAACTTAAATGCATATGTGTATGAATATATACACAATATCTATATATACAGACATACTAAAAAAAACCCCTCCATTTATTCAGTCATTGAAGTCCAGTGGGTTTGCTTCTGTTTTACTTGCAAATGCTGTCAGAGTACAGCTGTTGGCTGACATTAATACCTACTCAGCATAGCTTTGGCTCTAAAATTCATTATGTGAACATTCATTCCTTATGCTATCACACTGACAGTTGACACCAGGACTAATTAACTCATTCACTCACAGAACTCACGAACCCCACACCAAGTATTTTGCACCTGAGAAAATTACTTTCACTATCAAGACGTCTGCAGTCTTCACAGATACTGTATAGTAATCCATAATATTAGACCAGTTGCATAATTTATCTTGTTCAAGCGCAGCATATTCAGAAACCACAAAGATTAAGTACATAAGCATGCCCATATAAAAGCTAATAATAGGGTGATGAATGTCACTGAAAGCAAACATTAGTGCAATATCAATAAAAAACGATGCTTCTTAACACTCTATGAAACAACTTGCTCAGCTGTAAGGAGAGGAAGAAAAAGAACCTTCCAGTTAGAGCAGCATGCAGTTTATAAGTATATTCAGGGAGATTGCTCCACCACAATTCAACCTAAAATATTTTAATTTCTTACCCCTATTATTCTTCAAAATGGTATATTGCATAGTCATTGAAAAGTAATCTAAAGGTACAGATGAATGACTTCCATTACCTCCTAAAGCATCTAATTAAGAACCTCATTCCCCAAATACACCAATCCACTGAATTAAATCCTAAAGGTCATATGCCCCATGGGACCATAAATAGAGATTGAAGGCAGCTGAAACATTCTGTTCACTCATGTTCATTAGCTATAAAGGTATCATTTAAACACAAGCCTAAATATCAACCTTCTCAAAGCAGAGGCATAGGTAGGCTAGTTACGATATTTAGTTTTAACTGATGAACCAGAATTGCACATTCAGAGCATTATTAAGCAACAATCCAAATGAGACTTGCATATTTTTCATGTAGAACAAACTATGAAAGATTCTACAGAAATGTTAGGAGGTCCTCTCAAAATTTTTCCACTCACATCAAAAATAATATTCAATTTCAGTAACAAAGGATTCTTTTCTTCCCCTTTTTAGCTGCTAAGTGGCTGAACAGTACAAGGAAAATGCATTACTTATTATCAGAGAAAATGCATGTGGCTTTTCCACATGAATGCAGACAATTATATTTCTCCTGCGAGGGCAGGCTGAGGAAGCTGGGGTTGTTTAGCCTGGAGAAGGGAAGGCTCCAGAGAGGCCTAATACTAGCCTTCCAGTACCTGAAGGCGGTCTACAAGAAGACCTATAGTGATAGGACGAGGGGCAATGGTTTGAAATTAGAGATTAGTAGATTTAGATTGGATGTCAGAAACAAGTTCTTTACCATGAGGGTGGTGGAACACTGGAACAGGTTGCCCAGGGAGCTAATTCAGGCACCATCCTTGGTGATATTCAAGGTCAGGCTCAGCAAGGCTCTGAGCAAGCTGATCTAGTGGAAGATGTCCCTGCTCACTGCAGGAGGCTTGCTGATTTTATCATTACTTAGTTATTGAATAATTCCTATTGCAAGGAAAAGGGCAGGCTTTCTGGAAATTTGTAAAACTTCTAGAAATTCATTAATGTAAATAAATAATTTGATTTTTATGATTTTAAAATCCAGTGTTCTGTGAGAAGCTATCCATCTCATGGTACTATAGGTTATACAGCAGAATGAGAACCACTCGTTTTTACAGGGGTAAGTCTTCAACAAGCAGCATCATGCTAGACAAACTGTTTACAGGGTGAAGTGACTTAACACTACCCATCAACCTGCTTAGCAAAAAAAGTATGCCTTTTTATTTTTACCCTTCTATGCCTCAGCTATTGCATTTGGGGGGTTTTAGAAATGTTATTATCAACACTTCCACCACCCCACAAAAAAACTAAAACATAACAAAATCTAAAACTACAGGGGGTTGACAGGTTAAAAGAGAGAGAGAGAGAAGATGAGAAGACCTCCATTGTTTTATTACTTCTTTTTTTGAAATCTCTTTAATTCCATCATTTGTGGTCCAAGTCCAGACACACCTATTCTGAGGTTACCAGCAGAATGTGATCTACTTCTATTCACCAAGAAAACACACTCAGCTTTTTGTGAAGCTGACACTTCCTCCTCTCACCTCTATTAATCATCCCACGACAGGTGAGAGGATGCCAGCCAGCTCACTTAGAGCACAGCTGGATTCATAAGAAACAGGCTCCTGCCTCCAGTCACCCAGGAAAGAAAACATGCAGAGCAAACCAGGTCCTGCCCAAGCCTGGCACTGCTGCACAGCAACCTGATAACATTTCTGCTATGCCACCAGGTTGGTTCAGCTGGGAAGACAGACTTAAAATTACACATGCTCTAGCCCCTATATCAATTACTTATGAACCCTCTGAACCACTTCTTATACCTTGTGTCCACAGAGAATGGATTAAAATAATAAATAGTCCAACAGCTCTACAGAATCCAGTGACAAATGTCTGACAGATCTTTCACAATACAGCCCACACCTGACTACACATACAGATTTTCATATGATTCAGTAAATAGAAAAGGAAAGCTTCCACTTCCCTTCCCTTGCAAAAAAAAATTAACTTTAGGGGAAAACAAACAAACAAACAAACCAAACCCAAACATACACCACCACACTCCTCTGGGACATGTTTGCAACGATGGATTAATGAATTACCTATGTCATGGAAAAGAAATAAACAGGAAAAAGCATCTAAATGTTCCAACTGAAAAGAAAAAAAAAAAAAAAAAAAAAAGAAAACAAACAAACACCCAGAACACCACACCACCAAACACAAACCAGCAACAGTCAGAGGAGAAAAATAAACTTATCTTACTTTTGAGATCACACTGGCAAAGCTTGGAAACGATGCATGAAACAAGTGTAATTTTGACAGCATTTATCCCCTTAAAACATAAGAACTGTCACAATTCAATCCAATCATCCAGCCTCTTCTGATGGACAAATTTCAGTGCTTCACAAAAGTCCACTGCTACTTTGAAGCAAAGTTCTTGCTAAGCTCTTTACCTTAAAAAAAAATACCCCCAAAAATATAAGCTCCACATTTTATTTTTTTTCCTTCCATTTGGTGTTACACAGACAAGCCAGGTTAACCCAACTGTACTAAACCCTTTTTCACAAATAGAATAGAATAGAAATTAACCAGGTTGGAAAAGGCCTTTGAGATCCAGTCCAACCTATCACCCAACACGGTCTAATCAACTAAACCATGGCAACAAGTGCTCCATCCAGTCTCTTCCTAAACACCTCCAGTGATGGTGACTCCACCACCTCCGTGGGCAGCCCATTCCAATGGCCAACTATTTCACACTTGCTTTAGTAAGTGCTTGAGTGTTTTGTTTATAAAGGCTATGCACACACACTTAAACACCTGACAAAGTGCCAGGTAGAATCCTGGGCTTCACTGTCAGACTCCTTCCCCATGCTAGCTGTAGCTCTCTCAAACTTTATACTTCCAAACATGTCAGATTCGCCAATACTTTCTCTCTTACACATTGTCTTCTACTGTTCTTAATTAGACTCTTCTCCTATAGACAACACCTATAGCCCCCCTAAGAAAGCTGATTCTCTTTTGCATTTGCATCTCTAAAAGCAAAATTTATTTCCAGTTACTCCTTTGCTATTCACAGATGTTTTATATGCACACTCTGCTGCAACAATTACTCTGTAAACTCTATGGAAAAAGAGCCAACTATTTACCAATAAAGTGGTAAGTGTGTATTCATTTATGTGGCTTTTGTAATAAAAAGAAATAATCATAGCATATGCACAATGTTTACTGTGCTTGTAAAAGAATGGCAGGACCTCTGCAAGTCAATAATGTTTTATTTTTCAAATTATAATTATTTTGCAGAATTTCTTTGCATCAGTCACACAATGTAAATGTGTTCTCGCATGTGTATCTTTCTCAGCTCTGAACATCCAGCTGGAAGGAAAACACAAGTCTTCAGCTTCCTTACAAGAGCCTCAATTAAAAATACAACACTTGTATTTACTTATGCACCTTGCATAAACATTTTAAATGGATAACACTGTAGAACTGTGGTTCTACTGCTTCTGCAACAAAGACCATATGTGACTGCTAACTATGGCTGTCCCAAATTCCCATGAATATCCTGAATGCAGAAATCCTGAAATTTATCTGAGGCAGGCTCTACCCATTGCTTTAAAAAAGGAACACTTGAATTTCAGAGTCCTCATAATCCATATCAAGTTTCCCTAATATCTCATGTGTTCCTGTTTTAATTTATTAGGCATATTAATAGGCAGCCCTGATGCAGCAGCATGTTTAATCTATTTTTACAGATTTTTAAGATACAGAACATCTTTGACTCACAAATTAGTTTGGAGCTCTGTTCCTGCCTTATCCTGACATCTGATATCAAGTGGGACATTCAAATGAACTGTATCAAAACTTGGAGGTCATTTTCCAAGGGATATGCCTCAACTTGGAAACAATACCCATTCTCCCAGATACACAGCTTAATGTTCTGTTTAAGCAATAAGGCTTATCTCAACTTTTTTTCTACAAGCTCGCTTAGATACTGAATTGGTGAGATAAGTTTGGTTTATTAATTTCTGCTCCACAGCAGTGTACAGCGAATACGACCCAGGTATAAGGCACACTGAGTTGTAAATCCTTCCTTGCTTGCAAAATAACAATGAGGAACGTGCAGCTTTCAGAAATGTCATAGAATCACAGAAAGGTTGAGGTTGGAAGAGACCTCTGGAGGCCATCGGCTGCATAAACTGCTCAAAGAGGGCCACCTAGAGCAGGTTGCCAAGAACAACGTCTAGGTAGCTTTTGAGTATCACTAAGATGGAGATTCCACAATCTCTCTTGACATCTTGTGCCAATGCTCAGTCATTGTTAGAGTAAAGCATTTTTTCCTGATCATCAGAGAGGACCTCCTGTGCTTTATGTTGTGTCCATTACTTCATTGGACACTGCTGAAGAGAGTCTGGCTCTGTCGGTTTTGTATCTTTCCTTGAGATACCTACAGACATTGATGAAATCCAAGCTAAATAGTCCCAGCACTCTTAGCAGCTCCTCATACAAGGGAGTCACCTTAATGATCTTTGTCACCCTTTACTGGACACTCTCAATGTCTCTTCACACTGGAGAGCCTAGAACTGGATCCAGTACTCCAGATAGCGACTCACCAATGCTTAGCAGAGGGTAGGGATCACTTTCTTCTATGACACAAAAATTCTTGGAATTACATGCCTACTCTGTATTCCCAAATTTATACTTCTGACAGCTGTTATTTTTCAACATGTATTTCAAATAAATGTTCTTATAGTCCTAACCTGTTTGAAAAGATGACCACCATAAGATTGGCAAAGGACAACGACAAAATGGATGCCAACACCACGCAAAACACATCTTTTTTGGCTGAACAATAAGCAAGCATTTCTGAAGACAAACTACACTGCCTGAGCTGACATATGTTAAGCTGGGGTTGTAGTCTGGATGTGAGGGGGAGAGGGGTTGGGGTGCTAAGCAGGTGGGCTTTTTTTATTAGTTTCTTTCTAATTGGTTTGTTGATTGGTTGTTGTTAGCTTTAATTGTGGACGCAGGTTTTCAAAATATAGCATGTTTCCATAAGTAGGATGCATTAGAAGATACCAACGTACAATAATACAAGTGTTTTCAAGGGCCAATTCACCACATTTTCAAAGAGACATTAGGCTCTTGGAAAATTTAGCTACTAGCCAGCGAGTTAGTACAGTGGAGTTGCTGATGATCAAGATATTGCAAAGCTGGGTAAGGGTGTCTCTGTCTTCAATACAGCTGCACTCAACGTGACACCACTCCTGTGGGGCTACCCTGCTGTTTTGATCAGCTTCATCTGGAGATGTGGCTTATGACAGTTTGTTCACAGTATGTTTCTGATGAAAAACAAAGGATGGAAAGCTCTCAACTATTTCCAGGGGTGGTGCCTGGCACTTAACTTCAGACCTGCCTGTTGCTGTGGCTTTGTCTGGCAAGCTGGACTCCTTGCTGAACCTGGTGACCATCACCAGACACACCTGCTCACCTTACTTGGGTACTATGGAACCATGCCTTTGCTGATGAGGCCGCTGCCCTGCACCTGCCATGTTGCCACCCAAGCTCCTGTATCCCAGTTGTCACTGGATTTTACTGCATTGTCTGCTGGCTGAATGTCACACATGGTAGCAGCAAAACACTATGGCTCTATTTAAGTAGAAAAAAGCCAGATACTCACACAGTGAAGGAATCGGGGGGAGCTGAGACTCTCCTCAGGTCAGCAGACTGCACTTTATGGATACTATTGGCAGCAGGAAATGAGTGGCCAGGAGAAAGGCAGCACACAGTGTGGACAGACAAGGAAAAAGACAGAGGAGAGAGAGTGGAAGAAAGAAAGAGAAAGACATACAACATTTAAACAGAAACAAAAGGAATGTGTCACATAAAAGTTGAATGAAGAAACATGCCGAGCTCCAAGTTCATAAGGGCAACAGAAGTCATGCAAATGGAGAAAAATCACTGTTACATGGCACACAGGAGCTTTCTAAAGACACAGTGGTGAGGACCAATGACAAGCTAGGCACATGGCTATATAAGAAAGAAGAGGAGCCTCAGGATTTTTTCACAGGCACTGAAACATTTCAAGGACTCTGGAGCAGGTCCACAAATGCAAACAGACATCCAAGCCAAGATCTGAATGTATGGAATTGTCTCCAAAGGTTGTCCAACTTTAGTTCATTCATGCTAAAACAAATAAATTTAAACCAAATTTAAAAAAAAAAAAAAATACCCTTACTGCAGGCTTTGAATACACAGTGACAAATTGTTGTCCCCATTCTTCAGTCATGTACCTTAGGGAAACATGCATTTTATATATAGTGACTCCCAAGACTGACTCTCTTTAATGTTCATACTCAAATGGTCCTTTTGTTTCTCTCAAGTATATGGAATATGATTTATGTATAAGCTCTTCCCTCTTCCTCCTTTGCCATTATGCAGGACATTCTTCTTTAACCCAAACTAAAAGCCAGTGAGAGCAGTGAAACCTCTTCTGAGATTTAGAAAGTGACCATTAACTGAAAATTACTGAGCAGCATACTAGTTTCTAATCAGTAAATGACTCCTGGAAAAATTGAACCGCAAATTCTCTTCTTATTTGACATGTATTTTGCTTATGGCTTGACCACAGTAAACCAAGCTGTACATTGTCTCTTTCACATGTTACTATGATCAAGAGTGGAGAACTTAGCAAGTCAGTCTTATTTAGGAAGGAGAGCAAGCACATAATTCAGTCTTTCTCAGAAAATCAGAGTCTGCTGACCTTGCTACACAAACAGAAAAGACATGAAGGAAAAAGAAACGCACCTTCTGTTTCCCCTCAGCCCACACTTATCTGGCCTTGTTTCCATCCATGACCAGATGTGAACAACATCACCTTTTCCTGTATATTCCTTGGACTTAAAAAGTTGCTTCTGGCTTGAAAGACTTGATTGGATTGTTATTTAGCTCCATTGCAGAACAGTGAACAGTAGGATGAGGAGAAATTTATACCTGCCTTTTACATTCAGACAGCCTCCAGGAGAAACAAGTACTGCGCTGTAACTATTCACCAAATTTCCTGTGTTACACTGCAGGTCAAAATGCTGAAGCTATCAGGAGAGTACAAACCATGAAAAGCACTCATACAATCTGTATGTTGCATGAAAACTGCAAAAATTTACCAAAGGAAATACTGAAAAAAAAAAAAAAATCACAATATAAAAATGAATGCATGATAAACAGTAAAACAGAGATCACTAGTTGCAGCCACTAGCCCATGAATAATACACCAAGAACTTTGGTTTTAGTCAATTCAGCAGTAAAAGCTGAAATGGTGAAATAAAATATTAATTCCCAGTAATTCACCCAGCTATGACAAAATGCAACACATCCTATTTACTTCTTCCCTAATAGCTTGTACAACACTTTTCTTTCTGCTGTCAACAGCAAAGGGAGGCTCCTTCTGTTCAGGTAGCCCCACAGAAAAACTAGATTCTTTGCTGCTTAATTTGATTCCATGGCCAACTTATTTTATTAAAATTCTAGGAACTTTTACATCTTGAGAAAGGCAAATTGTCCAGTAAAAGGTAAAACACAGACTCTCAATGTAAAGGAGTTTCTACCTTGAAGGTTAGCATAGAACCACGCAAAGTAATACGTGCAACTATAAGGTGCTGGAAGCGCAGCAGTGGGGAAATGGAGTGTCTACAGGTTTTGGAAGAAAACAGTTGCAACCAGGAGGACAGGCAACTTTTACAGAGGAGAATCATGTTTCCAAAGCCCTCCTGCTTCCAAGTGTGAGAAACATGACACCTCTGTTCTTCTCACTCAGCTACATTACATATGGGCTCATCAATTTTAAAACACTATTAACCCCTGGTAAGCCAAGTATATTAAAGAAAAAAATCAGTCTCCTCTCTATATCCTCTCTCCTGAAAACTTCCAGAACAAAGGAGAGCACATAAAAAACCCAGAAACACAGTCTTTGTTTCAATTTAAGTATTTCCTACTTATGACACTGGACTAGCTAAGACTCCAAAGAGCATTCCTAGTTCTCTCCTTACCTAGGAATAACACCAAAGCCAATAATAATAGCAACTTTACATTATCACGCTGGGTGATAATTTTTTCATTACCTTCCTGGTAAGGTGCTGAAAGCCAGCTGTCTAACAATCAGAGATAGCTCCAAACCCACTTACTTATCTTACACATCTAACATTCAGATGACTGTCATAAGAGAACAGTCTATTATATTCAGTCAAAGATAAGACCTTCTGGGAGATTTCAATGGAACAAGACAGTACTTTCCAGATATCAACTTCAGATATGTAGATAAATATATTTAATTGAAAAATTTTCTCTCTTGTGAAATACTGCAAATAAGCATCATCTTGAGTGAACTTCTTACAAAACGAAGTTGCTTTCTGGAGTTTAACCTTTAACCTGTCATGTACTTTTTATCATGCCAGGAGATTCAACTCCTCTCTCATTTCTCCTTTACCACTTGAGAGCAAAGTACATACTACTCAGTTATATTGAGATCTAAATACATGCACACACCATTTCTGATGAGTGAAGCTGAGATTAGAATTCCTCAGAGATTACTTGTATTCTCCCAAAACACAGGTCTGCAGCCAAAAGTCTCAGCCAAATCAAAGGACGCCAGCAGCAATGTCATCTACTATAGTACATTCAAATCAAGCTAAATGACAAAGAATATCCTCTTGACATCTGGCATATACTATGAATCTGTATTTCCCTACCACAGTTTACATTCAGATCTCAAAATCCAAACCTAACCATGTTAATTACCAGATCAAAATACTAGGAATTTTATTTTCACATTTGCATTAGCCTCTCTCAGTGTAGAAAAAGATGGCCCTGGATTGCTCTCCACTCAATTCTAGCTTTAGCAAATAATTGAGTAGTTGTGGTTGGATGAAATTGGGCATTACTGCCCACAGGCAGGCATCTATTTTTCACTGCTCAGGAGATATGAGTGTACCTTATGTATTTTCCAGGCAAATAAGAATTGCACATTACAGATATGGGCTTTTACTTAAAGCATTAGTCTCAGCAAGAGAACATAGAGTGCTAAACAGAGCAGAGGGATGTTGGAAGTAACCAGGGAGACTTTGATTACATAAACAGATTGACAGTCAGCAAATGACAACAAGTTCTCCAGGGTGAGAGTCAAAGTTTGAAATGAAGCAGTATTTTCCATTTGATGATACAGTTGAAAGACAGACAGCCTTTAAGATACCTGAAGAGAAAAGGTGTGTCTGAGACCTTGTCTGTTCTTTCCAGTACTACAAGTTAGTTTAATGAAAGGTATTACACTTCTTTCTAAATCTTTTCTCACCACAACAGCTGCAACAGTAAAATCCCCCACCCACCTCCCTGGAAAAAAAATAAAACCTCAGTGCATGGATGTTTGAATGAGATGTAGATACTTTAGCTTGGTATCTTTGTACAAGGGATAGACTGGTTTACTTCATTCTGAGAACACTGGATGAAAAAACAGCAAAGGTACTTACTCTGTCACTCATTCTAGGAGCAAAACCTTTGTAAGTAGTACAACAATAAGCCCTACAAAATAATCTTATTCAATTATATTTTTGTAGGTCTAAATTTTAATATTTAGAATATTTCTACTAAAATATCTCCCCAGTGCTAACAAAGTTTAATCATGAAAAGGAATGTTAGTCCTATCTGTTTCTTCTTCACATGTTCCTAGTTTCTAGTCTTAGCTTTTCACTATTCATCTTTTACAACTCTCAGTTCTAATTTGAGTTTTTATACTGGAGAAGGATTCTTTACAAAGTTAGAACAGCCCTTTCTGGACCTTCAGGTCCTCCTCCATCAACAGTGACATGTAGCATGCTCCCACAATTTTAATGAGGCCAAGAGTAGGATCTTACAGCTGGGAACACATAAGCCAGGAATGCAGCTCAGATTGAGAGCCACCTGGTTTTAGAGCAGCACTGTGGAGGGGGAGCTGGGGGTCTTAGTAGACAAAAGGCTCAACATGAGTGAACAGTGTGCTGCACTGGCAAAGAAAGACAACAGGATGCTGAGCTGCATTAATAAGGGTATCACAAGCAGGGATAAAGATGTCATTCTACCACTATACTCAGTCCTGGCCACCCGCACCTTGAGTACAGTTTTGGTCCCTGCTATACAAGGAGGATGTGGACAGGGTGAAAAAGGTCCAGAGAAGGGCCACAGAATGATAAGAGGACTAGAAGACCTGTCACATGAAGGAAGGCTGAGAGAACTGGGTTTGTTCAGCCTTGAAAAGAGAAGTCTTAGGGAAGACCTCATAACCATGTACAAGTACATAAAGGGTGGTTATGATGAGGAGAGAGACTCCCTTTTTACAAAGGGCCACATGGTAAAGACAAGGGGCAATAGGTACAAGTTGCTACTCAGGAGATCTGAACTGGATGCCAGAACCAAAATTTTCATCATTCTATTAGACATTGGAATAAACTGCCATGACAGGTGGTGGATTTCCCTACATTAGGCAGTTTCAGGAGCTGGAGAGGGTGCTGGGCCATCTTATTTAAACTATGTTCTTACTCTGAAAGGTTGGACTAGATGATCCTTGAGATCCCTTCCAACCTGATATTCCATAAATCTATGAACAGAGACTACAAGATATCCCAAGTAATTCTTGATTACAGCAGCTTGTTGAAGGGTCTCTAATGGAGCTTAAAACGTAGATCAATAAAATTAGGAAAATTAATCAAAATAATTTCTAGCAAAAATGGCACACATATGCAGAGTTGTCAGAAGCCAAGATCCTGCACAAACTCCTCTAAAAACCAAAAGCTGCAATACCTTTCTAAAAACAAGACAGAAAGAAATCCAGAAGATAAAAGAATAAAAGAGTATCAGGAAAGTATTTACAATACAGCAGCAAAGGTGTTAAGAAGTTGGGAAATTCTGGTGGGGGGTTGTATGTTGGGGGAGGGGGGTTGTGGGTTTTTTTGCTAGGTCATTTGGTTTTGGTTTTGTTTTGGGTTGGTTGCTGGGGTTATTTTTAGGGGGGTGGGGGTTTGTGTGTGCTTTTTGGTTTTGTTCTTTTTAAGTGCACTACAAGTCCATTACATGCAAAATCTATGGCTGAATACGCTGCCCAAGTGGGCCTTCTGCCACCAGAACATGCACATATCCAACTCACTCATTCAGCAAAGGCATAGATGTTCTTCTCTTGCTCTTCTGCACCATGTTGGCTTGGTTCCTTAAGGAGATCCGAATGAGTGAGGGAGCCAGTCGACATGGTTCACCATCCACTTGCATGGGGATAGACTTGTACGTTAAAAGTGTCACCTCACGGCACTGATGCAACCTCTCTCCATGACCACCCACCTGGAGAGCAGCCTGCAAAAGAAAAAAAAACCAGCCAAAAAATAACAAACAAAAAACCACCACAGAAACAAAAACAAATTAAAAAGCAAACAGGAAAGAGACAAAAAGAGCATATCAGAACAAAAAGTTGAAGCAGCTAACAAATCCAGAATGCAGTTTTGCATCCCTTACACAGTGTTCCATATGTAAGACATTTTAACAAACCATAATGAATGTATTTTTCATTCAAAAAATTACAGAGCAGTGCCTAAATTTTCCCAAAGAAAGTGTTGGGCAACATGACCACACCTAACCATATGCACTGTGTGTCTCATTTCCCTGGTTTATGTCAAGTATATTGCATGCACACAAAAGTATACATACAAACACATGCATACACAAATGAATATCTGTGTTCATTCTTAAAGGTTTCAATTTGGTTTGTTTGTTTTTACACTCAGTAATGTTATTATCGGCTCTTTAAAACAGCAACTCTCATCGGATATATCTGTGAGACAGAAAAATGACTTCCCTTTCCTGAACAGAATACAGTCCTTAATGTCAATTAGATAAATTCAAAATCCTTATTATGAGTGCTTACACAGCAACTCTACCTTGAGACTACACAGGCTGAAAAGAGCTAGCAGAAGGACCATGTTAAAAAACAAGATCATATTCAGGAATCCATTTCACAAAAATGAAATGAGGGAAATGAGCAGTTCTAGGCAAAACTGTGCAGAAATGTATTTTTTGATTGCTATGTCATCTATGTGACCATTAGCTCTCATCCATCAGATGCAGAAAATAAATCCTATATTGATGCACTAACATAGAGCAGCCTAAACACAAGTCAAGACCTTAACCTTGTTGTGTGCTCATAATGCTACACCCTATAAAGTACCTCTCTTTCTTGGCCTCAAAGACCACAGACTTGTAGACCTTCAACTCTGAGCTAGGCTACCTTTACAGAGAAACAGTAGCTCAATTCAGCCCCAACAGAAGCTGTTGGTAGCTTTTGAGGTCACTCTAGCCACAACCAGCAGGAGTGAAGTAATAAAGGTTTATTCCACAACATCTACTAAACTAACAATTGTTTTATTTTTTTTCCTGTGGGTTATTTCCTAGTCCACTACACCCATTTCAAACAAACAAACAAAAACCCCAGACTGATTTCTAAAGGAATCACTTCTGATTGAGACAATCTTTCCCTTTTGCTTACTTTGAAGATTACCTTTGCCTGAATTTGTATTTGAGAAAAACATCACTGTCATAGCTATACACCAAAAGTTATATGCACTGAGAGCAGGGCACACAACAAAACAGAGTTTAGTGAATATAGTGTTATCCATGCTATTTTTAGCTTAGTCCACACAAGACACAGCAGCAACAAAGACCAAATAATATGGCTTTCACTATGATCTCTGTTTAGTTGTTCTAGGAAGCCTAGATACTTGCCTTCTGCTGGCCACGCTAAATTTAAGCTGCAGTACTTTAGGTATATTCATGCTAGCACAGGGATATCCACCAACTCTAACTGCATTTATAATCCTCTAAAGACATTTTCACTGTGTTTGACCACTGTGATAGTAAGATACTAGGGTATTTACAGTGAGATTGCTTTTACAGTATCTCAGCTTTAAGAACAATGCTGGCAGAAAGCGTGCTGACAAGTTGAACCGGGTTGAACTGGCTTTCCTAACAAATGAACACAGAATTTTGTGCTAGAAAAATTACTAAAATTTTCCACAGCTATTACTACATTTTGACATTTTCACACTTTTAGTGGGCATATGGAAAGTGTATAGGCATGTAATTATATAGAATAGTTTGTATTTGTTTTCAGTGGCCAATTTTTAAGGGCAACAAAGAAGGGCAACAAAGCTGGTGAGAGGTCTGGAGCACAAGCCCTGTGAGGAGAGGCTGAGGGAGCTGGGGTTGCTCAGCCTGGAGAAGAGGAGGCTCAGGGGAGACCTTATTGCTCTCTACAACTACCTGAAGGGAGGTTGTAGCCAGGTGGGGGTTGGTCTTTTCCCCCAGGCAACCAGCACTGGAACAAGAGGACACAGTCTCAATTTGCACCAGGGGAGGTTTAGGCTGGAATGTTAGAATTAAATTCTTCATAGAAAGAGTGATTGGGCATTGGAATGTGCTGCCCAGGGAGGTGGTAGAGTCACCATCACTGGAGGTGTTTAAGAAGAGACTGAATGGGGCACTTGTTGCCATGGTTTAGTTGATTAGAAGGTGTTGGGTGATAGGTTGGACTCAATCTCAAAGGTCTTTTCCATCTGGTTAATTCTATTCAAATAAATAAATATACTTTTATGCCATGGCTTGAAACATACAAAAGCTAAAAAAAAAAATCCAGTAGCAATTTTTCTAACCATGGAACATTCCCACAGTACTAACATGCCTGCATGCTGTTCCTACTGTAATAATTTTGCCATTTAACTTGGTAGCACTACATATGCAAATTAGCCATAATTTACAGCTTACATTTGTATTATTAAATAACACTTACTGTATTAGAAAACTACAAGTTATTTCCTTCATTTAACAGCAGAGTACATTTTGGCCTTAACTGAATGTGTAGACTCATAGTGGTTCTTCAATAACGAGGACAACTTCGCATTCTGTAGCATTGCTCACAGAATACTCCAAGTCTACTAGAACCAAGCATCTGTAGGAAGAGTAGCACCTGCAATAACTCACCAGTGAGGCCATGGTGAACCCAATGACTTCAATGTAACCATCATCATGGCGCTGAGGCTCAAAGTCTCTGTGATCTCCAGGGTTTCCCCAGGGCATTGTGCCAGCACAATACCTACAGAAAGAGGTTTGGAGAGCAAGCTTTGAGAAAGCAGTTTTCCCTAATGGGTCCTGCCTATTCACCTGTTTTCTGTCCTCCAGAAGTATCAGATATCCATTCCTGGTTCAAATCAGGGACAATTAAAAGTTATGCTGACAAGGACTGGCCGAAAGGGGAAAATCTCTCTCTCGTTTTCAAGCTGGTACAATATCATAATGTATAAATCTCTTTCTTTACCAGGTTTCTTTATGAGAGGAATGTAAGGAAACACCAGGAGCACTCCGCTTTGCTTTCTGCAGATGACCTGCTTAACAGTAGGCTTGGGGCAGCAGCAGCTCCAGCTTTGTGGCTCCATTTCCAGTCTGCCTGCTGGCTGAGCAGCAGCAATAGCACAAAGATTATAAAACGCTGCACAGCTTGAAGAGGCAGGGAAAAATAAGCAGAAACAGATGTGGCTGTGACATCTCTTTCCTACCATTAAATAATGGATGTAGAAGTGATCTAAGAGTGATAGAAAGGGGAACTTTGGAGAGGTGACAGGAAGTAGAAGGTTGAAGTAAGGGCAATGCACGACTCAAAAGATCAAGTGCTTGGGACTGCACATAGAGCAAAGTGGTAGGCTGCCTTAAAGCAGTGATATCCAAAATGGGGTGCCCACAACGCAGGGAGTGTGCAAGAAAAATCCCAAACTGGCAAGACAGGCAGTCTACAGAAAACATTGTTTGTACTTTCAACAAATAAGAAAACAAACATTAAAATAGTGTTTGTTTCATCTTTATCACATCCTCTCTTAATTTCCATTTTTGTGTGTGTTTTATACTGTATGCAGTACATACATTTTGTAATGTATGCAATATATTAGTAGAGTAGTAGATATATAGGTTTTATATAATTATACATGCATTCAGGTGATGCTTAAAAATTTTGTTACAATCAACAAAATTTGGAGACTAGTGCTCTAAAGAATAGAGAAGTTTTAGGAATACAGCTATATTTCTCTTTGGGACACCTTCTAACATGGTAAAATCCAGCACCTATTTCTATGGCTTGGTGTTCCTTTTAGAGAAAACTATTCATCTTTTCCCCCTTCCCCTGCCTCCCTCCCCTGCCTTTTTGACATTCTATTTCTAATTAGTAAAAAGACCAGACATCTGTATCTTTAACATCTTACTTGCAGATTAAGTCCAAAACTTTTGAAAGCATGTTTATATATAATTTCTACTATCTCTGTATCAGGATGTTCAATTTTTTAAAGGATGCCTTCCCTCTACCCTGGACTCTTAACCGTGTTCTGTGCTACTAATTAACAGCATTATTAGCACATAGCTCTCAAGAAAGCAGCATAATGGCAATTTCCTGCCCATTCACACAGTCTAGGACAGCTTTTAGTTAGCTTTTCACCTTTTTTTTTTTTTCCCCCCTTTTAAACTTATTATTGTTTTGTAACTTCAAGCATGTGTCTTGAGCTTACCTGGGTATGTTTAAAAACACTATACACTGGAACTTCAGCTCCTGGATCTTTGGAGTCAGGTCTGTACCATCACACTACAAAGCCAAAGTGACAGAGCACAGAGAAATTGCTGAATGGAGCCACAGACAAGAGAAGTGATGCTGCTTTGTAACAACTTTCCCAAGACTTTCCTTGGAATGTGTTGCAAATGTCATGCTCAAAACTGAAAAGTAACAGAGCCATTAAACTCTCACCTCACTCTCTCTCCATTCCCCCCTCTTCCCACAATACTATAACACAATTTCTTACACTTACCACAACTTTAACATGTTTGGATAAATCTCTTGAGCTTCTTTGCAGAAAGTCTGTAAAGGCTGCCTGCAACAGAAATAAGTGCAGGAATTGTCATCAGTGCTTCCTCTATTCTCTTTTTTCATTTCTTATCCCATCACAGACCTAATTACCTAAATGCCATCCTTTTGTCAAACTTATTCTTCCTTGTTCTGAGGAGATATATTTTTTTATTTTACTTAAGTTATAATACTTCTCCTCTTGAGATGTTAACCTAAGAGGATCCATGGACACCCTAGGATTTAAATGCAAATTCTTGCTTGAATATATGTTTCCATGTTTAAGGCACATGGGTATGGTGGGAGCCACTACCCAGAAAGATATGCATTAGCAAATTAGTGTTTCTTTCAATAACTGCATTTTAGAATCAAGTGTTGTCCTTCTACCCTCCTGTACACAGAAGTGGGTAATTTAATGTGCATATTCACACCTGAAAATTAACCATTCCAAGTAGCTGATCTCTGCCCTCCACTCCCCATGATCCTACATCCAGAAGGACTTCTTAAAGCTACAAAGTCAAAACTTGGGGAATCTCTCTAGGAAAGTCAATATCGATGTGCTTTCAAGGGTCAGACCAGTTTGTTGAGAAGCTTTTGAGCCAGAAGCAGGGGGACCAAGACACGAGCAGTTCTTTGTCCAAAAGAGTAGCATTTCTCTCACCTGCTAAGCTCTGTAAAACAACAGTGCTTTGGGCACTTTCCAACAAGACACGTGTGTGGCGCTGCCAGAAACAGTACACATGCACTGTAAGTTGCCAAAGGCAAAATGAACTAGCATGAGCTCCTGAAGTGAGACAGCAAGGGGGAAGGTACTTAAGAAAACATTTGAACAACTCAGTTCGCATCATTCTGTAAGACAAAGCACAACTCACCCCTGCATAAAACATTTTATTTCTAAATCGGCTGTTGAATTTCTCTGGATTTGCCTCTGTGAAAGGATAAAAAGGAAAAATATAAACACCCTAATAAAACAAGTAGACTCCATTGTACCTTCGCATTCCCTGCGCACACTGTAGTGCTTTTAACACACATCACTCAGTGAAAATATTAACATAAATGTTTTTCCCAGAGTGTGAGTTCACTGTCTGTGCCATTAGCTGCTATCAGATTCCAGACACTGAGTTCTTCCCCTTTCCTGTAGATTGAAAATAGATGGAAACAAGACCAAAGAGGTAACAAGAATTCAATCAGCTAATTTAGCACCTCTCAGACTACTCATCTTATGATCCATCAGTACCATTTGTGAGGCTTTTTGAGACTGTTTCTGCCAACAAAGAACAGACCTTTAGGAATTACTAGACATTTGTGAAACATTAACTCACTCTTTGAAATAGGAGTTAAGCATTAATAAATTACAAGATGAAACAGAATTTTAAATTCTGAAGTGTTACAAAGAGGTACTGAGGAACAGACATCTCTACACAAATGCTCCTGCAGGGTGGGGGAAGGAAAAAAAAATGGTAACTCTAAAACATATGTAGAGAGCTGTTTTATTTTGATTAGACACCAAATGATGGAAATTTTTAAGAGCCCAGTAGTAATGCACATCTAACAGTTAATTTTTCTCACTGTTAAAATAATTGTGAGGGTTTTTTTCCTATCTTGAACTTTTCAGACTTCAACTGCTACATCTTATTATATTTCTCTGTCAGATTAAAGAGCCTTTAGCTGTCAGATATCTTCTTCTAGAGTAAATACTTACAGGTAGTGATTAAATAATCTCTTAACCTTATTTCCCATAAGTTAAATGGAGCTCCTTTAATCTCCCAATGTAAGGTGTGTTTCCCAGTATACAGGTTATTCTCATGCCTCCTTGGGAATTGTTTTCCTACTCTATGGCATCCAGAGATTTCAGAAGCAGAGTTTCTGACACTGTATTCAGGGGCAGTACAACCCTTACTTCTGCTTAGCAATATTCTAGTGAAGAAATCCAACTACCAAGAGAGTCCTGGCTAAAGCATTGCATTGGTGCAAACACTTCAGAATTAATTCTTCTCTAATGACCATTTGGAACAATGTTTCTAGTTCTCTTTAAAGCCACTACATCTCACAGGTCAAGGCTCCCATGTTGTAAGAATGGGCTACTTGGCATTTCCTCTTTGATTGTGTGCTCAGCTACTTTATCCGTTTGTGTGTTCTGAGTCAGCCTGGAATGCAAATCTGGGCCACGTCGTCTTCAAACAATTAATGTAACTGTATAAGTGGATCCCAACTCATTTACTGAGCTCTCACCTCTTCACAAAAAGTCTCAACATCCTATGCTAAGAAGTGAAGGCTCCTGAAGGCTCAGCACAAGTGTTGCACATGATGTCAGGTGGCTCTGTGCAGCGGCCACCAGAGCACTGGCTCTTACATGGATCTTACACCAAAAGCTGACCAGAACCAAAGCCCCAGTTTTGAACACAAAAGAAATTTTTCTGAGGTCAGAGACTCATCAGACCCTCAACTGCTCCTACTTCTGATATAGCAGATGAGTATGGAAAGGGGAAAAGGATTCATTCTGCAGCGTGGAATCTAGACTAAAGTGCAGCTTTGATTGTAGAAGTGAATCACTGCATATCCAAGGTTCACTCCATCTTCACCATGCTAAAGACATCAAGGGAATAGGAAATGGAACATGTGAGACTGTATGCATGCAGTGGGGAGGTGTGCTGGAAATGAACAGTCCTGTGGAGCTGAGGGATCAAACAGCATGTCAATAGGGATAAAATAAATTGCATCTCCCTTGCTCACCAAAGCATAAGGTTACGAAGGGAGGAAACTGGAAAGAGTTACTACCCAGGACACTTCCTGAAGAAGCTGAGCTGAATATGTTAGGCTTGGAGCCAACTCTCAGGGCTCAATCTGATTAGTTACCAAAAAAAAAGTGTAGAGATTGCCATGGGAAAGGCCACATTCATCTACAGGTTCCTCTGAGACATCACAATCACTGCTTATATTAAATATAACAATAGATCAATCTCCATTGCATAAAGTGTGCTGGTAGGCTGAGAGTTCAAATTAATTTATTTCAGATTAGCAGAGGAGTGGGGGGCGGTAGATGGGGGGTGATAGGGGGTTGTATTTGCTTGTTTTACTACTATATGTGATTACAATTGCTCCAGAAAAGCAACTGCATACAACCAATTATCTGAACAGACCAAGTGCTACAGCCATGAAAGTACTTTAAACTTTGCTAGAGTTTCTCTGGATGGTCATCATAGAATCAACCAGGTCGGAAGAGACCTCCAAGATCATCCAGTCCAACCTATCATCCAGCCCTATTCAATCAACTAGACCATGGCACTAAGTGCCTCATCCAGTCTTTTCTTGAAGATCTCCAGGGATAGTGACGCCACCACCTCCCTGGGCAGCCCATTCCATTGGCCAATCAATCTCCCTGTGAAGAACTTCTTCCTAATATGCAGCCTGAACCTCCCTGGGCACAACTTGAGACTGCGACCCCTCGTGTTGCTGGTTGCCTGGGAGAACAGACTGACCCCATCTGGCAACAGCCTCCCTTTGGGTAGTTGTAGACAGCAATGAAGTATCCCCTGAGCCTCCTCTTCTCCAGGCTAAACAACCCCATCTCTCTCAGCCTCTCCTCATAGGGCTTGTGTTCCAGTTTCATCACCCTTCTCTGGACACATTCCAGTATCTCAACATTTCTCTGGAATTGAGGGGCCCAGAACTGGACACAGTACTCAAGGTGTGGCCTCATCAGTTCTGAGTACAGGGGAAGAATAACCTCCCTTGTCCTGCAGGCCACACTATTCCTGATACAGGCCAGGATGCCATTGACTCTCCTGGCCACCTGGGCACACTGCTGGCTCATGTTCAAATGAGATCAAAATTTAATTTGCACTCTTTAACTCATAGAATAGTTTTGGTTGGAAAGCACATGTATAAATCATCTAGTCCAAATACCTGCAATAAGCAAGGGCATCTTCAACTAGATCAGGTTTCTCAGAGACCCATCCAACCTGACCTTGAATGTTTCCAGAAATGGGGCTTCTACCACCTTTGTGGGCAACCTGGGCCAGTGTTTCATCATCCTCATGATAAAAAAAATCTTCTTACTAATATCAAGTCTAAGTCTACCCTCTTTCAACTGAAAACCATTACCCCTTGCCCTATCACATCAGGCCCTAAAAAGTTCATCCCCATGTTTCTTATAAGCCCCCTTCAAGTACTGAAAGGCTGCAGAACTTCAAGCCCACACGAAAAACAATAGAACCCACACACCAGCAACACCTCCAAGGCTAGAAGCTTTTCTCTCCTAAACTACGTAGGACTCTCTTTGTGTATTTTAGCAAGGAAGTCATCAACAGTAATGACTTGTAAGAGCAGTGATTTGCTATGAAAAGCTCTCCTGGCCACACACACCCACTCACCAACATGCAGCTTCCTTTGCCAAGTATTTTTTCATCCATGTAAATTTTTTTTAAACTGACATCTCTGGAATAACATCTATTCTTCTTAGGGCTTCATAACTTCATTATTAAGTAATGCCTCCATTAAGCGAGAAAGCAGTCATGCATGTCATCTATACAATATAGTCACAGTCACATTAACAATGTATAATGATATGCATTCATAAAAAAAAATGCATACAGCTGTCATCTTTTCATTCCTGTGCCCTTTTGTGGCCCTTCATTATTATTCTTACAGCTTGAAGCAGTCTTAAACATTGTAAAATATGCATTAGCTCATTCCATCATGTATCCTGCTCTTTATTTAGCCTGGCACTAGAGTGCTATCTTTTCATCTTGAAATGACACTCTGACAGTATAAAAGTGAAGATGAGCAAGGCTGTAATTCAGAAAAAAGTACCTGCATATGAAACTGAAATGATCAAAAGCTGAACACAGACAATTGAATAAAGTTTGTTTATACAAGCATGCTTTTCCAAACTGTATAAATAGAATGGTTCCCATCAGTGCAAAGCCCACCTGTTAAGCCACATTTAGATCTGTATGGAGTAGCATAACTGCCATTGGCAAGGGAACAAACAAGATGCTACAACAGCTTAAGTTCCTGAAAATTCTGTGGACATTAAAAGATTTCACTTGCACTGGGTCTGTAGCAAGTCCAATGATATTATGCTATACCTATACATAGGTTACAGCTGTTCAGACTGAAAACACAATTATCCTCCTGCTACTGCCAGTGTCTTGCAGCTTTCCTTCTCCCTCCACCTCCACACTTGCACCTGACTTGCATTAGTGTGGTTTTTTTTCTGCTCTTACTCTGACACTTCTGTATCACATAAACTTCCTTTACTAGTATCTTCTTTAGAAGAGCAAAATCTTTGAGAAGCTTCCCTTTTAGCCATTTTAATTCAATGAATCTTTCCTTGTTATTTTTTCATTTTTAAATCACTAAGCCCTTGGAAACTCATGATACAATCACTCCCTTCCTACTTGTGGGTCTCTTGGGCTTTTATGTTCAATCCAATTCCATTTGTAATTTATTTTGTTTTAAATGCCCATTCCCCAAACTAAGAAAATTCAAAGTTCCTATTACCTCTAGATTCGTGGAACTCCAGTGTCACATGTGCATCAAATCCAAGGCTGAAGTAATTATTGAAGACATTAAGAGGAAGCTGCAATTGGATAATAAAAAGTCATGCAAAAATAACTTGAATGATGCATCCCATGGCACAGGAATTAGCTACATTGAACCTGGTTCTCATGAAAATCTTTGAAGATGAAAGTAGAAAGTATCAGGGCACTGTATACAGAAGGTTGCTCTAAAGTTTAGTAATAGCTTGAGGAAGATGACGAGATGCAAAAGCCCAAAGAACACAAACAGATCTACAGTGCTTTATGATTATATACATATGTTTGTAAACATATCAAAGGGTTCTTTGTGTTGTCATTGAGATTTCCTGTGATGCTGCACCACTTAACATGTCAATGCAAAGCATTTCCTAATTGCTGGCACTTCAAGCTCAGCATGGTGAATGAAATGCAAGCTGTGTTCTTCCTGCTTCACATATAACCAGGAGCAATGCAACTCCCAAACAAGAAGCCCTAATTCTATTGAAGATGTATGAGGTACACATCTGTCGTCATCTTCATTACATGTGCCCAACAGGGCTGTACAGAGAGAACTGTGTTATCCAATAGATAAACTTGAAATTATAAATGAGAGGGGAAACAGTTCACAGAATCTTCTTTTGAAATTAATTTATTTTGATTGTATCACAGTATCACCAAGGTTGGAAGAGACCTCAAAGATCATTGAGTCCAACCTGTCACCACAGACCTCATGACTAGACCATGGCACTAAGTGCCACATCCAATCCCCTTTTGAACACCTCCAGGGACAGTGACTCCACCACCTCCCTGGGCAGCCCATTCCAATGACAAATGACTCTCTCAGTGAAGAACTTTCTCCTCACCTTGAGCCTAATCTTCCCCTGGCGCAGCCTGAGACTGTGTCCTTTTGTTCTGGTGCTGGTTGCTAGAGAGAAGAGACCAGCCCCTTCCTGGCTACAACCACCTTTCAGGTAGTTGTAGAGAGCAATGAGGTCACCCCTGAGCCTTCTCTTCTCCAGGCTAAACAATCCCAGCTCCCTCAGCCTCTCCTCATAGGGCTTGTGCTCAAGGCCTCTCACCAGCCTCGTTGCCCTTCAACACTTTGTAACACTTTCAATATCTCCACTCTAAATTACAAACTATAATGAGACCCCCTCACTTGAAAATGTTCCTGTTCTTCCTCTGTCAAGATACACTAATGGACATTATATGGAAACCTTCCACAAAAATACATTACACTTTTTTTATAAAGTAGGCAAGAGTTGGCATCCACCAGCAAAATACTGAAGAATAAAAAGTTACATCTTTTTTTTAAAAGTTTTCTCTAATTCTGGAATGGATACTAGTCAGTGTTCCTTCCCCTACAACTCCAGATTAATTAGGGAAAAATAACAACATTCTTTCAGATAAAACTTTTTTTCCCGGGGTTTAGCTCTTGAGATATGTTCTCAAAGTCTGGGAGTTACAAACAATAACATATGATTAAAAACAAAAAGAAAGAGATGCAGCACTTTAGAGATGCAATTAAAAAGTTTTAGAGCTTTTCTATTCATGGCTTTTATGGTGCTGCAAAGATGCTCTGAAGCATCCTATAATGTCCCTAGGAATAAGAAGGCTCTAACCTTACGTGCTCCATCCTCCAGCTCATCTTGTGGCAAATCAGGGTTGCGCTCAACTTGGAGATTCCAGCGGTCCAGCTGGACAATTGTCCCATCTTCTACATGGCACAGGATCTTGGACACTGGCTCATCTGTGTAGCCCTGAGAACAAAATATTACCAGGTTATCAACCATGGATAATGAAAGCAAAGCAAATTACTGACTAGTTACCTGGCAGACCTCCCTCCTTTCACACAGGCCTAAAATATCAGATCAAACATTCCTCAAAACATATTGCTATATAGAGCTTTTCAACAAGCAGTTGGCTAAGGCAAAACAAGAGCATAAGGAGAGAAACTCAAAGTATATTTGCCTTGCTTGGAATAACCCCAGTGGAGTAATCAAAGATAAATACAGAGAAATAAAGTTTAAAGTGTGTTTAACTTACAAGTCTGCATATACTTCTCTTTAGTTGACCTGAAATATCAGACAAATATATCTATATACACTTTAAATACAACTTCATTACTAATAATTCAAGATCCCAGACTAGAAACGGAACCAAATTTTGCCTGACTGAAACAGACCTTGGACATAACCCTGCCTGCTGTTTTAGCCAAAATGAAGTTTCTGACCCACACAATTGAATCAGAGCAGCAAATTGAGAGCCCACATCTAAAGATATCCCAGTCAGTGCTTACCCCACCCCAGTTGAGGGTGCGGGCAAGGTCATTCCCAGTGCCAAGGGGAAGGACAGCCACAGGAGGTGGGGGACTGAGTTGCAGCTCATCGAGGATAGACAGGATCCAGCCCACCTATAGGATGGAAAATGCAGAAGTGTTAGTCAGAAAGAATAAAAGGGAAGGAAAAAAGGAATAAGACACATTAGGATCACGTTGTCAAGTGAAATAGAAAGGAGAAGGAAAATTTAGGACAGTAAAATTTAAATGTATAACTGCAACTGAAGTTTCACCTTTTGGTGAACAGGTATAGCAGTTTTCACACTGCTCCTGTGCAAGCAGAAGCAATGGGATGTAAACACTGGCTATTGCTAATCACACAGAGAGATACTGAGAAAAGGGAGTGCATAAGTTGCTTTTCTTTAAGCAGAAAATGAAAACACCTAAGATTAGACCTGCATAAGGCTGTGCCCATGTGGCCAAGAAAGTCAATGTTGCTGAAGGTGTTATCAAACTTTTTATGACTGGAATTTTTGCCATAAGAGAATCATAGAATCATTGAATTGCTTAGGCTGGAAAAGACCTTTAAAATCACCAAGTCAAAACATCATCCAATTCTACCAATCTCCTGCTAAACCACATCTCTATGCACCACATCTAAACGTCATTTAAATACTTCCAGGGATGATGATGCAACCACTTCCCTGGGCAGCACATTGTGATGCTTGACAACCCTTACTGTGAAGAATTTTTTTTCTAATTTCCAATATAAACCTTTCCTGGCACAACTTGAGGTCATATCCTTTCATCTTGTCACTTGCTACTTGGTAGAACAGACCAATTCTCACTCCCCTACAACCTCCTTTCAGGTACTTGTATAGAGTGATAAGGTCTCACCTCAGCTTCCTTTTCTCCAGACTAAACTTTGGTTCCCTTAGCCACTCCTCAGAGGGCTTGCTCTTTAGACCCTTCACCAGCTTTATTGTCGTGCTTTGGATCCACTCCAGGACTTCAATGTTTTTCTTGTAGTAAGTGGTCCAAAACTGAACACAGTTCGGTCCAAAACTGAACACAGTTCAGGTGTGGCTTCACCAGTGCCGAGTGCAAGGGGATATTCATCTCTCTAGACCTGCGGCCACACTCTTTCTGATACAGACCAGGATGCTGTTTGCCTTCTTGGCCACCTGAGCAGTTGGCTGACTTACATTCAGGCATCTGTCAGCAAACATCCCCATGGCTTTTTCCACCAGGCAGCTTTCCAGCCACTCTTCTCCAAGCCTGTAGCATTGCATAGGCTTGTGACTCAAGTAGAGGACCTGGCACTTGGCCTTGTTAAAACTCATGCATCTGGCCTCAGCTCATCAATCCAGTCTGTATATGTTCCTCTGTAAAACCTTCCTACCCTCAAGCAGACCAACACTCCTGTCTCACTTGGCATCATCTATGAACTTATAAACAGGGCCTTCGATCCCCTTGTCCAGATCACCAATAAAGATACTGAAGAGAGTTCACCCCAATACTGAGCACTGGGGAGCACCCCTTGTGACCAGAAGCCAGCTGAATTTAACTCTGTTCATCACAACTCTTTGGGCCCAATCATCTTGCCAGTTTTTAACACAACAAAGCATATATACATCCATGCCATGAGCAGCCAAATTTCTCTGAGAGGATGCTGTGGGACACAGTGTCAAAGGTTTTACTAATGCCCAGGTAAACAACATCCACAGCCTTCCCTCATCCACTAAGCAGGTTGCCTTGTCATAAAAGGAGATCAGATTAGTGATCTAGGCAGCACCTGCCTGTCATAAACCCATGACAAATCAGTCTGATCACCAGGTTGCCCTTCACATACTGCATAATAGCACTCAGAATTATCTGCTCCATAACCTTCCCCAGTACTGAGATCAGACTGACAGGTCTGTAGTTCCCTGGATCCTCCTCCTTCCAGTCCTTTCTGTAGCTGGACATCACAGTTGTTAATGTCCAGTCAACTGGGACCTCCCCAGTCAGCCAGGATTGTAGATAAATGGTCATCTTCCCCACCTGCTAGTGTTTCAGGACATGGGAATGGTCTGAACTCCTCTGCCCATCAGGGCTGCAAAGAGGACTATTCCTCTATTCCTTAAACTGCTTCTCACCTTCAAAAGAACATTTATAATCACAGTCTTGGACAGAAGCTGTGATGCATTTGTTTTAAACCACTGCCAGTGTTTAAAGATGCAGCCTTTACTGGAAATAAAGGCTTTTAAATAGGACAGGAAACTGAAATCCTGACTGTTGTTGGACAAGATCATTCCTCCCTCAACTAATATTACTGAGTTCAAACAGACTTTTGACCAAAACTGGGATGATACCAAGGCTTCATGAAAGGCACTGAGCATAACATGGGCCTTGGGAACAACAGCTGGTGTTTGAAGGACTGCAGTAGGAATGGTTTGATACAGTAACCACCTTGATATTCTAGAATATACTGGGTATGCTTGGTGTTCTAGTACATGTCTGTCTTCAAGTCTCAAATTATAAACTTGATTTTGTATAAACATTATTTATCAATTATTTATCAAAACCAATTGTCCAATTATCAAATCATTCATCTGGGAAGTCATCTCATATTAGAGATTCCTTGTCTGTTAACAGTCATCTGAATCACAAACTCTCATGAGCTAAAGGTTCTTAGGCATAACACAGGCACCATGGTAGCACAAAGGGGAGTCCTTAAGGGATTTTCAAAGGTAAGTAACCTTCTATTCTTCTGTATTGGTAATGGGAGACATAATAAAAACTCTTCATAACTTCACTAGGGCCAGGACTTCTTAAAGTGGTCTCTTTCATGGACACTGACTTTGTATTTGTGCCTTAGCATCCCACTGGTACAGGTAACTTTTGCAAGTGCTTTTAACTGATAAACAGAAATTTCAAATGATTAATTTACAAATACAACATTGCTATTTAACTTCAGTTCATTTCCAAACCTTGCACATTAGTTTTACAATCAAGGATGACACAGACTATCATTTCCCTGTACACAGAAAGCTCCTGACTGCTTTGAAAACAGAGCTTTCCATTTAAGCCCTGGAAAGGAGCAGCAAGCAGCGATGACTGAAAATTTACAGTAAGTTCTGATTCACCTCAATAATGCAAGATAACATCTGGTCTCACTGAATATTCACAAAGTCCATTTGAGCCAGATTTTTCATTTCTAGAAGTAATGGCTTCAGGAATAAGTAGATACTAATTTGCTTCAAATTGAACAGCAGCAGAGCTAGCAGCAGAGCGCTGCTCATACTTCTGAGAAGGTGCTGCCCCCTGTCGCTTGCGCTGCTCAGTAAAGGGAAAAGCAGAATCACACGTTGTGATATTCATTTCTATTTTAATACTTTAGGGTAAAATCTCCCCAGCCCCTCTGTTAAAACACTGGCTTCCTCAGACAGATGAAACACTTTCAGAATCACACCTTTTTTTTGCAGTTTATGCCTCCTACTAAACTAAAGCATTGTGCATTTCTGAAGGAAAGTTCAGAATAATATCTTATTTCCCCAGTCACCAGCAAAACAGTAGACTAATCACAAATTTTTTCATTAATCTTGCAACCCCACAACTGGGGGTTTAAAAGTACCCACAAAAGCTGAACAGCAAGTTCCCCCAGAAATTCAAACAGAGATGGGTTAAGGGTAGGAGTTCACCTCAAAAATAAGTAAGTAAAATAAAAATTCATCTCCATGACCCAAACATCTACATATTTCTGTTGGGGCCAGTCACTTCACCTTTCAAGCAGCAATGCATTTTTCTTACCATGCATTATGTTACAACTATTATCAATTATGTGTTTGGGGAACTGAGCTTCACAGAGAAACACATTTGGAAAACTGACCTTTAAAGCACTCAGAGGCATAGACTATGATTTATGATATTCCTAAGTACTGGAAAGAGTAATGCAGTTGTAATATCTCCATTACCACTCACAGCTTTCAGACCCTGAACTGCAGAGGCTGTCTCCTTCTGAAGGTGCTTAAAGCCTTTGAAGATCTGATCCTAACTGCTTATCCATAAAACACAGAAATCCAGTAGTAAAGAAAAATACTGAATCTGGATCTGTCAGATCCCAGGCTTTGTGGAGGAAAAATCACAGAATCAGAGAATTGTAGGGGTTGGAAGGGACCTCTGGAGATCATTGAATGCAACCCCACTCCCAAAGCAGAATCACCTAAGGTGATTCACAGGAACACGCCCAGGAACACGCCCAGAAAAGTCTTGAAAGTCTGTAGAGAAGAAAACTTCACAACCTCTCCGGGCAGCCTGTTACAGTGCCCTATCACACTTACAGTACACAAGTTTTCCCTCACGTGGAAGTGAAGCTTCCTGTGTGTTACAGTTTGCATCCATTGCCCCTTGTCCTTTCTCAGGACACTATTGAAAAATAGACTGGCCCCTTCTTGGTACCCACACTTCAGATATTTTAAAACACTAATATAATCTCCTCTCTGTCATCTCTTTTCCAGACTAAACAGCCCTAGGTTTCTCAGCCTTAATCACTTTATTTAGGCACATAGGAAACCTTATTTGACTGTACTAAGACATCATGAAGATAATAGCAGGAAGGAGGAGAAATTAAGATTTAATGACTGCCAGACACTGACTTAGCCTGCTAGACCCTCAGCAGGGCCATCTGTGTAAACAGTGACAGGAAGCCAGCAAAGTTAGTCTTCATGAGGTTTTTAAGGTGTACCAAAACTTTATGCATAAAACACGTAAGACCTTGGACACTACACAGACAAGGATGCACAGAAAATGAAAAAGTCAAAAAGTAGTCTTCACAAACACAAGGTGCATTATCTGGCTCTGCTAGCATTGCAAGGTGGGTAACCCACAACTGTGAGGACTTTAATCACTTGGCCAATGACCATGGAGCTGACAGGCACTGATCACTTACCGTCCCATCCCCACCGCAGGCCAGGATCCGCAGGTTTGGCACTTTTCTGTACAGCTCCAGCCTAGTCAGTGGAGAGAAAAGTTAAAAAAAGGGAGAAAACTCAGAACAATAATGCAGGCAGTTTTAATACATTTTGCAAAGTGACAGTTTAACGACTGCTTATTGTACTTTAAAATATTTATTACTGAAGATGTGAGTGGAGGCAGGAAAATTAAAATCATTTAAAAAAAAATAATGTCAGTGTTACCAAAAGCATTGGCAGTGAGGAGGCATCAATTCTGACAGCCACGGGAAGCATCAGCCCCAACCCTGTGGCTAATCTCACATACACTTCATCCCCACACACATATAAAACCATTAGGATATGAAGTGGAGTCTTCCTCTATGATTAGACAGCACTTCCTGAGAATTATTTAATCAGTTTAGCACGTTCCTGTGCTAAATCTGAAAACCCAGATTTGCATGTTCCCTCTAAAGATGACAAAATCTTATCCTAAAGCAAACAAATATAAACATAAAGGTTTTTAAAGAAAATTTAGTCCTACTTATTGGCATTTGTTGAGTCAGTATTTCTGAGGCACGTACAACATGACAAATTCTTCATCTGGTAACTTTTTCTTGACACCACTGAAGGCAAGACTATCTAGTAGAGTTCTTTCTCTAAACATTTAAGATACCAATACCTAAAGAGTGCCTGTTCAAGACCTACTCCTTCAGTTGTATGAAAGAGAGGCATAAAGAAATTTGTCTTAATGGAGGTAGGTACATTTACATGTAGGGAGCTGAGTGATCAGGGGATTTAATCCTCCTTTGACTTCATTACATAGTTCTGAAAACTGTAGCTGTACCTTAAACATTCTATTCATTATGAATAGGGGGGTTGGGGGGGAAGCTTGGTTGCCTTGAATAGCAGATTCTAACACAGGTAAATGTTTGACTTTACATTATTACTATATCTTTGTGCTGCCTAGCTTGTGAAAGTAGCACTGAATAGAAGGTTAAGTGAAGTAAATATCCTTATCTCAAATAACAGAATCATAGAATGGTTGGAGGGGAGAATAAGCCCTTTAAAGACAGGTGCTCCCTCCTTTGGAAGGGGCTTACACTTCAGTTCATGCCCAGATAAGCTATGTTAGGTATTCAGCAAGCAGAGATCGCTGCACGCTGCTGTTGTGTATGGAAATGTGGAGGCAGCCTCACCCCATAAAGCTCAACCACTAAGGAATAGTCAAGCATTGGGATAAACAGCAGGTCTGCTGCTTGTCCACAGTGGTGAAGGCTTGAGAACTTACGCATCTCTTGGCCCTTCCTGAGAGAGATCAAATACTTGGCGTGGATTCAAATACCACATAAACATTTGGAGAACCTTGGTGCCCTGGAAAGAAAGAAAAAAAAAAAAAACAAAGGAAGGGAATTTAGGAATAGTTTAATGATTATTAGAAATAATAGGTTTGGTTATTCATTATATTTGGACTGTTTCTCTGTTTTCTGTGTTTTATAAAACAAAGAATAAGACAAAGTAGGAAGTGGCACAGCAGGTGACTGCTCTATAGGATAGCAACACACTGGTCTGGACATGGTGCACATATATACATGTAGCCTAAATTTAACAACATAGCTAATGGCTCATAAGAACAGGCATTTGGGGATGGACCAAATGTTCAACTCCCACAGCCACCTGTTCTGCCTCTTGCCACATCCAAAAAGAAACCTGTTATCCTGCATGATCCTCAGACATCCATGACAGCAAGAAGTCGAACAAGCTTGTGGGTAAAGTCTCCATCACGTTAAACAGTGTTTTATCCAACATCCAAGTAGTGACACAGCTTTGACCACCCCACTAATGTGAACATTCATAACTCTAGCCCTTTACCATCTAATGAAAGGCACTCTCTCTACAAGCTGCAGTGGCCCCCAACGCTGCCTCCCTCAGCTGCAGTATGGCCAGCCCACAATTCATTCCTTTATGTTCTGCCCAGATGCAAAGTGGTAGGATGTCTTACTAGCAGAAGAGGGCTAAGAATCCCATGGGGCAAGCTTGTACTCCAAGTATTTAAAAAATGCCTTTCAAACATGTCCTGTGGGTGCAAGTCAGGAAACTTCAGTAGATCCCCGTGCTGAGGGATGGCTCTTCTGTATGACACCTTACCCTAAGTGGGGAACCAAGAATAGCAAAGTGCCTAGGAAAAGGTATTAAGAGCAGAGAAACTAAATAGGTAGGTAATCTTTTAGTCTATTTCAAGTTTGTAGAAGTCTTCAGCCAGGTAAAGGTACACAGGACTTCAGTAACCTTCAGGATTTTTCTCTTCCAAATCTGCCCTTCAGTCCATGTAAACTTCAAACATCCACAATATCCTGATCAAGGAGTTTTGCAGTTGAACTACACTCAGAGGGAACAAAACTCCTTGTTTTCAAACAGTCTTAGCAGTTTCATTTAATCTTCCCCAATTCTTCAGACAGAGGAGATAGAGAGCAATGGCTAACCTATTTTCCATGCTCTATAGGCCTCTGTTGTATCTTACATTGATCTTTCCTTTTCATCTAGAAGGCCCTGTTCCAAGAGCCCTAAGAGAGGTCTTATGCATGTTAGTCACTGGAACTTGGTTCTATGCAGTACAGTACAAGACTGGTGGGGTTTTTTAAATGCCATAGGAATGTGTCATTTCACATTTGCTAATTTCACTAGGCTTTCCTGGGATAATTAAGCCACTTGTGGATAAAAGAAATGTCTAAGACTTCATTGTCAATCTAAATTGTCTACAAAAATATTAAACATTCTGAAAACCTCCAGACTATCGTTTTGCATTGCTTTCAAGATTCTGAAGCTAGTGATACAACTACTCAGATATTCAAGTATCCATTACATCCATCCGATTTCACTGTAGTGGAAAGGGCATTCAGCAGCCAGGACTTCTGAGGAGTGCAGTTCAGGCATAGCATTCCTCTTCTCTGACTAGACAAGAACTAGTGTCATCTGCAGAAACCCTGTTGTTAAACTAAAACTTTGTGTCCTGGATGCATATGATGTTCTTACCTGATTTCCTCCACTTTTTGGATTGACAAAAACCAGCAGTGGTTTCATGAGTGGAGAGGAGATAGGCTTTATCACAAATGGCCGACCTTTGTTATCCTGAGAAAAAGAAGCAAGAGAATTTTGTACAAGCTCTATAAATTTCCTTGGTGTAACATGCGCAGGAGACCCAACCTATCTCTGACAAAACTACCTCAGGTGGTGAAAACAGTACAGCCATGTAAATAGGGGAAGGGAGTGGTGTGTGGAAGAAAATCAATTAATGCCAGCACAAAACTATTTCACAATTTTATTCAATGTTATTTCCCAAAGCAGCAATTATTCACACAAAGCAAATCATGTATCAAATAAAGTGCTTTTTCTAATACAAACAATTTTCAGATGGAAAATAGAATGAGACAAAACAGTTATTTCATTGATTCCATCCAACAGGCAAGCTGTATCAGCACTTATTTGGAGACAATCTGCTCCTGAATTAGAAAACTCTTGGCCTCCTACTCCCTACCCCTACAGAACACCAGTGTGCCCAGTAGTGAGTGCACTCATCTGGACTGCGGTAGACACAGATTCACGTTTCTGGTTTGCAGTTTTCCCACCACTCAAGCAAGGACCTTAACCAAAGAGCCCTGTTTATGCAGAAGTGAGTCTTCCCTCACCCATCCTGTGAAGACATTCCTCATCTATGTAACTAATTCATTAAGCAGGGCCTAGAAACAAGGTCTTCTGTAAGCTATGTGGTAAATCAAACCATCAAAACATTTATCTGTTTCTCTTACTCCATGGCTTGGTGTCAATTTTGACACAAGTGGCATATTTCCAATAGGAGATCTCCTTAGGGAGACAGTCCCAAATTGAGCCAAACTATCAGTGAATTCAGTATGGATTTCACAACCCCAGCTTCACCCCTGCTCTGCCTAGTGGAAAAAAAAAGGGTCTGAGCTGAGTCTCTTACATCCCAAGGGTACAATGTGCCATTAGGCTGGAGTTTGGTATGTTTTTTCCTTTAAAAATAAAAAAAATCTACTAAAATAAAATTTCTCATACAAGTTTTATCAAATCTGATCTTTTCTCACAACAAATCCAATAATGTGGAAATGTATATGTTAAACACTGCAGGAACAAAATAATTAAAATAAAATTTAAAGGGGAAAAAAAAGGAAAAAAGGTTAAACTTGAAGTCTGCACTTAGATATTCAAAAGGAAGGATTCTGGTTTCTAAAGCACTTCAATACCTACTTCATTGCCTCTTTTACTGGCTTTTCTTTTAAAAGACGTTCTCTTCTTTCGCCTTGTTGAAGTCTTTAATGAGTTCTACATCAAAAGAAGAAAGAATACATGAAAAGCAAAACAAAATTTAGAAGACAGGCCCAGACAGAGCCCCTTTACGAAGCTCTTCCATGCATGTCCACTTGGAGAATGATAAGAGTATCTGGCACATGCTCAAGTTTTAAATTACATGCGCTGCATGCTTTACACTTCCACACCACCGTTTATGGAGAAAGCCACACATGGAGACCAGACTGGTGCTTTGGAACTGGAAACTTTCCCACGCTGTGAGGGGGGAAAAAGATCAGATGCTCCCATAGACTCACATAACACCACATGTTGTACCTGCCAACCCTCCCAATAGGGGTAGGAGACGCCCGTTTCCCCTTCGGGGCTCCAGTCTCCTGCCCAATCAGGCTCGTCTCCTGGTATGGAGACCACCTGCATAAAGATGTAATAAAAAACATGATAAATGAGATATTTTTCATGTTTTTTGGTGTTCTTCTTTTAGGAAAGAAAACAACAAGTTTTAGCTCTGGCAACCATTATGACTCAACATAACGTAGGCCACCATGGCATATGATGCTGGCACTGTGGAGTCAGCTCCAGCCTATCAAGAATCTTGTGTAATTATCTGCTAAGGAACAAACTGAATTGTTAACATATAAGGATTTGAGTGAAAGTGTTGTTTGTGGGGGTTTTGCTTGCTTTGTTTTTAAGTAACAATATCACTTAACAACACAGAATAAAACCCATAATGCTTGTATTTTTGCAGAATCTATTAAAATAGACCTTCCATCAAAGCTATTCCCCAGGCAGACAGTAGCCTGCTCAGTGATTCTGAACTAAAAAGTGCTCTCAAGTGATAAAAACAGTCCAAGAAATGGAATTCTATCTCTTTTTTTAATTATTTTAATTCAGTAGCTGCCATATCTGCAGGAAACACTAACCCTTTCCATATGATTGAAATGCTGTATTTTAGGAAAGATTGTACATGTTTTCTCACTATTTTAACTTCTAGTCTAACCTTCATTAATTTCTGTCTAGCCTTCACCAGGAAATAAAGTAACAAGGGGAGTTGATTAAATTCTTTTTCTGGCTTCAAGAGTGGAAGCAACATGCACTCAGCTCATGCGAAATTTCATTTCTCTTCTGACCTTATTCAAAAGTGTACCACGAGTGAAGAAGTCAATGACCAGAGATCATCAAATCTGTAAGCACTGATGTCTGTTCTTAATTCTGCTTGCTAAATGCCTTTAACAAGAACAGCTATTGAATTCTGTTTATTACCTAACAACAGCTTCCAGAATTTGAAAATGTCAGTACCATACACCAAATGTGGAAGTGTGTTTCCACATCTCTGAGAACTTAACACCATTATCTAATTCAAATATATCAAGGTTTTGTCCTTTTTCACACAGAGCATGAGAAGCCTATTGTAAAGCACAAGGCCCTAAGCTTTTTGTCACCTCTCAACAAACATTGTGATCCCAAATATAGTCATGCCTTCCTGCTTACTGAAAATACTGAAGACAAGACAGCTCCACAGAACATTAACAGGACATTTGCCCTTTTAGAACAGAAACCAGCTAAAGAAGTGTTTGTACTCTTCCCTACTCTGACAAGAGATGATCTTGAAAGCATAATAAACCATACAGACCGTACCGACTGTTCAAGTGCAATGGCAATACTATCTGCTTTGGCTTTCATTGCCCTACCTCAGTAATCAGATTGATAGTAGACAAAAGACATTTATCAATAGAAAGATACGGAACCTTACTCCTAATGCTGCCTCCCATGAGTGTCTTAGCCTAGTTCCTCAGCTGTTCTCTCATGAAGTATTCTCCCTGGATTGGAGTAAAATACAGCAAAGAGAGAGGAGATCTAGTCCATGCTCAGTCTTGCCAGCACCCTGCTGAAAGGTCATGAGCATATCAAGCCCTGTTTCCTGTGCTTCATTCTGTTCAGGTATAAAATTCAGTATATTTCTCTTGTTGGTAAAGTGCCGTGAATTCTACTTGAAAATATTATTCTGTAATTCAGGTTAGGTGCTGTACTGGACAAATACTCAACTATACCTCTGGAAGAACTGTACTTGTTATTCTGTCCCCACAATGGAGGGAGATATGCCCAGTGAAGTTCTTCTGTAGAGGACACAGTCAGTTTTGAAAAATCCTGACTGATTTTGAAAAGTAATTTAAAGAACGTTTAAATGTTGTTGCCATTGAATCCCATTATAATGTATTCATTTTCTGGCCTATGGTAGAGGTCAAAAGAGGCACACAGCTATATCAGACAAAAAACTTTTAATCTAACCCTCCATTCATGATAAGAATTTTCTTTTCCACACTCAAAAAGGCACTAAAATATGCTACTTTACAACTATGTTATTTTACTTTTCTTTTTAAGCATGCGTACAACCATAGGGTTAAGAAAAACTAAAGCTTTGCTGTAACAATTGCAACTGCATGTCCATAGCAGAAGAAAAGCAAAAAAGCTGCTTAAACTTATCTCTTTGCAAACATGCAGAAGAATAACAGCCAGGAGTAACCAGCAGCCTTTGCACGTTGGAGGAAGGAAATGGATGGATACCACCTTGTCCACACAACAAGGTGATGAATATTTCATAAGTGCATATTGTTATGCAGTGTAGTATCCAGTAGTAAAGCATACCTTTAAATGGGTACCATATGTAAATCCTAACTTGCATCTAGAGAGTAAACCTCTTTGTGGATGTTGGTTTGGCCATCTTCAAAAAGATTTTGGTATTATTGAATTATCAGCATAGTTCTCAGTAAATTTAGCTAGCTAAACAGAAGTTCTTCCCATACGATGTACAGGGTGGTGTGAGGGCCACAGACGATCTCAAAGAAATCCAAAGGACCCTGCCAACCTTTATAACATTTCAGCCTTAATTTTCAAAGCTTTTAGAGCATCAGGCTTCAAATTACTAAAATAATTACAAGCTTCTTTGAAGGTCAATCTTGACCATCTTCTGGTCATTCACAAGCCACCATCAGACAAGTCATCTGCATTCAACAATTGAGGAAATAAATAAAGCCAGAAATGTAAATATTCACTAGAACTCTTTCAAAGCCCTCAAAGGAGGAGAAGAAAATGCCATTTTTACTCACCTTGAACAGAAGAAAAAAAAACAAACTTGGAATTTTTTAGTTACTGCCTTTGCCTTCCCACACAGAAGACAGACTGGCTCAGTAAATCCATCAGCCAGATCCTCCTTATTTACATTTTCCCACAAAATAAGCACACATCAAGTCCATTCCTGGACCTAACACCAGGGCTACCACCACACTTATAACAAAATGGCACCAGTCAACAGAAGTGACCTACTTTCACAAACTGGGAGATGGAATTGATTTAAATCCCAGGAAATCAGAGCTAGTATCAAAGTGCTGCTAACACAGTACAGAAACACTGGAAATCAGTAAAGAATTACGGAAGTTCACGTTATGAATAACATGGAAAAGGTATTGGGAATTTTCCATTCATGTAAATGGTCATTACATACAGGGCTACCACCAATCCCAAAGCTGTTTGAACAATTCTGAATATTCATCTTCTTGCAATCAATTGCTTGCAAGAAGCAAAACCTCCCCATTTAAAATATAGGTTGTCAGCAGAGATTTGTCCTTAACCATTCAAACCATGATGCTTCACTACCACAACATTGCTGGTAATCAGAGGGGGAGTGTGCTCTTTAGTCAAGCCATTTGAAAGGTGGTGAGCCATGTTGTACAAAATAAGCATGGAAAACCATTTTTGTAGCAATAAAAATAATAAAAAAAATTAAAAATCAGAGCAAGATTTCACTACAAAAAGCCATCTTATTTGCTTAAAAGGAACAACCAACAAACAGATGAAGGCACCACTAAAACCAATTTCATGTAAGTAGAGAATTCAGTCCAGAAGTTGCCTGTGACCAATATAAGAAATTAATTAGAGTTGAGGAAATATTTCAGAAGCAAAAAGGCTTCTAGCCAAATTTATTCTGATTGTGGAATATGGAAAAAAAAACCAAAACAACACCAAAACAAAAAAACAGATTGCTGGCTATGGATTTATTTACTGACTGAATTTACAGAATTTGTCAATGTTGTGTTTGTGTTCTGCGGATTGAATGTAGAGAATATTTCACAGTATTTACAGAACACTCACATAGGGTAAAGAGTGTCGTGATAAACAAAAGTAGAGCTGGCCAGAAACAACAGGAGAGGAGAAAATATTTCCTACTTAAAAAAAAATAACAAATAAGAAAACAAGATTTCTGACAAAAATCTGAAAGATGCATCAGAATTTCCTTCAGCAATAAGGATGCATTCCCCAGAACTGATTCTGTGATGGATGCTGTTAAGAAGTTTCATGGAAAAATGCCCCTTGTTTGTGCTAAATATCATTTTGATGTGTCTAATGCTTCATGTAGCAGTTTGGGCTGGGTGCCCTCTGCTGTGTGGGGTGCTTCCTGTGTCCAGAGGTCCAGCACAGCGGGCGGACACAGGAAACTAGGTATTTCTTACCATAATTCTCTGCACCACTATAAGATCCAGCGCGGGGTCTGGCACTTCCTCTTTCTTCCCCTCGCCATCACCTGGTAACTGGGGGAGATGCCTCCCTGCCATGGGCCTGGCCAGGCCCAAGGCCACGGGGGGATGGGCAGTCTCAGATCTGGCCAGCTGAGACTAGCCTAGCAGTGGAGGGAGGAGGGGGGAAGAAGGAGCCCTGGGGATCCTGGGTGTACCCTCAGGTGGGGATGGGATATTCCTGGGTTTGCTTTGGGATCTCTTTTGTCACTGCGCTTCTGGCTCTCTGTAAACATTCACCACTTTCCATTTAAACGTTCCATCACTTCTGCAATCCGTTTGTTTGAGTCGTTATTTCTGCCTGTGGTGGGGAGGGGGAATGCCTCAACCCATTACACTTCAATTACTCAAGATATGGTTTTTGCATACTACTGACCAAGAACTTCAAGATTCAAAATGTGATGGAAAGGGAATGTTGAAGTACTGAGTCTCTGCTCATGAGTCAGGCATACAAAGCTAACAGATATTTTCTTTTAATGTAGCATGAGAAAATCTATTTTAAAGCATTGTCCCATGACTTAGAGTTGACTGGATGAGATTCACTATTTATGCTTTTTAGACAAAAAAAAAAATCATGGACAAAAACAAAAGAAAACTCACTATAAAACTAAAAATTTAACAAGGGTACCTGTCTTTAGCCTAATACCAAATAAAAAGAACTTTACAAGAGTCAAATATCTTTTATTTAAACCACAAAATAAATTAAATTAAATTAAAATTTGTAAGATGGAAGAAACTTTTGTTTAATAATGTCATGTCAGACATGGAGACGTCTATCAAATACCACGTGTGCTGAAAATAAGCCAAGGAGATTAAGTCTCTGCCAAGGATTCAAACAGATTCTTCAACAGAGGAAAGAAGATTTCTCTGGGGGGAGGTTGGAGTAAAACTAACAGAAAAGAAAGAGTGTAAGGGGAAAAAAGTACAAATGCAAAATAGATCGGTTCTCTTAGCGTGGATGTGGATAAGAATCTTATCTACTCTCTCTGGACCTGAAGGAGAAATAGTGGTCTCTTCAGTTGACTTTTTGATAACTCTATATGTATATTTTTGCTCTACATGTACATTTTCCCCTTCCACTTGCCTTTAACATCCAGCTTGCTCATGTACAAATGTGACACTCTAGAACTGAAAACTGAGCGCTGTCGCAACTCAGACCTTCCAGTTTCTTGGGATCAATTTTGTCTACAGGCTGAATTTTTGGCTTCTTTTGGACAAGAACATGTAGCCAGAAAGTTCAGGGTCACTCCCCAAGGATGGATGTTAAGAACCACACATCACTAATCTATAAAACCAGCATTCTTGTTAATGGAGGACAATTGCAAGAAAACATGAATGGGAAGTTTCACCATCCCAGCCATTATTCACTTGGAAAAACAAACAAACAAAAATTTCTTCCAGTGCTTCTGAAATAAAACTTATACCAGCACTTCCAACTCTCTGATATGTTCAGTGTTTGGTTTTCTTTCTTTCAGTTCAACCTGGAGTGAAAACACACTTCCAAAGAAAAAAGTATTTCTTGCACAATATGAATCCCCTCTTAATTTTTGGCCAGCTCTCTTTTGGATGCCTTTTCTCCCTATTGTGCTCACATGTGAATTATGTTCTATTAGATATATCACATCCAGTTCAAAATCTTTGAAGTCTAATGCTTGTTACCTACAAGCAAATTATCACATGGTCTTACTGCTGGCATTCAGCAAGCGCTGATGTAAATAAGACTTGATTATTTAGACATTCAGAAGGATGCTGGTACAGCCACAACCAGTTCTTCACATTGAATTCTGCAAAGTTCAGGTGAATGTTTGTGAACAGTTTTTCCCCATATTTCATCAGCTCTATTTAATGAAACATGCTTAGCTGCCTACAACACAGAGGGCTTCTTGCAGTGCACTCACTGAACTCACAGGAACAAATCTGAGCTGGATTTGCTCAGAACACAAGTCATGTGTGTTGCTAATGGTCCCAAACAGGGAAATCTACTGAAAGGTCAGATGAAATGGTGGGAGGATATAGGTTTATAATTGCCATGGATGTATGTTGGGTTTTGGGGAGAGAAACAGGGTTGAACAAGCATGCCTTAGTGAAGGAGTACCGAACAGCGAAGCCAGGTTGGCCCTGCACAGCCACAGAGCTTCAGAAACAGACATCAGCATGCAGTTACCTGAGGTTTCTTCACCTTAATGATCCAGGTGGGAGGCACAATGACAGCAGCATGAGCCCCCAGGGAACATGGCTCCTCAATGTGATGTAGCATGAAACAGGTGACTTTGTTATGAAACTGGAAGAGAGGAAAATCAAAGAGTCAATAAGGATGGCAAGAAAGACAAGGAGAAAGCAGGGAGAGGAAGAGGAGACTGACGGCACAAAAGCTGGAGCAATGTTCCCAACTCTACCATCTTCAAGTCCTTCAAACAGCAGACTTTTAGGATCATATATCTAAAGATAATTTTTCCTAGCTATGACTTCTGAAAAAAAACCACCCAACAACAAAACAAAACAATAAAAATATCTAACACAAATAAACAAAACCCCAAAACAAATCCCAAACCCTATCTTCTTCCCTCCCCCCCCCCCCCCCCAAAAGAAGCCACTAGCAACTACATGGTGCAACAAGACTCTTTTCTTTGAGGGCTCTTATCAGCCAGGTGAAGTCACAGTGTCTTTGAGCAAAAGACATAGAAATGGCCAAACTGGGGGTGATTCACAATGGGGGGCCATTGAGTGTCAAGAAAAATGAAATTGCTTGCAGTGTGGCCACTTGAAGTTGCTACCTATCTCCTTATTATTCACTTACCGCCAGTTTGCACCAGGAACAACTGATGGCCACAATCTCTTTACTATGGAAGGAGAATTTCTGTTGAAAGCCCTAGAATAAAAAAACAACAACCAAAGAAAAGGGTGGGGGGATGGGGGGGAGAAGGTTTAATTCTTTCTGAGTACAAGAAAATATACACTTTTATTTACTGTCAGGTATCTGTGCTCGGCTGAATCCATTCACTGAAGCAGGTCTGGGTGGGGGAGTGTGATAAAACAGTGGCAGGATTCATAGAAACAGTTCTTCAACTAGGAAATTTTCACACACTTAAAAACACTTCTCAAAAAAGTTAATGCTTTTTTAAATGTCATAGTTAGAAATGACGGAAGAAGAATTAGAAATGGAATGTCTCTTTTAATTGATTTCTACAGACCTGACAGATTTTGTGTTGAACAAAATATTTTCTCATTGCACTTTTGTCTGCTCTAAATACAAGCAAGAGTTTGACTTTTTCTTTTAAAACACAGTGCAATCAATTGCAAAGCCAGCATGGAAATGTTCTCACTAGGAAATTAGGTTTATTGACTCAGATCAAAATCTTTTTTAATAAGTAGCAGAAAAGCAAGATGATCTGGTTCAGATTAAATGCATCAAATAAAATACATCTTTACCATTTTAAAAAGTACACTATCAGCTGCAAATATGAGACTTTATTCTCCCACAGAAGAGCTCCATTTTGTAGAATGCAATTTCAGCAGACATATCACTGTTCTCTAAATTCTAAGACTGGAAAAGACCATTGGACCTTCTTGCATATAACACAGGTAACAAATGGTAATTTACAGCCTAGAAATTTAAGTTCAGTAAAAGCCTATTTTAGCCAGAGACTGAATTTATGTTGGTTAATGGCTGCAGAGATGGAAAGTCCAGAATTTTAAGTAGTTGATCAGTCACCTTTACTGCTTGGTTTTCACACTGGCAGGTATCTGGATCCTCTACTCATTTGCCTCTAGCAAGCCACTCTCTCTACTACATTAGGTAGCCCATTACAACCCAGAATTTTCTAATTCAGCCTCACTACCAAGTCACAAATTTGTGAAGCAGTTTTATTTTTGATGAGCTGAGTCTTACCTAAATCTCCTACATTCTAGGCCATGCCCAAGACCCACTGCAAAGGGTTATAATGTGATTTAGTAACATTTAACAGGACATTGCCTCACTGCTTCTATAAGTATGGTCCTTCTTATCCTAGTTGCTATGAAAAGGAACAAGATGATGGATCCTTCAGGAAATATGAGCCTTTTAGTAATCAGTACAATGGCAATGTTAAACACACCAAGGAGGACAACTAAATGAACAACCGAAAACTCATTCAGAGATGCACTGATCTTGTTAAGCGAGGGACTGAGCTATAACCTTTCCATACATGGTAGACAACCCTATCAGCAGTCTGAAAAGAAGGAGTCTCTGCCTGTCTGCCAACCATGAGAAGTGCACTTTACAGCACCTTTTTCAAGTGTCCTCAGCATATATTCAAACCAGCTTGCTACATGGACATCACCACCAACTAAGGCCTACTACTAAAGATGCTTGCGTCACCTCTGTCTAGATCTTGTCTTTCTAAATCCTTGCCCTAGGCTCAGCTTTCACATTCACAGAAATTTAAATGAGGAGTTTCTTCATAATGATGATCATTTACCATACTGTGCTTTAGTAACGTTGCAAGGTCAAATGGCTTCACAAAGACAAGCTACCAGCTACTTCTTGTTGGGCAGATCTAGCCTGCCATTCACTGTGGGCACAAGAACAGAGTGATAGCATGTATGATATGAGTGGTAGAACAGAGTTCTAATAGTGGACGAAACATTGTTCTCATTCACTCATAATGTTTCTCTCAAATCTCACTTTCTTGTCCCAAAGTGTATTAAAAACAAATTATTTCAGACCCTCGTGGGTGTGAGGTGGTTTGTTTTGTTCTGCTTTGAAACAACCAAAACCTTCACTAATAAAACTTAAAATTCAGTACATTAATTCCACAGCCCATCAGTGGTGCATTTGAAACATATGGACCAAGCAGCTTGTCTGGTTCTAGATGGACTGTTTTTCACTTATTCAGTAAGCCATTTGGGGTTTAGGGAGTCATTAGAGAAAATGATAGAGCAATAAAAATATATTAATGATAAGTAGCAATAAAACATGACTTTTCTTCCTCAAATTGCTTTACAAATGGGAGCTAATTCTTCCTAAGAATACATGTTTGAAGTAAGATAGCAATTATTTGAAAGTTAGCTTTACAAATAAAGGAACTGATAAAATAATGTAGTTTACTGCGGTCACAGTGAAATTGGATGAAGACTTATCAGATGGAAACACTAAAGCCCTCCACATTCCTCCAAAAATCATGTCTCCTGCCTTCTTTCAGTGAGAAGGAAAACTAAACTTCAGTTACCTTTTTGTTGGTTCATGCAAGGCAGTCTTCAGCCAGCTGAGCATGAGCCAGCAGTGTGCCCAGGTGGACAAGAGAGCCAGTGGCATCTTGGCATGTATCAGGAATAGTGTGGCCAGAAGGAGCAGTGAGGTCATTCTGCCCCTGTACTCAGCACTGGCTAGGCCACACCTTGAGTACTGTGTCCAGTTCTGGGCCCCTTGGTTTAAGAAAGATGTCAAGGTGCTTGAATGTCTCCAGAGAAGAGCAACAAGACTGGTGAGGGGTCTGAAGCACAAGCCCTATGAAGAGTGGCTGAGGGACCTGGGGTTGTTTAACCTGGAGAAGAGGCAGCTTAGGAAAGACCTTATTGCTGTCTACAACTATGTGAAGGGAGGTTGTAGCCAGGTGGGGGTTGGTCTCTTCTCCCAGGCAACCATCACCAGAACAAGAGGACACAGTCTCAAGCTAAGGGAGAGGAAGTTTAGGCTGGGCATTAGGAAGAAATTCTTCACAGAGAGAGTGATTGGCCATTGGTGTGGGCTGCCAGGGGAGGTGGTGGAGTCACCATCACTGGAAGTGTTTTTAAAAAAAGACTGGATGGGGTGCTTGGTGCCATGATTTAGTTGATTAGATGGTGTTGGGTGATAGGTTGGACTTCATAATCTCAAAAGTCTTTTCCAACCTGGTTAATTCTGTAATTCTCTGTGTGCAAAGTGCCTTGCTGGACTCTTCCCATGCTACTTGATATAAAAGGGCATGACATTTTTATCACATGCCATATTAGAGTCATAGAATTGTTAGTGTTGGAAGGGACCTCAAGGATCATCTAGTTCCAACACCCCTGCCATGGACAGGGACACCTCACACTAGAGCAGGTTGCTCACAGCCACATCCAGCCCAGCCTTAAAAACCTCCAGGGATGGGACAACAATCAGGTTGTCCATTTCCCTGGACAACCTGATCCAGTGCATCACCACCCTCCTGGTGAAGACTATTGCAGCTGATAGCTGTGAAACTACATCAATATCCAGTTATAAATTTGATTTTTCTCTGACTTAAGTGTTGTGCCATGGAGATGAGAGAGTCTTCTTACTAGCTGACATTAAGAGGGAGTCAAAGGTGTAGTACAGTGCTAGAGAAAAGAAAATAAACCCTTATGTTAATTTAATTTTGTAGTATCTCTCAACAGATTTCAGGGGCTCAGAGTATTCTAGAAGAAAGATCCTCAGTAGCTAAGGTATTTTTTTATCCCTTTTAATGGCTTTTTAGAATACAACGCTTACAATCTATGTAGCAGATCAAATGTGAAATGATCTCACATATTTAAGTGTCAGGGCAGAAAGAAAAAGCCTTTCTTTTTCCAGAAGCCTGAAAAAATAGGCTGTCACAATTTTTGCACAGAGGACAGCATTGCAGGAGGGCCATATAGACACAGGGTTAGCTTACCAAAGAAAGGAGCCCAAGGACCCACAGCCTGCCTTCACCTCATTTTCAGCAGCCAGTGCAATGCAGTTTTCCAGAATTTGAGACTCAGCTGCCTTTACCCTTCCCACATGGGAGACAGGATTGCAAGTATTGAAAATATCAGGCTTGTCATTAAGGAAAGCCAAGTATTCAGGATAGAAAATGTCAGTAACCAGAAAGCCATACTAGCTACCCTGAATTCCTAAGAGCCCAGTGTTCTGTCTGTGCTGCACTGGAAATCTTACCTTTCCACACTGCTTGCATTTCCCCTCCTGCCTCCGCCTGTGCACCCAGTGATGTCGGACAAAGTTCTGCAAAAGGAGGACAAAAGATAGGTTACAGGAAGCAACGGCAGCTTCCACTCAGCACTACCATCTATGTGAAATTGGTTTAGAGACACCAAAGGAAAGGCCCCTTCAGCCAATGTAGTAACTTCTGGAACAAAATGCAGCAGCTCCCATGGGAAACTCCAAACACAATCAAAACTGGAGGAAGAATAAGGATGAGATGGTATTCTTTATTCATGCTGAAATACACCCAGAACTACTCTTGTGATACTCTTTTACAAAAAGAAGAAAATTCAATCCATGATGCAGAGACAATCATCCCCTAAATACAGAACACAGAAATTCCCAAACACTGCTGCGTTCAGCCTCACAGGGGCAGGGCACCCTTCTGTTCTCCTTGGAAATACAGCCTTATAATGCAACAAATCACCAGTCAATGCAAGGAGAACAGGACAGCAAGGAGCAGTTATTGACTGAATCTTTTACCCCTATTTGGATTACTTACATCCTGAAAGGCAGCAAGACCAGAGGGTGAGCAGGACTGCTGCCCTTGCTTCTGTGCAGGCAAGGGAGAAGCAGGTGGAAGGAGAGTGAAATGGAGGGGGCAAAAAACCAAACACTATATCAAAGGTCAGGAAGAAAAAAACAATGTTACCCAAAAAAATCCAAAACAAATCAAACAAAACAGAACAGATGAATTAATGGGAAAGAGATGACAGAAAGATGAAATTATTTGTGTCAGTGTTTAGTAATGGAGTGGCTCATCTAGAATTCATTTTAATTTATCCTGGGAAGGGGAACATGTCCCACTGGGAACCAATAATCTGTTTAAGGTTCATCTCAGTCTAAAAACATTGCTGCAGCTCCACATGAGGTGGACCAGCACACAAATCAAACTAAAACAATTGGCCTTTGTCCATTACTTACTTCTCTTGGAGATCTGGAGCCTCCCTCTCGGAAAGTTGGTTTGCAACGAAAGTTAATCTGGTATTAAAACAAAACTGTTAGAGTTGGAAGTGAGCTCAGACAGAATTTATTCCAATATATTAGTCCAGGACAGACCTCCAAAATATTTATTATCTATTAAGACATTAGCTTGACTAGCTGAAAAAAAGTAGCTTACCTGGATGCCAGAAAATCTCTTTTCATATGCCATAACAATTCTTCTTGCTAGATCTCTACACAGCCCTCACCTTCACTTACACCACTGCTGCCTGCTCAGTTCAACTCTTTAAACTGTCTCCTCCCTGCCTAGAATGAAACCACTGGACTTAACTTGAGATCTCAAAAGTTAGCAAGAGTCAGAAATCTAACTCTGTAAGATCTGTTTGCGCATCCTGGCTTTATATCTTCATAAACAATTTTTGTGGAGAAATCTTCATTTACATGAAGTAAACTGTGTAATTTACTCTACATTTCTACCTTTCACTAGGATCAGCCTTTTATCCACTTTCCCAAACACAAACCACTTAGAGAGCATTGTGCTGCCTTGTGTTGTGATGTTGCCTCTTTCAGACAGAAGAGGAAAGAAAGAAGACAAACAACAGGAGCTTCCATGAACTTCAGAAAAGCTTTTTAGGAAGGTGAAGCTAAATTTAAATAAATAAACAAACAAACAAACAGGGGAGTCCTATGAGGAAGAAAAAAAAAGTGTTTTGAGAAAAGAAAGAAAATTAAGAGCTGGGGGGAAAGAAAAACATATGCCAAAGCAGTGAGAGACATGGGGAAAGTCCAAAGGATGTGTGAGGTAAGGATACACTAAATGAAATAAATTCAAGAGTAAGTTGAATACCCTTCAAAAAAAACACCATACTTAAGGATTCTGCATAGCTATGCTTTTGTTCTAAAGCTAGAGAGACTGAGTTTCCCAAAAATTAAATACAAGAGTTCCCAGATGAATAAGTTCTTCCCTCATTTAATAATGGCCTTTAAAATAATAGATGAAGAGAGGGAAGAAAAGAAAATTAGTAAACAAAAGAGTACTAATTAAGAAGAATTTAAAGACAGAGATATTACTCTTCCTCTATTGCTCTTCACCTGGAATTGCAACTCCAGGTCATGGCATGCTGGAACAACCCCCAGCTTTTATTTATTTTACTTAACAACTTAGATCTTTGCAATGAGAGCTAAGCAGAAGACTTCCATATGAGTTTTGAACTCCACAGGGTTTAAGAGGGATGCAGACTTCATAACAGTCCTCTGGGAAGGGGTGAATTTCATGGTCTCCAGAGCAGCGTAAACAAGCTCCACATACTGGGTTGTGTCTAAGTGCTTATTTGCTCTGGCTGGCACTGTCACCAGCTCGCCAGGCTACAGAGAGTCAGAACTGCTACTGATGAAGGAAGTCATGAAAAATTCACTGGTAACACTCTGTGCTGAAAGCATGTGCTAATGCTAATTTCACTGTGGGTAAAAGCATCGGGGGTGGAAATGGTACTTCTCCAACTTGGTATTATGGCAATCACTGTGACATTTGTCAACACACGTCCAAATACTTGGAAAGGCAAAAACTGTTTCTAAAGGGCTGCTGCTATAATTTCGTTATGCGCCAACTTTTTAGGAAGAACAACACTGAAAAACATATAGCAGTGAAAATGAAGCTCTAATGAAATTGATGGGGAAATTCCCACTCATATTTCTTTACACATATCCCACTGAGAAAGGAAAGTGTGGGGGGGAAATTTCATTAACACATTACCAGTTAGGCATAACTAAGACAAATCACTGATTGGAAAAACAAAGGTGCTTGGGGCAGCAAGGGTTTATTGGAGGAACTGCGAAGCAGGACAGATGCTCACAGAAATAACAACAGTATAATGGAAAGGTTTAATAATTTCACTTTTAGAAAGAAGAACTTGATTCCTGAAGTTTTAAGGGAAAAAACAATACAGCCTAGTAAATGCAGTGAAAAATGCTCATAGTAGCATCTTATGCTGCACTGTTAAAAATAAATATAGCTGACATATAGTTATGCTAGTTTTTGTGCATGTTTTTGTACATGCCAGGAGACTGCATTTTCTACCTTCAATTTTCAATCTAGAAATAGAATGAAATTATTTCTTAAACATTAAAAAAAAAAAAAGGCACAATCATTCCGTAAGGGTTGATTTGGGTTTGGTTTGGGGGGGTTTTGTTGTTGTTTGTGTTGTTGAATGTTTTTTGTTGTTGATTGGTTTGAGGGGGTTGGGGTTTAATGGTTTGGAGGAACATATTATCCAAAAGTAATCTGGAATTTCAAGTCAACTTTTTAAACAAATATATTTTTAGAACAGCTATGGAAACCTAGTTTGGGATTTGGTGTTTTCCAGATGGAAATCTCATTAAAAGAATTAAATGAGTGCTGTCCATGTCAGGCTCCAGAAGATGGCAATGTCTTACCTTCTCTAACTGCTCCATGCACGCATTATGGACCACAATCTTGCAGGCAGCACACTTCCTTCGCAGAGCAGATTTCTGCAGAGAGAAAGAGGTGTGTGCATGAAGGTGTGCTATCCCCAAGAGCAAGGCTTTGTGAAAAAGACAGCCAGTGGCTGTACTGGAGAAATAAGAGGCTCCCTTTAGGAAGCAGAAAAGAATGTCAACAGTGTCAATTATTGCTCTAAAAGGGAGCAGCCTATGAAGATGATGAGCAGAGCCAGAATCGTACATGTCAATGAGAACTCAGACAGGTTTGGGAAAGTATGTCATTTTTATGATTATCATATAATATTTCATGTGATAAGCTTGACCATTGACTTGCAGAAAAATACTTTCATACTGTGGTCATTTAGCAGAGAATTATAACCTTCTCACAGAATGTTGTTAAATGGTTATGAAATGTTACAGCAAGGACAAAATTCTCAATCTAATTATACAGGTTAGTTTTATTAATTTCAGTAGCACCTCTAAAATGATTCCATTAGATGCCCTGGGCCAAAGCATATCAAAAAGCAAGAGAATGCATTGAGGAGAAAGAATATATTTACCTTTTTTTTCTTTGCATACAACCAATCTAATAAACCAGATGGCATTAATTTTCATAGAAATTTAAGTTACAGAGTTGTGCTTGAGGGATACAAAATGTATAAACACTCAGTAAGCTGAGACTGATTTGCCTCAGATTTGTACATTCAATTTGTTCATATTCATCAAAATCTCTAATAAATTATTTATTTAGCATTTTCAATACATTGTAACTACATTTAAAAAAGAAACAGAGAGCATAGCTTCAGCTCACAGCATCCAATAATTATACTAATTTGACTGTGTCATAATTACGACTCTCATAATTATCTAGATGCACACTAACTACACATTCACATTTATGTGGAGTAGTGTTCTAATATGTCACCAGAAGATTCACGACAAAACAGACTAAACTTTCATGTGTGTTGTGACTTGTTAACTTCAAGTGTGTTCTTAGTCTCTGTATGTTGTCTCACTCTCCTTGGTAAATAAAGAAATCAATCTCTAACATTAAAAACTGCTTTTTAAATTGCTTTCATGATTTTTGAATGCTAGTGGCAGTGCAAGTAGTTACAACGATTTGTAGTGAGAGACTACTAAAAATTCAGACTATCACTTCCATTACTTCTGACTACTTTGATTTATCATGAAGTGTCAGCTCTATATTTCAGGGATTATGAGTTAATGTTTTGTACAGGATAACATTTTATGCAAGGCCTGTGCAACCACAGCTTAATTATTTCCCACCAATTCTCACCCTTGATCTTAAACTACACGTAGAAGAGCTAAGTCAAAGGAAGATCAGGACAGACACAGAAAGATGCAATGTATTCAAAAGATTCAAACTGGAAAAGCATTACTCTTTTGACAGATGAGACTAAACTAGCCACAAGTACAGGTAACTGGATTTTCATATCCATATGTAGGTCTTTGGCTACCCCATACACTATAACATGTTATAAATAGAGCTATCCCCAAAGGGAATCCATACAATAGTACCTAAAAATAAAAAGAACCTGAGTCAGATCAAAGGCAAAGCAACAAAGAAATGAGCAAATTTAATCTCTGTTGCTTTCTAATTATGATTCAACACCTTCAAGTCTATTGGCTGGAAAAGCTTGTCACCATGTAAGATGTCTCCTAACATTACCAGAGGTGTAAGTCAGCAGGTCTAATTCTTCCAACTTCTAGAGAGACATCTCTCTACAACTAGGAGAAGCCTTTCAAATTGTATGCAACTTATTACTAAATTCCCATGATACTTTCAGTGTGCTAAACCACAAAAAAAATATTTATTCAGTTTTAGAAAGGCAGACTTTATAAAGAGCCTAAGAAAATCCTGCTTGAGTCAGACCAAAGATCCAGTTAGACCAAACAAGTCCTGTCTCTAGCTTTTGCCAAAACCCATTGCCTCAGGACAAATAAAAGTGCAGAGCAAACAAGCAATGACTCCTGTGAATATTACCTTTGATACCATCCCCCAGAGCAAACTCCTGGCCAAGCTGTCAGCCTGCAGCTTGGACAGGTGCACTGTGCTGAGTTAGGAACTGGCTGGAGGGCTGAGCCCAGAGAGTGGTGGTAAATGGTGCCACATCCAGCTGGTAGCCAGTCACTAGTTGTGTTCCCCAGGGATCAGTGGTGGGCCCCATGCTCTTTAATATCTTTATTGATGATCTGGATGAGGGGATTGAGTCCATCATCAGTAAATTTGCAGATGACACCAAGCTGGGGGCAGGTGTTGATCTGATAGAGGGTAGGAGAGCTCTGCAGAGGGACCTTGACAGGTTGGACAGATGGGCAGAGTCCAACAGCATGAGATGTAATACACCTAAGTGCCGGGTTCTACACATTGGCCACAAAAAACCCCATGCAGTGTTACAGGCTGGGGTCAGAGCAGCCAGGCAGAAATGGACCTGGGGTTACTGATTGATAATAGGCTGAACATAAGCCAGCAGTGTGCCCAGGTGGCCCAGAAGGACAATGGCATCAACATCAACAGTAAACAGTTTAAGCTCCCAAGCATCTGGGTACTGTATCAGTCTGAAATCAGGCTTGTTACCTCTGAAAGAGAAGGAAGTCTGAAAACTCACTGAGAATTTGACTTGGCAGCTTTCCTCCCCCAGGTAGCAAAGGTCCCCAGAAACATTTGTCTCCAGCCACAGATGCTCTCCATTCACAGCATTTTCCTGAGGGGGAAAAAAAAAATAGTTTGTGAACTTCAGCCACCTGAGTATAGAGGGAAAAAAAAATTAAAATCTGCTTTTCTCCACAAACTTAGGAGGAAAAAAAAATCCAAACAATCACACATTCGTTTGTTTTTCTACAACACACAGCTACTACACTATTGGCCTGGCTGACCACCTTTGCTTAAGTGATGCTGATCCTGCAGTGACTGACATGCTACCAAATCAGAAACGAAGTATTTTTGTCTGCAGTTCCTTGACATTTTGCCCATGTTCTTCCCACGTGTTGCAGAGTTGAACTGAGATTTCATAAGGAGGAGAAATACACAAACTTTTGAAAGGAACAGAAAATCAAGAGAGAGGAATCAAAAGCATAACTACTGAACTTTCAATTAGAGATGCTCTCCTCCCCCAAAAAATAAATATATTGAGAACTGGGCTCAGAAGCACAAAATTTCATACTGGCAATAGCCTTAGGATGACAAGATAGTTTAGACAAGGCAAAATGATTTCTTTAAAATGGATAGATCACTTCTGTATGCTTGTTAAAACATTAAGTGGTCAGGAGAGAGCAGATTTTCATTTTATACCTAAAAGAATAAGACACTTAACTGAGAGCACTCTCCCCACAAAAAATAATGATCTGCCTAACACAGTGACAATCAGTAGTGACTATCAGGGTAATTCTCTTCTTTGACACTGTTATTTGGCCCAATCTATACCTTGATTCTATTAAAAAAATCATGTTATGAAGAAATTGGGTTGTAGAAAGACTGCAGTTTTCATTTGGCTGTAATCCTGCCTCAACTAAAAAGACTGAGAAGTCTCACTACTTGAGCAAAGTGAATAAACAGGATTTCTGCTCAGTCAGAATTAGAGCAAGATGGAAAAAGCTTTGACAGTCTCTGACATTTGGTTCCCACACTGCAGAAGTCACAACTGATGACGTTTACCAAACAGATGGCGTCCGACAGCAGGATGCTCTGAAATAGCCATCTTGGTTAAAATAATTTATTTAAAGCACTACTGACAGTTTCAAAGTGATGAAATGAGAATTCTTGTCTTGCTATGCAGATTTCTTAGGTAATGCAGAGAAGAAGCAGAAGTTGCAAAAGCATTTGCCTTCAGGAGTCCGACAACAGCCGCACTAGCCACGACCTATGCAAGTCTGCACATGATGCCCATTGCAACTATGGTGTTCACCAATAACCAAGAGGATAAGAACAACATTATTTCTTTTCTGGTGAATCAGAAGTCACATTATACTAATAAAATTACTATACCCATTGTATTGCTCAATGTATTAAATGCCTGTCTAGTTTAGGAGGAGTCAGACAAGAGGACCAAAACAGGAGGATATAAGCTCACTTAAGTGTTTGACCTGAGCACATTCTCTGCTGACAAAACACTGCAAATTCAACATTGTAACCCAGAGCTAAATTATATAGATAATAAAAGATGTTTAGGAAGAACCAACTATGAAAGCTATGTAAGGAAGCACACTGCTCCTGGGACATAAGTTTTAATGAGGAATCAAAGTGACCTTACAAAAACCAGATTAAACACCTCTTCATTCAGACCATGTCCATGTAACTTGCCAGCCAAGATTTCTAAAGATAAAGTGGCCTATTTTCACAACCTAGTTTAGACTGAGCTTTGTTCTCTGCTGTTCCAGACTACCATAGAGTTGCATGTCTGACTATTTCACAGGGTAAATAAGTCAGGAAATCTACAAAGATGACCTTTGTAGCTCATACTATGATAGAGTTCTGACAAGACCAGATAATAAAAATGTAAATAATCTGATCTGGTCTAAGTTGCACATTTCTAGATACCTACTGCCACAAGCCATTTCACAGCACTGTGTGTGAAAAGTCATAATTTCAATTCCAGCAAAATGACATTTGGGGAAAAAAAATCTTTCATCCTGAAATGGATGCCCTTCCTCAAAAAGCTTTGCCTGTTGATCATTTTGTGTCAATAAGACCAAAGATGAATATTTGAATTACACAGAGGCAGCCAATTCAGAATGTGTCTTCAGAGTTAAGTTTTGGCCCATCAAGCAGAGGTATAAAATCCTGCTATGCTAAACTCAGATCATCTTTGGATGGCAGGCCTTGTCAAGAAGGCAGTGGGAAAATGTAACTGGAAAATCTGAACAGATCTATCCTATGTTGCTCAAGTGTGTGCAAGTTTTCACGTCCCTGCTTTCATTTCATAACATAAATGTGCTTTGTTTCACAATACAAGCATGTTCCTAATGGCCAGCACTAACTGTGACAGTAATGCAACATTGTGTATTGATTTTAAGATGGAGAGAGCAGTAGCCAGAGATACTGCTCAAACACCTACAGTCCACTCTAAGGCTGCCCTTGGTTCCTTCACAGGTCCATTGGAGACTGCAATGTTGAGGGAATGCACAGGAGCCAAGTGCTGGAGGCCTGACCTGGAGATTGCTTTCCTGAAAAGTAAAAAGAAAAATACAAATAAATGGAGTGCATATCTGATGTAATTACACAACGTAATTCTCCACCCCGCCCTTCTCCAGAAATCAGAAGAGGCTGTACAGCGTATAATTTCAGCTTGGGTGAAATGGTACTTGAATGCCATCTCCTGTTAAAGCAGTTTAGGAAAAGAATAAAGTAATCTGATCACTGAAAATTACGGTTTAATGAAGATCAGTGACTCATCTGGCACTAAGCTGAAGTGTGAAATCCAGTGGACTACATATGGTCTGTTTGTAAGCTTAAGTGGAGCCTTCATTTGTTACACCTGTTCTTTACATTCCTGCTGAATCAATCTATGCATAAATCCAGATACCCTTTGTCAGATAAATGAAGCATGGGTTTACACGAAAAGAATAGTATCTGCTGCTCTTACTTAGTTCATAGGCTGGGAAATGTCATCCATTCACTATCCAACTATGTAAAACAAGATACCACTTAATCAGGAACAGGAGTCATACTCTAATACCTTTTTTTGATCATATCAGCATCCCTTAAGGTATTACAGTTTCTTTCCCCTTTTTTTGATCCAAAATTATTCTTACAGCTCTTGAGGCACAGATGCAGACTCCTTCAAAAGTCACAAATAGTGACCAGAAACCCTGGAGCTCCACAAACACTGAGGGTGCATCCAGTGCCTTTTTTCCCCCAGCCCTGCCAGATCAGCCTCTAATAGTGAACCATCAGATGGAAGCACAGCACACTGCTTACTAAAAGTTCAGCTGCATTTGGACAGTAGATTTCATAAAGCTTCATGACATTATTATGTGGCACATTTTAACACCTGATGGTGGTGGTGAAAACAATTTCACAGCTTCATCTACAATGAGTCAGAAGAGGACAAAAGTATCTCAAGGAGAGATCTCCTATTGTAAGCCAAATACACTTATCTCCCACAAAATGAAAGGACAGTCTGTTTGTATAAAGTGCATTTTTGTGATACCACTCCCACAGTGAAACAGCTATTTATAGCAGCTCCTAGTCTTACCACTGTCTCAAGGCAATAAAGGTCAATTGAGCCAGCGATGACAATCCAGGTCAGCCATATGCTAAATAATCTTTTCATTGTCCTGAAAATACACAGTGCAATATATATCCACAGTAAAAGAGCTTGGAAACCTCACTGCTCACAGTGCCTGTCTGGAAAAACTGAGTGAGCTGAATCAGAATCTCTTTGATTCCCTTTTCTGTGAGTAGCATGAACAATTCAGAACATAAACATCAGCAGCCTCCGATCACCCAATGCTCCCTTTCCACTTAATTGGGCAAGGCATTGACAGTAAGGGTTTTTCCAAAATATTTTTCATTTGACAAAAATCCATTAGAGGGAAAGGAGTCCAAGGAAATGACTTTCACTGCCTGGCAATTTATCAGGAAAGAACTATTTAGCAAGAAAGATTTTATGCCATATATGTCAGTACGACATAAGCTGCAAGTATTATCAATGATCAGATTAAGGCCTTAAAGAAATAAACCACAGAAAACTACAATTAAAACAACAAAAAAAACCTAAACATTGCATTTTTCCAGAAAAGTGTCCAATATTTCAGAGCGTCCTTCCATGCTGTTTTGGGTATCAATTCTGTTATTAGTGTTTTCTAAGCACAGGAGTACATTCTTGTGTCTCTTCATGGTTTGCAACATGATAATTTGTTTTGGTGGAAGTGGGCAGTATCACATTTTCCACCCTACATCACCAATATATACTTAGTCTTGATTTCATAACAGAAGAAGGTAGCATCCGCTTTGTCCAAAGCAATTCTCAAGAGGGGGTTGAACGGTAGAGCGCAGGCAATTAATTATTATTTCACGAACAATGCCAAAATTTTCAGCCAACACATCTTACAGCTTGTTACTTGTCAGACAGGCCTGTAAGGCTGCATGCATCCACTAAGCAAATCTACTACAGCAAAATCTGCAATGAATATTTCCAGGAATAAATTTATATGACCAGTCTGAGGACAAGGCTTCCAGCTGGAAGGCAAATTCAGCAGGGACTTTAAAAGTAAATATGCCTAATGAACAGCCACAGATATCACAGCATCAAGCTCTGGATACTCTTTCAAGTCAGAATTAGGGATGTGTAAGCCTCCTGCTTCAAAACCTGAGACTTGGCTCAAGTTCCTTTAAAAGTGAACCGAGGCAGATGAGCCTTTTGGGGAAGGCTTGGCACAGATTTGTGCCAACAGCCTGTCCTTCCCTCTGCATGCCAAGCTGGGTTTATGGCTTCGTCTGAAAAGCACACAAAACAGAAGCATGTTGGTAAGATCTATTTGTCAGGGGTTTTTTAACATACATTTCTTAAAATTCTATCAGGCAGTATCACTTTGCATGAACCAGCCATAAGTGACCCTTAGGCTCAGGGGCAAGCCAAAAATGCCCACTTTTGCACAGATTCTTATCAGAACTGTGTGTCAGAACAAGAAGAGGGAGAGTGGCAAACCACACTGCATATTCTGCCTTGCCCATTAAAAAAAAATAAAAAAAAAAAGAAGAGGCCAGGCTAAAAAGCAAACACATGGCCTTCTAATAGTGTAAGGCAGATGAGAGAGGGGGAAATGGAAGGAAAAGAGAAGGTAGCACAAATCTGATAATGGAACAGATGCGGAGTATCCAGGTGAGCTCATATTACTTTAACTAGCAGATTACACCACCTGGCACTTTTCCAACAGAAAGGTAATACAAGTGGCTTTTAGTTATCTTTCCCTACAGTTTCATTTCTGCTGCACTGACTGCATGAATGAAAACTCAGGAAGCAAGAGTAATCACCATTCCCCTGAAAAGGCACAGCCAGAAAAAGTTAATCTGTACCTTCATGATAGGTTCTATTCTTCAGACTACAAAGTCCACAACTGTGTTAAAATGAGCACACCAGCCACCCTGATGGTGAAGAAAATGTTAGAGCATATATAACAAGCAGCATTTTGATAATTCCTCATCCTACCTAGTGATCAGTAATTTGTAGTAGGTGTTACTATTAAATAAGCTAACACACCACCATTGTGAACAAGTGAGGGTGCAGATACATGTGCATGCCATTGAACACACAACAAGCAAAAATGTCTGATATTAATTGCAGCTGATTCCATAGTCAATATTATTAAGTTTAACAGAACAGCTGCCTATCTTGGAAACCAAAAGCAATCAGACACTTGAGCTACTCAAGTATAATAACGGAATTGTTTATTTTATTTTTAAGTATTACATGTTCATTTTGCTGAGAAGTCAGAAGAGACTCAACCTACTTATTAGATCAAAGGATACAGATTTGATTAAGGGGGGAATTGAATCTATATCTCTGGCTTTGACTTGACTAAGCCTTTTCGTCCACCTCAGGCATATTAAAATCCTCCGATGGGTTGTTTAGGCTGAATAGTTATGACTGAATTCTCCACGACCCCAAAAAGACATTTAGTCAATAGTAAGAAGCTATTTAAGCATTAGAAAAATCTATCTGGAAAAGAAAGAGTAAGTTAGTGCTGCCCATGGTTAGCATGCTTGTTTGCCATTTCAGTTGTCACTGGTGTTGGTGTTGCTACCTTACCAGGCTGGAGCTATCACCCTCTTTTTCATAGTCACCATTTGGGTAGTCTCTCAGTTGCAAGGCTGAAGGACCACAAAAACAGAGACACAGATCCTACGGCTAGGTTGTCTGCCAGGAGAGAGATTCAGGGAAACATTTCCTCAGAGTTAATCCAGACACCCAGAAAAGGACAGCCACTTTTATAACAACATGTAATTTACAGTAACTCTGTTTTTCCTTGAATGTCCAATGTAGATAAGCGCTACACCTGACAGCTCTCAGCATTGCCAATCACAGCTTGAAGATCCCTGTACAAGGCCAGGCAGTACTTGCACCACATAAAAAAAAAAATTTATAAGTGCCTCAGTTTGTCTGGAGGTCATGAAGAAGATGTACTGGCTAAACTCTGCCATTATTTAAGTTTTCCCTATATGTCCCTGCTGGCTGCCCAGTGCTCCTGGAACCTGCTGTTCCCAGCTTGCCCTCTGGGCATGGAATGTTCTCTTTTCAAGTTGACCACAGGCCAATGAGTATTTCACTGCAACATCAAGATTTCCAATTTTTTTTGCATTTGGTATATAAGGAGACAACTTCAGTCAAGCCAAATAATCTGTCTGGTCAAGCATCCCATTTCAAATGGCAGACAGTAGCAGGTATTTAGAGAAGCACTGGAACAAATTGGGTAAGCCTTCCTCTGGCATACTCCAGTCCCAGCTTCCAGTAATCAGTAGTTTAAGGACTTCCTGAGCTGGAGGCTGCTTCCAGACCTTTGTGCTTAATAGCCTATAATGGATCTTTACTCTAGGAATGTGTTGGTCCTTCCCTGAACTCATTTGTACTCTTGGTCTCCACAGCAGCCTATGTAATAAGCCCTGCAATTTAATTACAGGCAGTGTAAAGTACTTTCCTTCTGTCTGTTTTTAAAATTCTGCCTTATAATTTAATTGGTGTATCATATTGTGAGGAACAGCAAGTAATAACTTGCCTCTCTACACCTTCTGTGATTTTATGAATGTATTCATATACCCTGCCAGCTGAGTCAAAACTGTAACACTCTTCATTCATCCTTCCTGCCCCCACCCAAGTCGAATCACCCAAAACCATTTAGGCATTTGTTGATATTGAAGCTGCTCTCTTTATCAATATTTTCTAGCTCAACTTTATCTTTCAGAGTGGGACTACTAGAACAAATATTCAAAGTCTGGCTGCACCAGATTTTTATCAGTGATGTCATTGTACTTTCTGCATTGTTCTCTTTCCCCCTTCCCTCCTTTAATTGCCTTTTTATTACTGTGAGCACATCATTTCATAGGAGTACTTGTAATTATCCAGAGATCCCTTTCCTGAGTGCTAAATTGTATCCCCTTGACATTTTGCTCCCATCACACATCCCCAGTGGTCCCCATTAATAAACTCCTTAGTAAACTCAAAAAAGAAAAGCTAACCATACCACTGTTTGCTACCTTTTTACTGTTTTTCTGACTGTGTGGGTAGCATCCCTGCTTGTCCTAGTAGGTCTTGTGCCACTATTAGCAATTTCTGGGAGATTCATGAGTCCTGGCTGCCTTAGGAAAACCTGTGCTGGCTCTCCTCCAGCACATCACTTCAGCTGAACATTTGCTAATCCTGCATCTTATCATCAGCTCTGCCAGTTTCTGTGATTAAAACTTGCTACCGATAAGATGCCTGTATTTGACCACCTCACTGCTTTAGGGGTGGATCTTTTAAGGGGAGCTATTTTAAAGCCCTCTCAGCAATTTCTTATTTGAACTCTGCCTGATTACCTAGCAAAATGAAACCCTATTAACTAGTTACTGGCTCTTTTGCCAATGTGGTCTTCATCCCCCTACATTAACCTTCTCATTTTCCTCAGGTTCATCCACACAAACAGCAGCTCAGCCTAGGACACTCTCAGGCACTCTCAGCAGTGAACACTGATGCAAGAAATTCAATTAGCACTAAAAAAAATAGACCTTTCAAAACTTCTCATTAAATATTTATGCATCTGTCATTGCCTGCTGCCCAGGGAACCAGGGTATAGAGCAAAAATTGCAAGTTTCCTTTCCACCCAACATAAACATCTTCAACAGATCTTTTCTCCCTCTCGCTCAACTCCTCACCACACAGACCATTTTGATAAAAGCTGTATAGAAACTTGTAGATCTCCATGAAACCCTGCAGCTCTACGTAGCTCTGACCAGCCTTGTTTTCAGCCTCAAACCCAGTGTTCCTGTACTTAATACACAGCTTATATCCACTAGATACCAACTTGAAGACAGTCAAACAAATTTCCATTAATGATCCTGCAAAGCACTTTAAACAGCAGTCCCAGAGCTGAGAGGTAATCATGGTAGGAGCGCTTGAATCTATCATATGAAATAGCACATTCAGCTTGTACTGGTAAGGTGCAAGACCAAACAGAGCCACCTAGCCTTTCTACAATCATCTCCTTGAGTAACTTATGCAGTAAACACAAATAATACACAGTAATCCTATGAAAATAACTAAGAGGCAAAGCAAAAGGAGCATAAAGATCTGCAGAAAGTTTGATCAAGTAAAAGAAATAGCCTCTACCTCAGGAAGCTCTCTGAGTCAACACTGCAATTCACAGCCATTTCCATGTTCTGCATAGGGTTATTCTTTCCCCTCAAACTCTGAGTACAAGAGTGACAGGTGACTTTTTCTACCCCACACAGACAAAACAGATTCATGAGACAGGTTGTGTGTTAAGAGGCATTCACAAGTTGTATCATGATTATCAGCTTACAGTTCTAAATGGAGACACACAAATCATCACTGCCCTGCAGTTATAGTTGGAGTTTGGTTTAGTGTCAAAACAGCACAAGCCAGAGTAGTCCAAATGCCAGTAAAAAAAAAACATATCTCTAGTGCATTAATTTTTCAAATCTTTGCTTAGCTGCACCAGTAGGCATATATTAAGCACCAGATTTTAGCTTTGGGGAAGTAAATTATGGGTTCAATTAGATCCAGAGCGATGCTAAATTACTGAATCCCTTCAATTTTATAAAAAGACTTCATCTTCTCAGAAGTCAGAGAAAGCCTACACCTCTGTGTCAGTTCCTATAAATGCAGCCAATATCTTGACTTAGATCTATAAAACACTTTGGAGTCCATACTGCATCAAAAGAAGTGTGACTTCGTTCCTGCATGCCTTCATTGACCAGGCTCCAGGTTTAGCAAATTTCCTGGAAACTCCATAACAATCCTCAGCTGCAATGTGGAAACTGAAAATTACTTGTATTCCATTTGCATAATTAATCAGACACTTCATTATAAGATATGTCAAAGTCATGTGAAGTTCTCTATGAGTTCCTATAAGAGCTCAGATTTATAGATAACTGACTATCACCCATTTCTTGATTTGTTCTTTCTCGTCTCTTAATATTTTTATTATTCTTTTGCCATTACTCTCAATTTATTCTCTGGTTTTCTTTCCACATAGGATAAAACATTAAGGGTATTCATCACAGAAAGAACTAAATTTCAGGACCAACAGACTCCCTGCCAAATTTTTGTTTAAATATGCTCTTTCCGAAAAAATACGTAAAAACATGGTGATTATCCTTACCACAAAAAAAAATGACAGACCTGGGAGGATTTCTTGCATTAACAGAAATGTCAGCATTAATTTGTGAGAGGGAAGGGGGGAAGGAAAGTTGGTGATGCAATAAAAGATTGAGAATCCTTTACCCCTGTAATTCCACCCTTCCTCCCTGACACTTTCCCTACCATCACCAAAAACAAAACAAAACAAACTCAGCTGGTTAGGCTACACCTTGAGTATTGAGTCCAGTTCTGGGCCACTCACTTTAGGAAAGATGTTGACTTGCTGGAATGTGTCCAGAGAAGGGCAACAAAGCACAAGCCCTATGAGGAGAGGCTGAGGGAGGTGGGGTTGCTTAGCCTGAAAAAGAGGAGGCTCAGGGCAGACCTTATTGGTGTTCTACAACTACCTGAAGGGAGGTTGTAGCCAGGTGGGGTTTGGTCTCTTCTCCCAGGCAACCTGTGACAGAACAAGAGGACACAGTCTCAAGCTGTGCCAGGGGAGGTTTAGGCTGGATGTTAGGAAGAAATTCTTCACAGAAAGAGTGATTGGCCATTGGAATGGGCTGCCCAGGGTGGTGGTGGAGTCACCATCACTGGAAGTGTTTGAAAAAAAAAAGACTGAATAGGGTGCTTGGTGCCATGGTTTAGTTGATTAGATGGTGTTGGGTGATAGGTTGGACTTCATGATCTCAAAAGTCTTTTCCAACCTGGTTAATTCTATTCTAAAAAAAACCCAGAGGAAAAAAAAAAAAAAAGAAAAAAAAAAAAAAAAAAAAAAAAAAAGAGAAAGACATTTTGCTTTATTTTTGCTGCATGCAAAACCAATTGGTTTTAGGAAAGGGTTGGAGGTGAACTGGGACGAGGGGGGTTATGTTGTTTTGTTGTTGCTTGGTTGGGTTGGGTTTTTGTTCTTGTTTGGTTGTTGGTGTTTGTGTGGGCATTGTTGCTGTTGCTTGCTTGCTTTGGCTTTTGTTTGGTTGATTTTGGTTAGGGTTTTTTTTATGTATGTGTGGTTGGTTTTGGTTTCCTTTAGCCTTTACCTTTCAAAGCTATGGAAGTCAGGTCTGGAAAACACTTTATATGTCAGGAAATCAAGTCTTCTGTTTCAGACAAACTTATCATGCATTCAAATTCATACAGGTATCAAGACCCATCTCAAATATAGCCCCGTTATTCCTGCTTTCTTATTCTTACTAAGAAGCTATGCAAGATCTCCATTCTTATTATAATATATATATTTTAATTTCCATCCATTATGCACCACCCCCACCCCCCTGCACAATCTTCCTTAAAATTCTATTATCAGGATTTTTGTATTTCATCCAAAGACTTCAAATTGAAACAACAATCAATGATTTTCACATAATCCTTCTACAAAACAGAAGGCACCTGGAAGTCTCGATGTAGAAATCTTTAAACCCCTGGGTCAAAACATTTCGTGAGGCTATGCAGGATGGAGAAGTGCACAAGGAGTCAGGAGCTCACATTTCAAAGATTCTAGAATCAGCTGAGTAACTGGAATGATAAAATTTAATCACTGTCCTTCCAAGTAAATAACAAGAAATGCTCTAGGAAACTGAACATAAATGATTTCCACCTTCATCACAGACCAGCCATCACCATTACAGAAGATGGATATGTATTTAGTATTATAAAAAATAACAAAGGAAGTCTGAAAATATTTTTATAATACATTTGATCCAGACAAAATCATAGAATACACAGAATCTGTGTTCTGCAGTTCAAGTGTAGATTAAAAACCAGTGACAAATAATTGGATGGACAGAAAGGTATGGTCACGCTATGTTTTTAATCATATGCTAAAGTAATACATATTGATTTTCAAAAGGGCTGCAGATACTCTATGTTATTATCCTGCCAACCAGAAGAAAATACAATGATTAAGGTCTATTTTTAGAGTACTTTTTGGTGGCATTAAATAGTCTTCATCTGATCTGGAAGATAAAAAAAGGGAGAACAAGACTAGACAAAACAGGCAGGGAGAGAGCACTCAATCCTCAGTAGTTTAGAACAGCAGAAATTTGTTTACATAGAGTTGCAACAGCGCTGAACATGTTTTCTTTCCTCTTAGATGCTAGCACATTGCTTTTGAAAATAACCTAATTTAAGGTAATTTCTCTATCAGACCAGGAATCTCCATCAGCTTAAGCTATTAAGTCATATGTCATATGACTCAAGAACTGTATGGACTCACACAAACTATATAATGGAACGATTCTGATTTTCTTCTTTTTCACAAATCAACTGCATGCCTTGTAATTTTGCCACTGTAGGTTTCAGACAATTGTTTCAAATGAGGATTTTTGGGAACCTATTTTCATGTCCCTGAATCATTAAATGTTTTTTCCTTTGAGTAGTCCCATTTCCTTAAAAACAAAAAACTAAATAAGTAAATAAATCAGAAAAATTAGAAATTCTCACCACCCACCTCCACATTTTTCCTCCATTAGGAGCTTCCATTCAGCAAACAAGAATCTTAATAATAATAATAAACTAGGTTGGAAGAGACCTCCAAGATCGTGTCCAACCCCTCAACCAATCCAACCCACCTAAACATCATCTTAAAGGGATGAAAAATAAGTCTTCCATCTCTTAGTGTGCAAACAAAAAGATAATGAAGATCCATACTCACTAATCGAGTGAAAAACACTTCAAGAGGTTTTAGACTCTGGATTAAAGGGGAAAAAATGCTGTATTTGATACCAGAATAAATTTGTTATCAAGTATTGATACATGAATGAAGGTGAACAAATACTTAGGACTCAAGGAATGACCCAGAACAAAAGCAAGCTTTAAACCAATCCAAAAAATAACTTTATATTTTTAAACAAAATCTTTCATAACCACAGAGTACAGGAAAACATTCTTCCAAAATGCAAGTTAGACTTCAGAATTCGAAACACGTTTTGTACAGAAAGAAGTGAATCTCTATAACAGAGCAGGGAAGAGTGTTCAGTCTTCACCTGTATAGCTTTTGAAAGGAGAAAAGAAAAAAAAAATGGAAAAAAACCAACAACTTGCATTTTACTTTGTTAGAATGACACTTAAGACAGACAAAAATAGCTGCCACTCACCAAACAGATTCTCTTTTCTCTCTAAGGAAGCAAGCCGGAAGCCCAGCAACTGTGATAAGACAAAGATTCTGTGTCCTTCCTTTCCTCCCCAGGACCATATGAGATGCAAAAACAGATGGGGGGGAAAAAAATGACAAATGCTGCCTTCTTTTCACTCCTTTTCACTCCTCACCACATACACTGCTGTGCTTAGATAATCTGGCTCTGAGCACCTGGGACAACAGGCCCCTAATTCCTAACAGCGCTGGCAGCTGCTGGGCTGAACAATCACCACAGTCACCTGCACCTTTATCCCCTCCATACCATTTTAAATTTCTTCCATTTTCTCTAGCATGGTTTGTGTGCACCAAACAAAGTCCCGAGGGAGCAGGCACATGTCTGCTGATTCAAGTTCCTCTGTTTGAAACAAACTGAAGGAGTTCATCAGAGTGTGGAGAAAGAAAATGTGAATAGCAGTTGAAGAAAATAGCAAGTGGCGATTCTCCAGCAAGTCTGTGTGGCAACCTGTTCCTGCAGGAGCCCATCCAAAGCTCAAATTCAGTCAAAAGGTTTTGATTACATTTAGCAAGTTTTAGGATCAAAGACTGAAGGCTTGGGAGTAAATTTTCAGACCTTTACACAGGCTCAAAAACTAAACAAGGAATGAGGGATCTGTGTAGCAAATGTAATGTAGCAGCTTCCTCTCTGCCCATCACCAGCAACTGTCTTGCAATGAAGAAACAAGGCAAAAAGTACACCTAATGTGACAATATTCCTCCTTCCATCAGTGCATAGAAAGCAGAAAACTTAAGAAACAGCTTAAAATAAACTTCCAGAACTGGAAGATAAACAGATCAGAGCTTGAGTCAGAGACATTAACCCAGTAGTCTTATAAAACATGAATTCAAACTCATTTAACCCTGAATAAAACATCAGTTGTCTACCAAAAATACTTGTTTGAATCTTATTCTTGATAATCAACTTTGGAGTTACATGGAACCATAAAAAAAAAAAAAAAAAAAAATCTGTTTTTCCACTGAACCTTAACATTTCTGCCTGGAGCAGCATTTCACATCAGATTAAGACAACAGCATTGCCTGTGTCATGCAATGTAACAAATGTTACTGGAATCACATTGAGGGCCTGCTGCCTTCAGCATGCAACAGCCACTAAGATGGTACTGCAGGAAGGGTCCAAGGCACTCTCAGTCAGGAGGGATATTATTGCTCTCCCTCCCAGCCCCAAGAGACAGCTAACACAGGGTCATGCCTAGGTCTCAGTACTGGAATAGGAAAGCTTTCAGGGGGACACTGAGGCAAAAAAGTACAGACAGTACATCAGCTAGAGCACTGATCCTTGTGACCAAGAACAACGTGGAGATCTTCAGCACTGATTAGCAGCTCTGCTGGATCTAGTTAGAGATGCTGCAACTGGAGTCAGGGTTCTGGAGAGGAGGGAGGGAGGATGGTCTTACCACCCACCCATATTAAAAATATTTTAATTTTCCTGTGACCAGCCCTTTTAACACTTTATCCTTTTTTCATCTAAGCTCTGTTGAAATATACATATGGGGTTTTTTCCTCCCCCCTGTTGACTCACCAGTTGTACACAAAAGCAGATTAAAAACTAAAAACCACAATACAGAGCACTGTCACACGCACATAAGCAAACAACAGGGAGAAAGAAGATTTATTTTTCCTCCAATTTCTTTTTGGCTACAGTAATACTGAGTGCTGCTTCTATAGTGCCTATACATTGTCAGGAAAAGATATGGTAACTTACTAGTCACCCTTCAGGGTCAGATAAACCCTCAGACCCCATGATCTGACATCAGCCTTCCCATTTCAGCCCGCCTAGAGCTGGAAGAGATCTGAACATTAACCTCACAACAGGACACTACTTGGACAATATTTTAATCTGAAAGAGCTTTTGATAGTACAAAAGGGACTTGTAATGCCATGCTCTTAGCTCTTGTGTTGGTGTATTATTTATTTGCTGGAGTCATTTGAAGAGAACTATGGATTTAAAATGAAGTCACTGAACAAGACCACCAAGGGACATGAAGGAAAATATCTGTTTGTGTAATGGTTTTATTATGAAAGAATAAGCCCAGTTTCTCAAGGTCTTTTCTATCAGTGGGCATTAAGATGTGAAGACAACTGACAGTATGGGAGATTAAAATACTTTACCACAAAATTGTCAGAGAAGAAATTATCAACAGTATAAACATCCTGCCCACTTACACCTTTGCATACGTCACCCTCTGCCCAGAAGTAACACTTGTAGGGGTGAGAAAAGTAGGTCAATTGCCAAATTCAATCCAACTTTGACCTCATCTTTTCTTAGGGCTTTCAACAAGGGAGCCATGTGCCTTTTCCCTCCTGCACACAGTAAAAATACATGTCCTCTAAGATTTCATCTGTGCAGAAATTCTTCCTCATTTTACAGTGGCACACAAGTAAACAGTCATTAAACCATGGTGTGTTCAGCTAGAACTAACTCTTGCTGGATTAAAATCATCAAGATAAAGTGGACTGCTCATCAAGCCTTGAACTGTCATTCTCTCCAGATACAGTGCTATTAAAAGGGGGAGAAAGAAAAAAAACCCCTACTGTAAATTAAAACTAAGTAGCACTTTTTTTGCCTCATTACATCAACCACAGCAGAATCACAGTAAGGTACAGAAATAGACTTACTGCATTTTGCTTTTCACTTATTTTAACATTGCATCACCTACTCAAAAAGACACACACCCAGAAAAACCATTTCTTTAGATAGCAACCATCTGATGGATGAATTCACACCTTGACAACAAAATGACCATTGATATAACAAACAAGAGCAGAAATATCCAAAGAGCAGAAATAGCCAAAGTGCTTTTTGCTGCTGACAGATACAGAAGATGTCAGGCCAGGCTACCCTCTGTGATCTCGCTGAGCATGTGTAGCTCAGACAAGATAAAACCTGGCATTTTCTTAGCAAGAAAATCCAAACTGCTTTAGAACATCTGATCCAGTGAGATCATAATATGTGAAAAACTTCCAAGTGCAGACAACTGGGATACTTACAATTAATTCTTATGTCACTTTCCAGGCACTCAAAAATGCACTGAATCACCAAGTATTGTGCTGATTTTGGTATGACATCTACTTCAAATAAATAAATAAATTCTTCCCCCAGAGTCCTTTCTGTGGATCCCTTGAATAAATAAAAACTTCACAAGACACTCAAGGACAGCAAAGGGAGGTAGGAGAAGAAATATTTTGAATAGAGTGCTACTGAAACAGTATTTTGCCCTCATGCTAGTGATATTCCTCAGCAAAGGTAACAGCACAGCTCAACCAAACCATCCTGTGTGCCTGGGGACCTGACCCACAGCATATGAGTCATCAAGGAGAATGTGAATAAGGCTACATGCACACCGCTCGTGTGCTGCTGCATTCCAGCTTGATTCTCCTAGCTGCCTTTCCCAGAGCAGAAGGACAGAATGAACACAGTTGAAAAGAGAACGTCAACAAACGCCACATAGCAAAAGACAGATAAATCATGACATTCTAAAGGAACCATTGCAAATCTCTGCTATTCTTAGGATTCGGATGCACTTTTTAGTGGTCATTTTTCACTGCTCTTAAGGTCATAATCAGTCATTACTGGCGATAGGGGAAGTACTCACAGAGGAACTGAACAGCTAGCATGGTCTGAGGAACTGCAGACCAGAACCATTACCAACAGAAGTGCAGTGTTGTGTGCCCATCTGGCAAAGAGTTCATGTACTGAAGCAACAGGGAAGAGAGGGATAACCTACTGCTTCCAAATTTTCCCAAAAAGTACCTGACTGGAAAGTTAATATGACCACAAGACCCATCCTTGCTGGCTGCCCTTACAGCAAGTTGTCATGACAACTCCAGACAATTGCAGGTGGGTAACTTCTTTGAAGCAAATACCACATTGAAGGTCTTGCACAATTAAAGAGCTGTGCAATAAAAGAGAACATTCAAAACAAAACCAAAACTTCTCTCTTCTGGAAAAGCAAAATAGAAATTTAAAACAAACAAACAAACCCCAACAACAACACACCAAACACACCCATGTTGAGTGCTCTCGCCATCCTTGCACTTCAGATTTTCTTCAGTACCTTTCTGCTCTCTGGAATGAATTGGGATGCCCTAACACATGGAGGTCAGCAGCAGCCTAACTGGGAACAAGAGACCAGATCCTCAGCAGGCAAATATGGTCTAACTTTGGACTTCAGCGAAACCACACCACTTTGTATTACTTGAGGCATAATCCACAGATTAGTTGTTCTTAACTGACTAATTGTAACATACTAAATCAAGTCTTTAAATGCCACACCGAGCATGGACTAAAGAAAAAAATTAAGAAACAGCACCAAACACAAACCCCTTTTTTTACCCAAGAAAACTGCAGTGCTTCAAACAACTTAATAAAGTACTTCAGTCTAGTGCAAATCAGAATGGGGAAATTATTTCATCTTAATAGCACGTTATTGTGACTCTGGTCAAAGTGCCTTTGGACTTAAGGTAACCTGGGAAAAAAAGTCCTGCTAAAGGAATGCATACAAAAAAAGTTGTAGGTGCTCTGAAGCCATCCAGTTCACACTGGTTTGCAAATGAAGTGTCAGCTTCCCACTTAGTAAAGCTCTAAGAAAAATGTAACAGTAAGTTGTGTACAATAAGAAGAAAGGCAGTGAATACTAGCTCAGATTCTCACAAGTCTTCCAGAGTCTCAACCCATTTTGTTATTCTGGTCGCTTTGGTTTTTAAGGCATCTGATTGCAAAGCGCAGTGCTGAAACCACAGCCCATCCATAATGCAGCAGTGCCTGCCTGAATTTGCAGATAAACTGATGCAGTAATTTTGGTTATAAAAGGGTCATGATTCAAATGCCAATGACATTACTTCAACACTGTTGACAATGCACTGCTAATCAAAGCACACAAGAGAGATGAGAATGAATACTTGCATAGCCTGTTTGACTGATTGCTCATTTTGGGTAGGCTTTTAAAACAACATTGTTTGCAGCAGCAACACTGTAAGCTTCATTTTCTTGACAAGTCAGGATTCAACTTTCCAAAGCTGAGAAATGCTGCATTAACTGATGAAGACTGTAATTCCATCTGAGAGACATAATAAATTTGAGCTTTGTTCTTGTGGTCTAGCATGTCATCAGAAACCTTTGCTGGAGTTACAGAGGCACCACATGCAGATGAGAGTGCATTACCTCATCAATAATATGTTTCAGGAGCTTTTCCAAAAGCAGCAGCAGAAAAACAAACAACTGAAATATGACATAAGCTATTTGCTCTACCTTATGACTTATAGTGCCAAAAAGGTCCTACTAACTAAAGTTTATTTATAACTACAGTTTCAGCTCATCAGTAACAAACCCAGGACTTTACAGCCCTGTAAATAGTGACATTTCCTTTCTGTAGAGTTGTTCATATTGCAGGTTTCTAACTGCATTACAAACTAGGGAGCAAAGCAGGATTATGTAAATATCAAGCAAAAGAAATTTTCCTCAGCCCTGGTTTGTTCCTCCATAGCTCTGCATGTCAATCAGCTGTGTTCAGAGCAGTAGTATTTTCAACATGTGCTGAGAATTAGGATTTTTTTTTCTGTCAGATGGAATTTACCATCATATCTTAGCCCAAATGCCTGAATCTTAAATTTACAGCAGCATTATCTTCTGCTATCTGTACAAGACCTTGTTGTGGAATCCTGTTCTCTATCCATCTTTACTAGCCTGGAATTCAAATACAAAGGGAAAGCACTAAAAATTGTTTTCTCAGAAATACTTCTAGGGAATATCTATAAGGAAAAGGGAGGAAATATTAATTCAACACTTACATGCATAATGTGCCTTACCAACATTACCTGCTTTCAAAAGCCATCTTCAAACAGACTTACTGAGCTAATCACACCCCTAATTGTACAGTTCACCAACTTCATCTCTCTCCATAATTTTATTTAAAAGGGAGACACTCTCAAGGAAATGAGGCCAGAGCCTATACAGAAGGAACCAGACTAACTAGAAACTTGCAAACAAAAGTAGGTTGTCCAGAACTAAGAGGTCTGTTGCAGGTACTCTTAGCCTCTCTCTTCAATCCCCACATTTAGGAATTTCCTCTGTTGCACTGAGGACCAAGCGGCAAGCCTGGTGCTAGTCCCTCCATATGGAATATTCTCGCCCAGACACCTACATAGCCCTATCTTCTCATAATTTTTAAAAAGCTGCCTGACCCTGAAGTAAATGCTAATACACTTGGGTTCAGCTCCATATGTGATGTCCTACATTCAGGAAGCTCAAAGCGAAATTATTTTACCTCCCATCAAGGTTCAGAGGCAAAAACATGACTCTGTCAGGTTTGCAATATGAGAGGAGAAATCGGACAAAAACAGTATCAAAGCCAGTACTGAATCCAAAGCCATCACTGTGTTCTCATTTTACTATTCATCAGTGATTTTCATTTGCAGGTATCTGGTCCCATTTTAGGTTTAATTATCTGCATTACTCTTTTGACATTCTGGCATGGGACATTTATACACAAAGTTCTCATTAATCCTCACACAGTTTAATATTTACAGCTGGAGAGTTTCCTGAAGGTTTTGACAGAAATTAACAATATCAGACGCAGAATAAACAGGAACAGATTCTATTCAATTGGAGAGGGCACTTTTTAAGTCAGAAGAGGGATTTTACTCAGACAGAAACAACTGGGTGATTTGTAAGGGGATGTATAATGTTAAAAAAAAAAAAAACAACCAACTTTGGTTCAACCAGGTTTTACCTGAAACAATAGGAGCACTCAACACTGATTGCATCAGTTTTGTAGTCCTCAGCTTCAGCAACTGTGTTAAAACTTGCAGTTTCCCGTGCCACTAGCTAAGCCCTTCTCATCGTATTTTTTGCTTTGGCTTTTGTACATTCCATCTTTTCATGCACTGTTAATAGCACCAAATGTGTCACAAAACATTTTATTAGTCTTTTGCAGCGAACACATTGTAAATATCCAAACATGAAATATTAAGACCTGGCATTCACAGTATTAGAACTCTACTTAACTATGCATTCATAATATCTTGTCTCATAATAAATGACTACTAACATTGACCCACACACACACAAAATAAAAAAGGCTGTAACTAAACAAACAAAAGTTCTTTAGACATGAATAAACCTTGCATCAGGAAATCCATGGGCATAATAATGAATAAGAAAAGTGTTTTAGATAACCTTGTTCATCCAGCAGCTGAAACAGAACTAATACTTCCAATACCTGTTGAGTGATTTGTCTATCTATGACGTTCAAGAGATGTGAATCCCTTGGGAATCTAACTCATGGGCTACCAGATGAATTCATGGTGCTGTTGTAAACTGACCTAGTTCCACTGGCTTCAGAGTAAGCTGATTTTTTTTTTTTAACCAGATGATATATTGCTACAGAATTACAAAACAGAGAAAAGTTCAAAGCCATTTTTATAACTGTTCACCTCATTTAACACAATCTCTCTTAAAAGATTTCAACACTGTAGGCTTCTTTGCTTTAAATACTTAAGCAGGAGAGAATATGCTACACAATAAATAAAGGGCCTTTAAGATTCCAAAGCCCTTTCCCCATGTTTCCATGGAAATGGGGACCTTGCACCTTAACCAAGATGACATTAATGATCAGGTGCCTGGAGTCACACAAAAGAGAGAAAGAGGACAGAAATTACCAGATACTCAATAGTGTGTCAGTCTAGAGCACAACCTCCCTAGTTAGGAGTAGGGCTTGATAATGCTTTTGAAATTGCAAAGCTTCAGCAGAAACAGATCTCAGTGTCAGAACAGAGTGGGGTTGCTGTCTTATTTTTAATGACTTGCTACCCAAGTTTGCTAACTATAGAAGTAAAACAAATAAAACAATGTCATCATCATCTGAGGGAGGAAGAGAAGGAGGAAGAGAAAGGGCAGCTTTAATAAAAGCAACACTATAAATGTGTTCCCACACTCCAGCCCCCTCGAAGTGTGTCTATATCTTGGTTTTATCTAGCCCTGTCACCCATGGCTAAATGTTGAGAACTGGAAAGGGTCACTCTGGTTTGCTGTGTCTGAGATGATCATCCATACAGTATGAGCTGAAACAATAAAATCAAAGCTTTATGGAGATAGGAAAGTATATTGTAAATGCAAGACCCTGCTGCTATATGCTATTTTTCTACCAGCAAATGGAAAGGAAGAAAAGAAGTGAAATGACCTGTCCAGGTTCAGTGTTTGCCATGGCCAAGACAAGAGAAGCCAGGTTTCCCCAAGACCCTCATCACATCCCTCAGGCACTGTGCTGAGCTAAGACAACTTTAAACCTTGTATATCTGAACTGCTGATGACTTGAGTCATATCCTTTTCTTCATTTATTTGTGTCACTGACCTGATTCACTATTTGTCCTAAGTACAATACTACATTTTTCACTAAGCAGAGATAGAGCTTGTAAAAGGATTTAAATGAAGAATGTTCAAGATCATTTTGCACAGTGTTCACCCCAAGGAGAGAATCTGGGCAAAGAAACATCACCACCATACAAGTACTAAAGTGTTAAGGAAACAATCCACCACATTTGAACAAGAGAAATCCTTCTGTGTGCCTTGAGATTCAAAGGATTCAAAGGAATGCCACACCCAGAGGTGTCCATTTGGCAGAGAAAATATCTGCCAAATCACTGTTTTTCAGGACATGAGAAAAGGGTGCAATGCCCAGTATTTTGTGATTATTCCTGTGTAAGTATTGCTCTTTCAGATCCTCCTGTTCAACACTGTTCAGAACACCAACGCCTGAGGTGTCACCAGGACCAGTCTCTTAGGAACTATGGATGAACTTTGTGATGTTTAACACAGAATTAACACCAGTAAAGAGAAATTCACATTTTATGTGCAAGCAGGGTACCCAAACTGTGAAAATGAAAATTAATTTAATAGTGTATTCTTCCAGGCATGCAAAGCTGTAGAGAGACTATATAAAGAAGAATCAAAAAGTAAAAAAGTTCCCTTTCTTCTCCCAAATTTAGACCCACAAAAGAGAGTGGCTCCAAGTTAGTCTACAAAGCAGATCACCCTGGGGTACTTTGCACTATACAATGCATGAAGTCAGATGCTGAAGGTCTGGAGCAGTAGGTCTTGGAATATTTTTTTTTTAAACAATTCTGGACAAAAGCATGAGTCCCATCTCAGATGGCACAACAGGCTAGAAGGAATGCCAAAGGTGATTCTAGAACTAGAAGACTAGAAAACACTCAAGAGTGGTCAGGTGTGTTTGACCATGAAACTCTCAGTAGATTTCACTGTGAACCAGAAACACTAAAACATATGCAAAAGAAATATCTTGCATATAGAACTTCCCAAGTGCCACAGTGATCCCACACATTAACCTAGAAACCTTTATAATTTTCCAGAATACATATATCTGCAGCGTGTTGTACAAAGATTCTAACACTAATTTCAGTGCTATGCATTTCAGATGTAAATAGCACTACCTAAAAAAACAAAAACAAAACAAAAACAAAACACAACACCACCACCACATTCTGGTGAAAAAAGTAGTATTTGGGTTTACAGTTGGTTTACAGTTGTGATGTTTTCTGTCTTTTTATTTGACATACAGTCAGGTCAAAAATCTCCACAAACATTCAGCCACCGATCCAATTCTGAATCAATCATCATGCAAGGGACCAGCTTGAAGCCCAGTGTTGTAATGGCAGCAAACTAAATCTGTAACATTGTAATAAGACTCTCAAGACACTTCAATGAAATGGAGTACTTAATGTAGAGGAAAAGAGCAGTTGATTTGTTTTGCTTTCGACCATATTAATCAAAAGCAGCAGTGCTTTGCCAGTTTGGACTCCAAAACTCTGCTTTACATAAAGACCAGGATTAGAAATAACTTCATGTTTTGGGTAAACTCAGTGAAGATGGCCAATGTAAATACTAAACACAATCTGTGATATTGATTGCAGTAAGTGTATGAATCACGGTGCTGTATCTACTTGTCGATATATTTTATACTGGGATTGCCTCTGTAGTGAATATACCTGTAAATCAATTAAAATGTAACCAGCAGAGCATAACAACAATCAACTTATCTGACTTTTTTTTTTTTGTTTGCATTTAGTATTTCAGCATCCTCAGGCATTTATTGATTTTTCTGATAGTGCCAACACAATAGAGAAATAATATTTTGACTTTTAGAAATTAAAATGAAAGCAAGATTACACTAGTGCCTTACTCAATTCATTGCAAAAACTCAAGAGCACTAAAGGAAATCAAAGGTAGACTCTTAGACCATTACCTGAAGTCAGAAGACATACATATTATTTTCCTTATTTATTACTGCTTTCTGGTAGCAGAGCACTGTGCTAACCTACCAGCTTAAGGAAAGCTGATGCATGGTGTTTGCATACTCTTGAAGCACTACTTAAAGGGAACAAATGGAGAAATTTCACAGGAGCAGGTAAGACCAAGCACAATGTGAAAAGGAATGGAAAGTGGATATAAAAACAACTTTGGTTTTCCTGTTCTTTGATTTTTTTTCCTTCCCTGTGGTTCTCAAAGCATTAATTTTAGGAGAGGCTTGGGGCTTTATTCTAGTAAAGGATATCTCCAGAGAGGATTTTAAAACCACATATAGGTAATGAAACAACAAAAAAATTATCATATCAGTTTGCTTTAAAAAAACAAGCAAAATGAACATTAGAATAGTGTACAGTCTTTTAGGCAAAAATGCAGTCCATTATGGTAATCAGATAGCACAGTTATGAATGTTGAGGGTAAAATAATAAAAAAACCCAAGCTGTTAATGATATTTTTGTGAATTGTCTTTGAAAGACAGTATTTGAGCTACCGGAGTACAAGTCCATATAGCAAAGCAGTAAAAACATCTCTCAAAATAAGTCACTCTTCTTTTGAAAGCCACTGGATGAATACCTCTCAAGAGCTCAGTTCAAGTCTACACTGCAGCATGCTGTGCTAGATGGCAGAGCTTGCTCTGGCACTGCAAGAGGTACAGTCATGTTAGCATGACACTGTGGCTGGCATAATCACCCTGCCAAGAAGCCCACAGCTGCTCTGTGGCCCCACAGGTGTGCCGCACCCTGTACCAGCTGCTCATGCCTCTGCGTCACACACTGCCGTGTGGCGAACACACGTCACCCATATTGCACCTAGCTGCTGAGTAATCTCAGCGTGGCCAGCAAAAATGGGTGCTCCACTGACTGTCCTATCCCACCACAAATCCTTGATGTGAAGGCAGCTCTTGAAGGGGTGCAGAAAAGTCTCACTCAGAGGTGGCTAGTGGGAGAGCAGGGGTGGTAAGCTGTAACACTAATATAGGACGCTGCAGCATTGGGCAAACCTAGAAGTAACCTCCTCTGGTTGCTGCAGTCTATGCCATTGTTACAAAATGGCTGGAAAGAATAATTTTTCAATAATTCACTTTAGTGACAACTGTGAAAAGAAAAAAAAAAATATTAAAATCAAATCAGGAGCCATCAAACAGCCATACTGACACAAATTGCAGTGTTTACAATATCAAACTCGACTGTTCACAGGCCAGATGAACCGTGTTTTCAGTTGTTTGTGGGCTCCACTATCCTTTTGACATACAGCCTGAGGCTGCTGCCTCAGGATGATGAGGTTTTTTTTTTCCCCAAGTTTAACAAAAGTACTTTAGCTGTAACCCAAACCAAAACTGGGGGGAGGGGTGGGATAGGGTGGAAATACTGTTTATTTGGTGTTTAAAACACTCAGAAAACTTCTCTTTGAAAAATCTGGCAGAGGACAGGGGACTCTGCAACAGACAAGCACCTTTTGTTGTCCTTCTGAAAATCCACTTGAACTTGCCAAAAGTGTAGGCCTTTGAAATTTCATACACCTCTCATACCTTCCAGAGTTTGGCCTGAATTAAATTGCTGAGCTGCCCGAAGACCTGCACTGAGGTTGAACAGGACTTTCCTTACAGCTGCCAGCTTAGGCTGCTAACTTAAAGTTCAGATGAAATGAAATTAAGGAACCTGTCCTTGCTCTGATGCCCATAATCCTAGCCACATCCAAATGACAGGAAAGACAAAATCCTTTTATGAAGACACAATGAACTACCAGCTTACAGGGAAGAATCTACTTTACCATATCAATAACTAAAGCCAGATAGGAGAGGAAGAAATATCTAGCACTGTAATTCAAAATTGAGCATTGGGAATGGAGATTATAGATAATAGAAATAAGGAAATAACAAATATTAGGTAAAGCTCTTTGTCCAAGGCAGACACTTCATGTTCTTGTATTCCTAGTTCATAAATGGGGACAGCACAGCATCCAGGATCAGCCAGAGCCACTGTGTCCATGAAACCCTGGCCACTTGTGCAGTGGTTGAAGACTACCAAGAAATCAAAACAGTAAGGCTATCAATAATTCCTCACTGATTTTGCAGACTGAATAATGTCATGAGAAACAGTTAGGAGAGAACAAGGTATTGAACACCTTCTCACTCAAACAACAGTAGACATCCTGTGCACAGGAGGTAGCAGGAATTCTGTGGGAAAAGAGTGTGCAAATGTGTAATTAAGGACTTGAATCATAAAGCATATGCACAAGCACGTGGGAAAATTACCATGCTAACATCTCCTAACTTTTACACCTTAGATTCTGTTGTCCTGATAGCACTCTTTATTCCATAGGGCACGAATGTGTGTCCAGTATGTAAACAAACTCTAGAGGCTGTAATTCAGCATCTCACTCCCCAAACCAAATGGCCACACTCTGCTGAACCACTTCCTTGCAGCTGCAGACATAGCTGGTGAATTTGCATTATGGCAAGGACAGCAGTCACCTGGAGCTCTGCTACTGGGGAGAGTGCCCAGACTCAACTACTCTTATCTTCACTCCATAGAAGTATCCTGAAACAGAATTATAAGAACAGGTCCATTTCTACAAGTGAAAGATTGACTAGAAAGGCAAAAAATAGTGTGAACAGTACGCATAATAAAAATAGCCTTTAAAAAAATGCAGCTAGCACACAAAAAGTAGTGCTCAAAAGCAGCTTGCCATAACTTTGAAGGGAACAGAGAGGAGGAGAAGTCAGTCACTAAGAGAATAGGTTCCAACATCAAATTGTCATAGGGTTGTTGCAGCATCAGTGAGTGGGCAGAGGAAGAGAAAAAAAGGGGGGGGAAAAAAGTCTCAACAATGTCTTCTTTCAAGGAACTTATAATTGCTGCAGTCACCATACCCAGCTCACAGTCCACATGTTCCACCTTCCTCCCATAACCCCTGCCTGACAATAAAACATGAGATAATGAATAACTGGATTCCAGTAGTCTGGCTTTTGCCACTTGAAGCACTATGTGAATGGTTCAGAGGCTTTGGTATACATTATTTCACCCTTCTGCAGGTGCATTCTTTTGGTTTAAATTATTCCATCTCAAAGCCAACACAGTAACTTGAGGAGTCCAGGGGATGACTGTACTGCATTCACTTCCAGAAGAAAGAAAGGATGAAGGTCACATTTTACATTTGGATTACCCATAGAAAAATTTTAAATCACTGAAAGATCTGCAGATTAAGTGTTATTAAATAACAAGGGAACAATGAATTTATTATATAGCAAGTTGTGTAATTGTCACCTCCTCTGCCTGTACACTGAATGTGTGCGGAGGAGCAGGGGGAAGAGAAAATAGATATCAAGAAATGGAACACCAGCACATCCTAGGAATAGCTACATTTCTGTTCCCACCCCTGGACTCTCAACTCTCTGACCAATCTTCCTCTGGTAGCATGTCTCATCCTTACCGCTCTTAATGACGCTCTGCCCTCAGACCAAGTCTTGAGGTACAGCACCCCTGTCTTGCTAATTCAACTGGGATTAGCTAGCAGTCTCACCTTTGGGGAAACTGAGCTGCAGACCACATCAAAACAGAACATGAGTTAAGATCAGTCTTGGAAACAAAGCAGAGCAGAGCAGAAAGTACTGGGAAAGGGGAAGGGAAATCATGGAATCATAGAATGGCTTGAGTTGGAAGGCACCATAAAGATCATCTAGTTCCAACCCCACTTGTTTTACTAGAGTAAAACGCTGGTGAATAATTTGGTCCATTTTAAAATAAAAGCTACTATTTTGAAGGGTGTACAGTACAGTTTTCAAAAATGTCTAATGACCTGGAAAAACTAAAACCAGCCTTAGGAATTTAGTACAATCACCATGATTTGGCAGACTAGCCTAGAGTCAGACCTTCAGATTGAGGGCAGAGATAAGAGATGAGTCAAAGAGGGCACAAGACAAAAGGAGACAATAGAGACACACAGAGTGGGAGAGGAGGGCAGGCTGTGCCACAGGCTTGAGCCTGGCAGCACCAAGACAGAAGTCTAATCTCACAGCCACTACTAAGTCCACATCCTGGAAGCAACCTGTCACTAGGGACAGCTCAGGAGAGCACCAAACAGCTCCCAGCACCTCCATGAACTGCTGCAGTGTGCTGGGGAGATGACAGCTCCTTGCCCACACCAAGACAGTGCATGGTGAAAACAGGTTTTAAGCCTCTTAAGTCACCTAGGTGTTTTGTTGATTGAGTTTGGGGCTTCATATTTCACAGTTTCGTATTTGTCTAGGTCTTTGTTTTCAGTCCGGCTTAATACTGCACACTTAAATTTATCTCAGAAGTTAAAATGCTCCAACCTCTCCTCTCAGCATGACCACACTGTCTCAAGTAATTTGTGCCCTTAACCATCTGCATTTCCTCTTATTCTTGGAGCTTCCAGAAGAAAATGCAAAATGGGCAAAAAGGGGGGGGGGAGGGGGACACAAAAGGAAATAACAAAAGAACAGAAGTATTCACAGTGGTAATGTTAATGAGAGAGAAAACATAAGAACTACTTAGATGTGTAAAATCTACTGGTCCCCTTCAACTGTTTCAGATAAACAATGTTAATTCCGTACAACATTGGTAGAACAGGAAATTACCTGGGATAAAAAGAAAGTCTTGGTTTTCCACTTAATCACTTTGAGCTCTAATGATTTTGTTGTTGGCTTGGTTTTTTTCCACACAATAAAGAATACCAAAGATATTATGTAAGAGTTCCCAAAAAAAGGTTTCTCATCTTTAGAGGCACATATGGAATACCCAGCCTGTCAAGTTGATTCAAATTGGAAGTAAATGCATTGTTAACAATAAGATCTTTCTTGTATGTGATATGTTCTTCCATGTCAAAAGTGCTTTATAAATCATGATTTAGTTTCCTTAGGCCTTTTCACCAGTGCTCCCTCCAAAAAAACATGAACAACTTGAATACTGCCCTTATTTTCACTACTCTCCTTGCTATCCAGCACAGAGATTACATTCTGTATCCCCTTCCTTTACTTCCTGTGCAAGTTTTAATCATTATCCTCTTCCCTTCTAAATCCCCTTTGAAGGCCTACTTCTTCCACATTACTTATGGAAAAGTAGGTGAGCACAGCTTTTGTCCCCTTTACCTAATTATCATGTAAGCCAAGAGTCAAAGCAGGGGAAACAGAGAGATGAAGTAAAAAACAACGTTGGCAAAAGAAGAATCAAGCACTTTCTAACAAAACCCAATCGAAGCAGCAGCTAACAAACCACATGACTGTCATTTGCAGGCATCACTAACAAACCATACTTCTTGTACCACTTCTCATTGCTCCCAAACCTTTCAAATTCAAAAGTTATATTGCATTTCCTAACTTTGCTGTTATAGATGTAGCAATAGATTGCTTTCATGGGATTTTTTTTTTAATACCTCACCAAAAGATTGAAAGCAAGGAGGTATGTAGCTTTTTTTAAGTGCAGAACTTTCTGTCAAAGTATCTATTTTTCTCTCAGTTTGACGCATTACCATATGATACACACTGTGCTCAGAGGCTGCTTTATACACTGGGTACACCTCCAAAGGGTTCTGAAAATGAGCAGCCAGAAGGGCAGATCCTTGTGTGAACTTCCAGCCTTCAAACAGAAAAGAGGGAACCCCATGTTACCAATCTTTCCTGTGATTTTTCCAAGTTGTTCATTTTAGGCAAGTCAGAATATCCTTATTACTTGTATTACACTAATGACTAACAAATCCCACTCAATTGGCACCTACACCGTGAAGAAAAGAATTAAACTCCCCCAAAACTTTATTTTCCTATATCTTCGATGAGAGTAATATTTAACAAGACCTGAAGCTTTTCCTTTTCTAGGCTGATGTAGGTGGGAGGAAAATGTCTCTCCAGCTAGCTAAAGCAATAAGACACTCATTCTCCAAGCCCTTGCCAATAGTTCAGAGAGGTGAAGGGGGCCAAGCATACATCCGAGATGCACGAGAGCAGACGAATGACACTGGCTGCTCCTTCAGCTGGTAGCTGCATCCACACACGTGTTCAAGACCTGTTATATTAAATGGGCACCACCCACACCATTCCTCAGCTGCTCTTGGAACAGGACAGGGACAGCTCATGTACCACCAGCCTCCACTGACTCCATGTTCCTATTTCCATACTACACACATTACTCGTACCTCTAAAGGCCTACATAGAGCAGGAGTCACCAAGATAAAGTTACATTCCAAGTCCAACAACCTTAGTCTGCACAGAGAGTGAAAACCCACTTGTTCTGAATTAGAAAGGTCAGGCCTGGATTCTATGGGGAGAAGATGGCAGTCTTCCCCCAGTACATCAGTGTCAGGAAAGGTTGCTTTCCATGGCCAAAGATAACCTTCAAAAGACTAGCACAAGGGCACAGAAGACCTCCCTGAAATGGACAGTGAAATCAAAGACAATATAATCTATTCCCATACACTTAAGTTCTGGTACTTCATACCCATCTGAGAATAAATTCTGCTGCCCAGGGTATCTTGTTTTCTTCTATCTCCCCCATTCCACCTTGTAAGGTCTGGTTTGTCTGCCTTTCTGGGTTTCAGGTTTTGGGGTAGTTTTTTGTGGTGGGGGTTGTTTTTTGTTGTTGGTTGCTTTGGTTTATTATGTGTTTTTTTATGTGGGGGGTTGGTTGGTTGTTGTTGGGTTTGGTTTTTTCGGTTTTGGGATGTGTTGCAGAAGGGGGTGTTGCTTTAAATGATTGGGGTTTTTTATCTTCCTGGTTTGCAAGATAATGCAAAACTTGTTTTCCTTATGGGAGTCATATATATCTTGTTGAAAGACTGAGGGGACCACCTTGACTTATGCTTCAACTCCACCTCCAATTAGACAGTCAAAAAGCTCAAAAAGACTCCTGAACTGGAAATTGAAGCAAAGTAATGAGGTTTATAACAAGCCAATGTTTTTCTTCCTCAAAACCACATTACTCTTCCTTAATGTAACACTCAAACCTCGGAGGACTGGTGAAGGGCACTGTGAGCACATAATACAGGAACTTGAATGTACTTTTCACTGTTTTTCCTGGAAACTATGAGCCAGATTCCATTTAAAAAAAATTTCCTTTTGGCATGGATCTCCAAGATGCCACATACTGAAGAACAAGTGGGTATAAACTGACCTCACCAAAGTCAATAATACTGCCTTGCAAAAAAATCTTCATTGCAACTTTGATCAAAAAAGCTACCATTGACCTCTTCACAAATCAGGTTTTCAGCTGGTATAAACTGCAATGGCACAACAGAGCAGCATCACTGTGCAGTGGCCTGTACAGCTCTGCAATGAAGACTAAAGAATCAGGAAAATGGTGAAAAGAACCAAACATAATACTTTCCATTCCTGTTCTCTTGCTTTGCAAACACAAGAGAGAGCTGACATGTAACCATTTCCCTGCCTGGGAGCTCAGCAAAATTCTTCTTTTGGTTTGACCTTTATGAAGCCTAAGGGATTTTCTGAGCATGCCTTCAACAACAAAACTAGATGCATGGGAGTAACAAATTATTTCAACCTTAGTGAACTTTTGCAGTTCCTAACTAGTTTTAGACCATTAAACCACAAACAAGCACAGCTAAAATTTCAGCTGTCAATGCAAATTGAAGCACTGAAACATAGCAGGAACCATTTCTTAAAAAATATGGGGTCCAGAAAAAAACCTTGAGGATTCAGATTCATGTGTTTTGAAGTAGACTTCTGTAATGCATATACAGTTCTAGATAAGTGGACCTGTATTAAGAAATATGGGCTCCTTGCACATTATTTTATGGTGAGGAAAGGAATTTGGTTCTTCCAAGTAACATATAAACTAAGTTGGCTCATGAGGAAATGCAGGAGAGTGTAGCTAGGGTGGTCTCCATGTCAGCTCAAAATTCACACACAGTTCTAATGCCTCCGTGTCTGTACTACTTTGCTGGATTTATGTCAGCACACTCAACCTGCTGATACAGTATGAGCCAGTAGACTCCAACAATACTGCTTGCAGGGGTTTTGGGTCGGTCTCAATATCATGTTAACACAGTGAGCTGGTTTCCAGGCTCAAGCTCACAGCCTGCACTAGCTCAGGGCAAAAGATGCAATAAACTCACCTTTTTCTGCTGTAGACAGACCCTAAGACTAAAAGAACAATCTCACTGAGACAGACCAAATATTTACCCAAGGCAGCAGCTTTTGCTGGCAGCCAGTTGGTAATGAATGCTAACAGAGAGAGTACAAGAACATGTAAAGCAAAAAGGTATATTGCCTTCATACATCTCCATCTTGCCTTCAGCAAACCAAAGCATCAGTATTCTAGAAACAGGCTGCACCAAATCCTCCCACCTCATGCTCACCAATGGATTTTTATAGTGTTTATTTATCTGGTCTTTTAATACTGGTATCTCTGCCTCCATGACATTGTGTGTCAAGGAGATCCACCACATAACATCAATTTGTAAGGGAAAATATTTCCATTTGTTTGACAGGCTTATTTGATGCTCTCTTGATTTTGTATAATAGGAAAGAAGAACTCAGCATTCCCTACCAGCCTGCTGCTTGCTCCTCATGCCACTGAAGTTAGTACAACTTCTTATGACTCTTTTCTCATCCATATACTGTTTTGCCTCAATGATAAATTACCATTGCTCTGTTTGCCTTCCCTGACTTCTATTTGCTCCTCTCAGTAGTAAGCAAAAATATTCATAGAACTATCTACAGTGACTACTAAATCTCTCTCCAAATGGCTAATAACTAATGCACAGTCCATCAGTACCTGAATTAACTGCAAAGTTATGCAGGTAGAGAAAAGTAGCTCTATCGACACAAAATTGCAACCCCCAATGTATAGTTCATTCATTCACACATGATCCAGCCTAGACACCCCATAGTTGATTTTCTGTCTCAAATTTCCTACTTGGCAACAAGAGTTCTAGATCCACATGAATCTCTAATAAGACATCCCCCTGCACTAAAAAAACAATCACTTGTCTGTAGTGTCACTCTTTAATCAGATATTAGACCAAGAATCTTTACCCATGGACCAATATAATTTTGTTTCTTCAGACTAAAAAGTGTTGTTCAGAAAAAGGCAGCACATGCAGACACATTATGTCAATCAGATCATAAAATAAACAGCTTTGACAGAGGAATCAGAAGCAGTGTGATTGAATACTGCCACACTTCAGCCCATTTCCAGCCCTGAGCACTTTTACAGTCAGGCTTAGGGATTTGTCTGCATATCAATAGTAAATCCAAATCCCTAGAGGATTCACAGTTATCTCAAAGCTCACATGTATGAGAAATAAAGCACTAGCCACTGACCCCTAACACTGTAACATACTACAGCTCTTGCTAAAGCCTTAGTTATTGGTGGTTCAAAAATAAAAAATGTAGCTGTCAAAGTGCAGTACCTTTGAAACTCCTGGAGCATCTCTGAAGGTTGAGATGAAAAGGAACAGCATGCCTGAGCTACACACAAAGTAAGTATGTACAAATACAACTAAAATATAAAATAAAGGTAGTAGGCATTGCTCAGTTTTCCTTGTGCATATTTAGATCAAATAGATTTATATGGTTTTATTAGACTACATACAATCAAAATGAGCTTCAATAGCTGCTTCCATCAGACTGTTCAGCAATTTATGCTGCCTTTCAGCTGTCAGTTTACTCTGACACAGTAATTGCTCCATACTACTTCACCAATAAGGCCAGCACGTCCCAGGTGTCTGCAGGAAACTGGAATGGCTGCATAAATGAGAAAAGAAGTGAAGCTGCTCACAGTCTTTGTGTCATGAAGCTGAGCTGCTAAAGAGGATACATCAAAAAGACTTATATTATTTTAACACACCAGTAAGGCTTCATGAGAAGCCTTACAAAGAAAAAATGTCTGGGAACTCAGCTGCAAATATTTTCTTTATTCCCACAATTCCCCCTAGTTCACTAGGCTGTGCAGACAATCATCTTCTATACAGACCAATAGCTTCATTTGTTTTCTCAGACTTCCAATTTCAAGCCCTGTAGACTTCAGTTCTGCATTTAGAGAAGCACTGTAAATCTATTCAACTTCACACGCACCTCTAAGTTAAAGTGCACTTCTGAAGCCTTCCTTACCTTCTCCACTGAAAAGCAACAGCATCCTTGATCTGAGAAGAAGAGTGTAACTACAATTCTGTGTCAATCATTTTGATCATAGAAAGGACAATAAAGGCTGGAATTTGTCTTCCATAAAACCAGTAACACAAAATATCTGTGAGACAAAGAAAGAGGCCCCTCTCCTACAGACAAAGACTGTCGCTAGCAATTTTCCTAGTGCAAGCAGTACAGACATGAGACTTTCCCTGGAAATTGCTCATAGGACACAACTGCAACTAAAAAGACTGCTGTGCTAAATTAAACCATTAACACCTGAGTATACCTCATGGAACAGAAATTGCCATGGTTAACTCTGTCTGAACCCCACCCCTTTGCAAGGTGGAGGTAAAAATCAGAAAGAGGCCCAAACACATGGAAAATCATTGACAAGACAACTGAGCCTCATGTTGACCAGAACCAAGAAATGCTGGGCTGTAACTGAATCCCAGAACATTTGGATTGGTTCCTTGTTTAGGAACACCAATACTGATATCAGCAGAAACATTTTCAGAAAATTATTTCTTTCCTACATAGGAAAGAGCAGAAGAGGATACTACCTTTATAGATCAGTTTAAGGATTTACTAACTCTGCAATGACAGTAGTTTTGTGTGTTCCCGTGGAATGTAATCCCAAATTGCTCAATGTCCCACTTTGTGTGGGTAATACCCTTTCCACCATACACAGGAAGTAACCACATATTTACAAGTTCACCAAAGTATGAAATAACCCCTAAGATCGATGAGTTCTACTCACTAAATAGTGAAGAATCAATTTTGGTTTGTAACTAATTTTAGACCCATCTTTCATGGAAGTCACATCCCCACACAAGGTCTGCTAGCACATGATGATTTATATGAAGACTCAAGGAGATAAAACCCCCAAATCTTACATAATACTACTGTGCTAATAATTTTACATGCTAAGGTAAAACCTAATCACCTGCATAGCCCATATTAGGTAAAGCTGCTAGGCAGAGAGCTCATCTGTCTACTTTACTCTGAAGCAGACCAGATTCACCTGGAAACACACACAGAAGCATGTAGGAAAGTGAGCTGAAATATATCAGGCTGCATGCAGTACAGCACTGAGATGGCTGCCTTGTCTGTCAAAAGAAGAGACACCCCAAGGGATGCAGTTGCATTCCTAGAACAAACAGCCTTCCTAAGACAAACCAGTGAGGCATCAGACCCATTCATTTGAATAACAGGAGCATCTCACTCTGCTTACCTCCCTGCCCTCAATTCACCCCAGCTTACCCAGACCATAGGAGTGAATTCCCAACCTCATCTCCAGAAAGGCGAGGGGGACACTGTACCTAAATGATTGTTTTCCCTGTGGGCAGAGGTTTTTTCCCACCAAGAACTGATGAGTGCTTTTAGTATTAATTTATACTTGCCATATTGATTTTGACACCACCTGTTGAATACAACAGGAACATATCTCACATTGCTGTATGCAAAATATGAGATCTTAAACTCACAGGGATAAACCAAGTTGTGCATCATCTGTTCTGCCCCTGTATCAGTCTTTCTGAAATATCCAGATACCTGCCTATTTCTCTCCTGTGAAGGGGCATAAATCCCAGACTGGAACTCTGTAAAGGGTTAAACATATCAATCCCTATACTTTCTCCATACCTTGACAGCAACTTTTGCTAAAGGCACAATCTTAAGTTTTAAAAGAATCTTTTCAAACCTGATTTAAAATAGCAGTTTCCCACTCAAATACAGGACTGCATTAGTTGCTCTCAGTTCCTCAAAATTGCATACATATTCACCACAAAAGAGAAGTGGCAAAATAAAGTACTTCAGACACTTTCTTTAAATCAACAAAATAGGCCTTTCAAAATCAACAAAGGTCTTTGGCAGTAGAGCACTGCACTCCTCTATGAGCTCCTTCCCAGCCAAAGGATGCCAGTGATTCATTCACAATTCACTATGATTAGACCAACATTTTCTACTCTGAAGCTGAGGGAAAGCCATGAGTTAAGGGACTTTCAATAAACATGGAAACACCTGATGAGTTTAATTCAAGATCTGTGCAGATGAAGCAAGAGTGGGAGTTAGGCAAAGGTCTCCTACCTTGGTGCTGCCTTTGATTCTTTATACTGTTCCATATGCTATTTTAAAGTAGATGATGATTATTACAGAAAAGACTGGTTCCTGAGAAATTACACAAATGGATAGACCCAGATACACACTTAAACACAAATTTCTAGCTTACTCCTCTGTGTTCCTCAAATCTCCTGCACCTCTCTCTGTTTTTTGCCCCTTCTCCCCCCCCCCGCCTTTTTTTTTTTGTCAGCTGCAATAATACTCCATTTAAGATATTCTCACTGAAATATCCAGAGTGACTTTTATTCCTTTGAGAACCCCACAGCTTCAAAGCACATAACTATATGTGAATTCAGACCACTCTTGCTAGCACGCATTGCTTGACATTTAGAGAATGTCGCAATGATACATAGTCTCTGGTGTACTGAAATCTGCTTGGAAAATTTTTGTGGTTCTTTACAGTCTCTACCAAATACTTTCTCTTCTCCCTCCTTTCAAATGTGAATTTGCTGCAAATGAAAACTGCCCTGCCAACAGGCCCACGAAATGCTCTGCTTCTCCAAACATACAGGCTGGCAAACAGATGGAAGTGTCCACAACCAACATTATCAATGTAAGCTGATACCACTCATTCAAAGGGATCAGCCATCCAAAGGAAGGTGGTGCTCAAAGTCTAAAGCCTGTGGAGTTTTCTTCATCTTCCTTGTTCAGGTGGATTGCTATTAAACATCAGTGCTGAGAGCAGGGGGCTATGGTAATAGGCAAGAGTTCCAAACTACGCAGCTGTTCTTTGACCCTTTTACACAAAGCCACAGCATCCTTCGTACACACGCTTTCATGTGCTTGCAGCATTCTGCATCTGGACTTCCAAGATAAAGTGTCCTGACTGCACTTGTTTCTGAGGATTTGGTTCCATGGTGGGGGTGGGGGTTAAGACTATTTAAGTGTTGGGAACATTTGATGAAGAAAAGCACCACACACAGATCTCCCAGAAATCAAAGAAAAAGGATACCCTAATGGGCTGTGTTCGTCCATCTCCAGGGTAAGATATAAAACATATGTATTGCTTCAGACCAAAACAAATGGGAATCTAAGAACCTGCTGCCTAAAGTGGGCATTTCATTGGGAAGAGAGAGATGAGAGCAGCACAAATTGTACTCCATAATCGTTATTGTCACCATTTCACAACATGTATTTCAAGTCCAGACAAGTTACTCAAAGTGTCTTCTAGAAAACCTGGTAACTCAAGCCTGCTACACTACACAGACTTCATTCTGTGTCCATGTGTAATCATACATCTGTGCAACTTCATTCTTACACAATCTAACAGGTGTAAGATTGCTCCTTTAAAATGAAAGGGTAATTTGGCCCTAGATATACATCCAGCCAGCCAGCCTTTGCCCTGCACTGTCCCAAGATTCTTATTCCATCCCCTTTCTGCCCCAAGGCAGTTTGTCCATCTTCCAGTGCCTTAGGACCTTGCTGCCCCAGTTTGGAGGTACATTCCATCCTGATGCTCTGTCAAGGGTCACTAACAGCTGTTGATTTTTCAGGGTATATCACATGTCCTTAGCAATACCTCTGCTATTTCACACTTTGCTCCCTGCTGTAACCAGAGACAAGTATCATCCGGTGCAGATGATCTGCCATCCTTTGGCTTCTCAAGTTGCTTTATACAAACCAGGCACACACAGATCAAAACTGAGAATGTTAGGGAAGCAAGTAACAGAGTACTGTTTTGTTCCTGATGTAAAATTCTCAGGTTTGCTTGCAACAAATATTTCCACTTGAGGTTAACTACCCAAAGTTTAAAATAATCATACTGGAAAATTAAAGTTTGCCTTGAGATGACCGCAAGCACACAAATTAGAGCTTATCATTTTGAGTCTGACTGCAAATTGCTGCTGTCTGAAAAATCTTGAAATATGAAAATAGAATTAATAGATTAATAATTCCCATCAAACTTGCAGCTTCCTCGCTGGTGTTTCAGATCATTTCATCCCCTCATTTGAAAAACAAAAACCAACAACCAAACAATGAAATCCAGACAAAGAAACCAACCCAGTAGCACAAATCTAAGCCTTGAGCAACCAAGGACTTGCAAAAGAGTTTCCTGTGTAGAACAATTACTACTGTCCTTTTAAGGAGCTATGACAAACTATACTTTCAGTTACAGGCAGAGTGGAAAACACACTTTCAAATTGTCTGTAGAGTTGCAGTTAATAATTTGACCCGTGCTATTAACGTTGTTCAGAGAAGACTAAACTTGTTAAAAATATTTGGCCTAAAACAAATGTATTAAATGCTGACTATAATTCATATATATATATATATATGCATTTTACAGACAAAACAAGCAAGTGTACATTACTACCCACTGTGTGAAACATCATTTTCACAGTATCACCAAGGTTGGAAGAGACCTCAAAGATTGAGTCCAACCTGTCGCCACAGACCTCATGACTAGACCATGGCACCAGTTGCCATGTCCAATCCCCTTTCCATTACTTACATTTTCAAAGTCCATTTAAAGTAAAATGTTCAGAAAAAAAACACCAAACAAACAACCACCACAAAACCAACACCAAACAAACAAGCCCAGGCTTGAAAGGGACACCATTTTCCAACATTACTATGCACCCAGGCTCAGCAAATTAGCTTCTCTATTTCAAAATCCAGAATTACTGTCCCTTTTTCTTTAAAACAGAACAAAAAAAATCAAACAACAAGCAAGCAAAAAGCCCCACTCAATTTAAAACTTTATGAAAAGCTACAGAAATTACATTATTTTCTCTAATGAAGTGAACAGCAGCAGTGAAGCATTTATCTCCACAGAGAGCAGTGCATCTGGCTGGAGTCATCTAAACAGGTCATACAGGTAATGTAACCAGAATTATTCCAAACCGCCAGACCGAGAAGCATGTTCAGCATCCCCTGTTGGACTGTTTTTTCCCAGTTGCTTCCAGTGTTGGAAGGAGAGTGGGAATATCAGGGGGTTTGGTTTGTCTGCGCTTTTGCTTTTTCTTAGGGTTTCAGGTTAGCAGTGCCTGGTAAGTTTGCCTGCAATAAGCTGACTAGCCTTCTGAAAGCATGCATCCAGACAACATTGCTCTGCTTACATGCATGAAATCTGGCTCAAATATACATGCTTTTCCAGAAGTTTATTCGTAATTTTCCAACCTTTCAACTGCAAGATCCATCTGTACCTCCCATGAGGATCAGCTTTCCGCTGGGGCGCCCTGCTGCTTGGCTAGTGGCAGGAAGGGAATACATATGCCCGTGGGGATTCCTCATCGCTCCCTGCAATAGACCTGTCAAGATCTCAAGAGAAGGTTGGCAATGGTCTATGCTTGTGAGACACAGCACCCATGCTGAGGCAGAACAGTAGAGACAGAAGCAGAGAGATAAAGCTGAAAAAAAACCCTAATCACTAAAAGTTCTAGAACTGAAAGCAGCACTTTATTTCCCTAGAGATGTTTCAGCAATGAAAGTAGTTTTGTTTTTACCTTAGGTGACCTACATCAAGATTAATTAGTAGTCATTAGACAGTATTTTCTGCTGGAAAACAAGCATGCTAGAGAACAGAACACCTTCTAAATACTACAAATTCATGATGAGACACCATACTCACAAACCCATAACACTTGTTACCAACATTTCCACTGCCTTGTAGATCACATCTCACTGAAAAATTACTGCATGTTCAAGCAAAAAGTGTGACTTAGGAGACTATTTCCTCCATGTGCACACTGCTGTTTTCCCTGCAGAGACAAGAGCAAAATGTGAAGGGCAACCTCCTCTAAATGAAACCACAGCCATCACACAGTTCTGCCAGTTCAACTATTGCTTTGTTCTGAGGCTTGTGTCTTGTTGGAAATAGGATACAATCCAACATAAAAGCTGAAATGAGGATTGGAAGACAAGTTCTTTTATCGATTGTCTGAAATATTCTGTCTTCATCAGATCAATATTAAATTTCTAGCTGAGGGTGGAGAATTATTCCCCTGCCTCCTTTTAGAAGTGACAAATGACAGCAATTTTCTGTAGTGGGAAAGGGAGGGAGGTTTTCACGTTTCATCAATACAGGTCAATAAGGTATTAATATAAAGCTTTCTTTGGATATCTCCACAAGTAGCCTTGAAGAGTCAACAAAAAATATCCAGTTTTCTATTAGAAGAGCAATAAAACACACCAGAAATATTGCCAGATAACTGGGTTTCATGTAGAAATCTCTCAAATTCACCATGAAATTCCTTTGCTTTCCTACTTAGAGCACTATTCAATATGATTTTTTTATTAGTATTATTTTAAGAGTGATTGATGCATCAAAGTGGAACCAAACAGCAAGATTCTTCTGGTCCATGCTCAGTAGTATGATGCAGACACTTTTATGAAGGTCACACAAGCAAATAACTTCTTCCCATTACCATGTGCCTGGAAAACAAGGAAGGGTGGTCCGTCCCCAAAGGCAGATGGAGGAAAAATAAATAAATAAATCAACCACAAAGCAAAGTAGAAATGCACAGGAACCAATGAGAGTCTCAATTTGGCCTCATCTAAAGGCCCCTGCAGACAATATCAATCTTTTTCCAGCTCTGCCAGGAAGCCCTGGGTCAAACCCTCTGCATTACATGGCAGAACACGACAGGAAAGTGGAATTCCTGGTTCCGTGTTTGGCAGAGGTAAGGATGCCTTTCCAAAGGCTGTGTTAACTTTTGAACAGAGCATTAATTCCTTCCTCCTCAGTAGGAATAAGGGAGTAAAAAGGGTTATGCATGGGCACACATCAGGAAGATATCACACTGCTCTCAGCAGAGGCTCAGGTGTGAGGCTCCCAGCAGCAGAGAGGGCTACTGTTTTCCAGAAGCCAATTCAAACATATCCAGAAAAATGGCATAACTGATGACTGGCAAAACGACTGGCATTTCTGAACACACATTATTACATCCCTCCCAACCATCCCCAAACCCTTTTTCTCTTCCCATCTCAGTTCTCCAGCCATTTTGTGACAGCATTGTGTGTACACAGTACTGAATGCCATGAGCAAACACAGTCCAGCACAATCAGTGAACTGTGTTGAATATCATGCATCTAAAACCATCAGCAGATCAACACAGCATCACATGTGATGATAACTGTCATTCTTCACATATTATTCAGGAAGGAGATCTGGAAAGCCTGAAATACATTCAGCACTTGCAAACAGCAGTCAAACAAGACTGGCCATTATGTCACTCAAAAGCTTAAAATTCAACAGTTCCTGCAAGAGCCCACTTACCAGCTATCCAAGGAGCCTGGCATGGACAGCTCACACCTGTTTTGTTTCCTGCTGTTTTTGCAAAAGAAATCCATGCATCCCACATTCATAATTTCCAGGAAGAGGGAAAAAAAAATATCTGAAAGTCCAGCACCTCAGAGAACCAAGCTACATAGGAGAACAGAAAGGTGTCCAGTTTTTGAGGCAATCTTCTCCAGTTTCAACTCCTAAGTCCCTACCTCTGCCTCCCACCACAGTATGTCAAACTGAATTCGGGAAATCGAAAGCAGGAGAAAGAAAAGCAGTATCAAAGGCTAATTCTTGTGAAAGAAATGGCGCTTGCAAGCTGGTCAGTGTGAGTCTGCTGAATGATGTATGGCTACGTGGGGAGCACATATGTGCACACACATGCACACAGACGTCAGACCCTGCCTTTGGAAGTGGATTAGGTGGCAGATGGTGTCAGAACCTGAGCTGCTGTCAAGAGCACAGTTCACGCTGTCCTCCTCCCATACGCTTAGAGAGCAAAGCCAAGCCAAGCCATCAGAAAAAAAAAGGCTGATAAATTGCTGACAATCAGCTTTGTCATTGGCAACGAGTGGAATGACACCCCTTCGCTTGTTCCCTTCTCCCTTCAGAGTCCTTACAGGCAAAATCCTCTCTGAAATAGAGATAAAAGAGGAAACAAATGGAGACGTGCAATATCCAAGCATGAGAAATATCAGAGGCTCAGTTTTTCACAAGGAAACTAGAACCTACTATTACCAACCCAAATATCAGAAGCCAGGACAGAAAGGGGGGAGGAGAACATCCAGCTTAAGGTCTATTAAAAGCAAAGGAGAAAAAAAAAACAGATAAAAGGAAAGAAAGAAAACCCCACTGCCTATGATTGCCAACACAATGAAAATAAATGAGAGAAATAACATTTGGGAGGGATGTACCAGCTGAAAGCAGTCACAATGACTTTGTGCAGGCACCACTGTTATTAATAATTATTACAGATAATAAGGGTTTTCAGGCTGAGCAAAAAGATCTTTTTTAGTTCCTAAAACCATCTCTCCCTGTCCTGTCACCTACCACACCCCCCCCTTTTTCTCTCTCTACTAAGCACCTGTTTTACATAGCTTTCCTTGTATTATCATTAGCTTCATGGATAATTGATAGCTGAGCTCGTCCAGCTGATGCTAAGAAAAGAATGACAAGGTAGTTCGACACATGCCTGCTAAAAATAGAAACACAACATGGCCAGCTTTGCCAACATCTGATGATGCTTTCCCTCCTGGGTCCTAAAGTCAGCTAGTTTCTGAAAGTCAGGGAAGCAGAGAGCAAGGTAAAACGCTTTCAATTAATTTTGCAGAGATTGAAGGGATAAAAATGGGGCTTTATATTTTTATGACATGCTAAAAATAGCCACTTTATGAAACCCTTGGCATAGTTTGCAAAGCTCAGTTTGAAATCTTTTACTTCCTTTTTCAGTTGTAACCACAAAGCTCACAATATTTAGCAGGTGCTGAGGTCTTTGTCAGTAGGGCTAAAAAGGGTCATGAGAAGATCTCTTTGGTGTATATAGTGCATGGGAGCTAGACAGAATAAAGAAACAAAAAAATAAAAATCACTATTACACTAAGCCCCAAAGTGTACCTGCAAAACTTAAGTGCTCATGCTCAGGAGCTCCGAGGGCAAAGACTGTCAGTTGGTGAGTGCAGGAGAATCACAGCTGCCTCTGCATACATGGCAGGAGGCAAAGACTGCCTCAGGCACTGAGTCAGCAGCAAAACTTCCAACCTCCTCACCAGTTGGTTCTAGACACTTCTAGGACAACCCCCTGACCTGTCCTTAATAGAATATGCCAGAGGTAGACTTCCAGCTGGTAAAAATCCTTCATTTTTCTTGGCTCAGGTCATCCTTGGTCTCTAAAGACTGGGGGAAATATGCTGTTCCACCATGCAGTTACATTTAACTACACATTCTTGCTGATGACCTTCCTCACTGTCACGCCCAGTCCTGCAGTTACCTTTGCCAAATTAACCCAGACTCTCACTCACCCCACCACATGGCTCACCTCACCTCCCAGCACAGCCTGCAGAGCATGTAAAGAACAATGTGCCTCTTAGAGCAAACTGCTTTTCAGGAACAGAATGGTAGGAGTTGGAAGGAATTTCTGGGGGTCATCTAGTTCAACACCCCTGCTAATGCAGGTTTGCCTAGATCAGGTTGCACAGGAAAGTGTCCAGGCAGATTTTGAAAGTCTCCAAAGAGGGACACTTCACAACCTCTCTGGGCAGCCTGCTGCAGTGCTTCATCAGCTGCAAAGCAAACAAAGTTTTTCCTTAAGTTCAGGTGAAACCTCCTGTGTTCTAGTTTATACCCATTTCCCCTTGTCCTATCTCTAGACATCACTGAGAAGAGCCCAGCCCCATCCTCATGACCTCCAGCCTTTAAATATTATATTAATCCACTCTTCTCTAGGTTAAAGACCCCCAGATTTCTAACCCTGTCCTCACAAGAGATGCTCCAGTTCCCTAATCATCTTCACAGCCCTCCATTGGGCTCTCCAGTAGTTCCCCATCCCTCTTGAACTGGGGAGCCCAGAACACAATGCTCCAGGTATGACCTCCCTGGGGTATCTTCTGCCTTTGAGTCAGGGAGAAGTACTTTTCAAAACCTTCCTTGGTGTATTTTTGCCTCTGGCTTAGGAAGTCAGGCACAAGCACACACCAAGCATTTTGTCCTTCTTTTATAAAAAGTTACCCCAATGCAGTGTAGGTTCCAAAATTACTTGATCCTAGATTGGGGGTTATCTTTTTTGTCTTAGTCACTGGGTCCAACTGCACTTTGCAGATCATATCTATTTTTATATATTTTTTTTCTAATATAAAATGCTTATTTCTGGAAATTCTTAGTGCTTTCCTTCTACAAACACTAAATAGGCTGCTTCTATCTGCCAGATGTCATTCACTGACAGCCAACTAAGCTTCATCAGTACAAATAAGGCAAGCAGCAGTTTAAAATTCCTCCTGCCTAAGGAAAGCAGCTGCAGCCAAGTATTTGCCCCAGCACATGCTGAGGTACCAGCACTGATTTTGTCCTTGCAGTAGCTGCCTCCCCTTTCAGAGCTGATAACTTGAACGTGCACACATGCTCAGGTCTTTCTTATTTCCTGTCTTGGTGCTAATCTCAGTCTGAAAGCCATTTTACACTGCAGGAGTACAGCAATGTGAAAACAACCAACCATTTGTCCTAATTATCCATCAGATATTGAGATGGAGAAAATCAGGCATTTCCACCAGAAGAAACCATTTGTCTCTCAAAGTTTATCATGGCAAAGCTGTCATCACGGGCAGACAGTGCCCAATCATGACACAACAAGCAGTATCTCATACCACAGGGAAGAAGAAAAAAAGAGAGCATCAGCTAAGCCTCCATGCCACTCTGTGACAGGCAGCCTGCACACAGTAAGAACAGTGGCACAAAGCCACCCGAGTTTGAGAAGTGGGAGGAGGACATTTTCTTTAAAAAGCTCCAGAGATGTGCAGAAGGTTTCATCATGAGAAACTTGTAGCTTGAAGCTATCAAAAAAAAAGAAATAAAGCTGTGTCAGGAGCAAAAGAAAAGCCTTCCTTTTATAAAATTGCTTACCTAGCCAGTGCTGGAGGGCAAGCACACTAGGGGGGAAACAAAGGAAAATCATTCAAACAGTTTTGCCAGCCAAAAAATACACACCAAAATGGAAGCTTTAAATATTTAATGCCCAAAACAAGCAAGAGAATTGCCCAAAACAAGACTGCTGGTTCAACACAAACCAGCAGCACTCATAATAAAGACAATGAAGGTTTTAAGTGCAGCTGGACTAATATGAATTGGGGACAGGGAAAACCCACTTAGAGATTAAAAGAAGCAGGTTCACTTTTCAGTAGCAGAGAGCCAGGGATCAGGCAGAGGAGGAGTGACCTTTCCCATCTTTGTTACACTTGCACAAAGCAGTTAACACCATGAGAGAGTGGGAGGCAATTTAGCAAGGATCAGTGCTAGGAGTCTCAGATTACATTGAGACTCTGTAAAAGAAGAAATTAACCTTCTTTATAACTCTTTACTTACTTTAATAGATTTAATGGATGTCATAGGCTGGAGATATTGTCTTACTTTAATTTCTATGCTTATTGTCTTTGTTACAGTGAAAATTCACTATTTGAGACTTTGGGTAGGGAACACTAGCACCGTTAATCACACAGTCAAACCCTCAGCTGCTTAACTGGTGTCTTGTCCATAGATGCATGACTGAGGCACTCACCACCTCAAAATGAGGAATACCTTTCCCACAGGCTCAGAGTAGAAGTCATTGGGATTTTCCCACCTTTCTTTACAGCAGATGACATTGTGGTTTTCCCTAAAATCATCTAGGTATTTTTCACCCCCAGATTCCCAATCCTTACAGGGACCCAGGTGGGTGGCAATGTCTGACATCTCTCTTGATGGCTCCTTGTGGCACAGAACAGGTTTTCAATCATTGTGCTAGAAGGGCTTAATCTTGCTATAGGAATATTAGGGTTCTTTAGAGTTTGTGGTGTGAGAAAAGAGAAAGGGCTTTTTCCCCTGCAAATCCAGACTGTGCAATTGTGATATGTCTACCTGTGATCGCAGGGATGGGAAGCAGTGGCCAGTACAGTTCCATCCAAGCCTTCATCACCTCTTTGTTTGTTTTTAAATCTTTATTGGTTTTCCCACCATCCTTTCACAAAATTTTTAAAAGGATGTTTTTGATGGGCACACACAGTGCAAACCTCACACAAACAGAAAGGCTTTTTTTCCATAGAATAGCCAACAGTGTGACTGATCTCCACTTGTGTTCTGCCTATCACTGAAAGTCTACATTTCATGTGCAGCTCTAATAGCATACCTTATTTTACTTCAAATAGGCTTTAGTATCCAGAAGTTATTCCTAATTCAGAATACTGGTGCAGAGGACACAGAGGAAGCAGGAGTGGAGGGTAACTCAGTCAGAGGGGCGATGCACTAAAACCTGCCCCTGATAGTGACAACTGCTGAAAGAAAACTTCTGACTGGAGATCAGAAAGGACAATGTGAGAGATCAAGTAAACTGAAATTAAGCTTGAGAGAGTGAAGGCCTGCTTAGAACATAGTCATGTCAGTATTAAACTTCACATAAACAGCTCAGTCTGACAGACTCTCTGTCTGGCTGCAGACCCCTGAGGCCTCACCTCATCTACCACTTAGTCTGACTCAGTCTTTGACTATTAAATGGAGATTTATGAAAGGTCTGGTAGGCAGAGGGGTTGAATGACTACAACCCCCCCTAGAAGAATTCCTTCAGGGTGCTTACAAACCATAAAATGTATTTGGCACTTCCCTTTCTCTGACAGAATTTAGCCACAAGTGAGTGCCTAAGGTAGGCATCACATCTTTCCTTAATACACTGTTTAGCAGGCAGACCAGAACAAGGGATAAATAATATGCCATAGGCTATACTCATGAATTCATTCAGAGTGCAGGATGCACTGAGGTCTGGTGTAGAAGTGGTGGCATTTCTAAGCACATCACTACTACTGAAATGCAAGTTTTATGGATCTGCAGGAGAATTCCATACACCCTCATGTTTTTTGTCACTGCTGGCTATGCAGCTCAAGCTTACAGGCATTTCCCTAAACTCTGCCCTCCATAACTTGTCATAGCTGCCCTAAGGCAGCCAGGATGAGCAAAAGAGAATGCAAAGAGATGACTTCTAAGATAGTTTGGCCATTGGTCACAGGACAGACTGAGCATTGTAAGTCATGTACTATACTGTTCATTCTGTCAGCCACTTAAGATACGCAGATCACATCTGCCACTTGAGGATGGCATTAGCCCTTTCCACTGAATTCAAGTACTTAAAGTCAGGCTTTTGTATAAATTACTCCAAACCATTCATACTACCCAGCCTTACACATACTAATGGTATTCTGTGAACGGCAGGAAGGAATTAGACCCTAAATTTATGTAGCAAATACATAGGTAGAGATGGGGTGGAGGGCATTTTTCTCAGCTTCTCAAGACAGGCATACTCTGCAGCTGTGGAGATATTATTTACCTTTGGGAAAGACATTTGTGCCCTGGCTGCCTAGCTTCATGTCTCCATGGGGCTTTTTACAGGTTCTAGGAGAAATACAAAGGTAAACTCTTTGGGAGCTCATAGGAACTTGTCTATCTGAGGAGTTCCTCTTGGCAGTGTCTGCAAAGTAACCTTGTAAGTACACCCTTGCTGCCTTTTTAGTTTTTTCCCCTTTGGCTTTTTTTTAATTACTCTTTTTATTTTCCCACCCTTTTTTCCCCCCTTCTTTTGTATCTTTTTTTTTCTTGAGGTTTTTGATGTCCATAGCAGCCTCAAATTAACCTTAGCTACACACAAAAACTTCAAAATGAATACTGTATCTCTAAAAACCTTTCTTTACCTAGGTAATAAGGCATTTTCTCCTCCTTTCCCTGCTCCCACCTTTTGGTATCCACCCCACACACTTCTTTAATTCAGTATTCTCGTTATACTAATTTTCTTTGCCTGCCTTCCCTCTTCCACCTTCTCCATTAAACCACCTACCTTCCATTGCCTTAAAAAAATCTCTCCCTTTCTTACCCAGTTCATTTCCTTCACTAACCATTCCTCCCTTCCCTTTTTATCCTGTTCAGTCCCTACTCCTCCACTTCATTCCTACCCACACAGCATATATTGTGCTTTTTTTGCTCTGCCCCAGTTAAAACCTTCACATTATAATTTATTTTCCCAAATTATATTCATGGGTTTGTATCAGTCTTCTCTAGGCTCACAGGCTCCCTTCATCATGTTACTGCATATTTCCCATCTCCTATCTTTTTGCCATCCGTGTTCATTCCTCATCCTAGTTAAAAGTACAAAAGGTAGATAAGTCCTCATCTTCCATGTACTTACCTAGTCTGGAATGAACTATATAGTTTAGCCCTGGATAGCCAATGCTCATGAAACCAGGTACAGATTCTAGCACCCAACTCAAGCAACAGCTCTTTCTTGTGGGACAAGCTCACAACTTACAATTTACTCCATGAATACCAAAATCTGCCCAATTTTGGATTTCACTAGCCAATTGATTGACAGACTCTCACACTCTTGCTGGCACAAGCTAGTGCATGCCTCTGTGTGCACACCTCAGGACAAGCAGGGAAAGATTCCCTGTGTCCTCTGCTTTGCAGTAACATGCTCTGGTGGAAGCTACATCAACCACCAGATGCCAAGGGACAAATACAATTCTTTCTCAGCATGAAGTGTGGGTATCTTTCCAGCAGATAGAAGGGCATGATAGTAACAAGTAAAAAACAAAAACAAAACAAAAAAACCCACCACATACAGGGGGAAAAAAAAAAAATCAAGAAAGTGAAATTGAACAAACAAAATCCAGTTAAGGAAATCACTCAATCAATCTTCCAGAACTAGAGATGATCAGGGAGCTATTCATGAAGACCTCCACTACAGAGCCTTGAGGCTGTGTAAGGATGGTTATTTTCCATACAGTGCTGATCTAAACAAAAGCTATACTTAACCTCCTTCAGCCTCCCCTCACTCCCAGAATGGTATGACTACATGCTTTGGCATTTTAATGCCAGATAGGAAAAACACACTACCTGGTGAGAGATAATGTTTTCAGTAGGAGGTCTGGCATGGACCAGAGAAGAAACACAAGCACCCAGATTTTTGGAGCTACTACAGCACCATTGAATTAAAAACCAAAACAAAACCAAACCACCACCACCACACATACTAAAACCAACCAAACAAAAAACAAAGACCCAAAAAAACCCCACCCCAAACTGATGTTTTAAGTTTCTGTTGAAAGAGCAAGCTTACACATACACTTATCCCCTCTGATTATGAGATGGGATGGTCTGAAGGCCAGTGAAGAAAGCTGCTTTCCAGGCTTCCCCAGATGTAAGAGAAGGAGCATGGCTCCTAGGACCTCCCAGAGCAGGGGTGACAAGTAGACATCATATCCACAAGCATTCATTAATGCCCCTTCTGCACTTGCCACTCATCTTCTGGGGCCCTTCTCTCTCATCTGCCATCTCCCACTCCTTCAGACAGGGAACAGAACTTAGGACTATCTGTAAAATACTCTGCCTTATGACTTCAAGACCTAGCTACACTAACATAGAGAATTTGTCCTCTGCCTTTGATGCCAGTCAGAGAGAAATATTCTTCAGGATATGAGTTGAGGATGCTGCTGCAGCTGGGATAAGGTCTTTTTAATCCAAAATGTTGGGGCCTTGTGCTAAACCATTTTATCATCATCCCCCCACCCCTCCACCCCAAATCCTTGAGGTGCTTCTGCTGGTAGACAGTTGCCATAGGAACCCTAATCTTTATCTGTTTTGCTTGTCAAATAAACTGGCAATAGTAGTCTTCTTTATGGGCTGCTCAGTCCCTCTCCTCCCTTTAACTCTCCATCCCCAAAAGAGAGATCCAAAAGAGCAAAATGTTTGGCAACCTGCCTTTAACCCTCCACCCCCAAAAGAGAGATCAGAAAGAGCAGAATGTTTGGCAACCCTCCTCTCCTCCTTTCTCCCTTTCTCAACAGAGCTTTTCAAGTCCAAAATCCAGAATTTGGCAGAAGCAGCCACCATGATGCAGAAGTGTGCGTCAGGCCTGTGTGTTCTCTGGATTCAACAGATAGGAGAGAAAGCAGTGCCAAGAGAGCAGCAGGTAGGACAACACAGCTTGAAAGCCAAACACTGCAATGAAAGAGACACCTAATCCAAATTATTTTAGATGAAAGCTTTCCAATGACTCCTTATGACACCTTCCACCTCCTGCAGTCTGCAACATCAGCCTTGCACTACTCTACTACACTTGCACAGTGCAATTTTAATGCCATTACTGAGGGTACAGCCCCAGAAAGATGTTTCAGAGCTGAAAGCTGAAAATGGAAAGGAAAGAAAGCTAAACATACAAAAAAAAAAACCCAAACAAATGAAAAAAACAAAGTGTCTGCAGTGGCCTAGAGCTTTTGGACATGACGCATGTTTTATCCTTTCCATGGACCAGAGATCTAGGCCAGAATTGTGTAGGTCACAAGCAAACTTTGTTTCAGCTGATCTTAAGCCAATCCTTAGAAGGTGGTAACTCCCACTCAGAGACATATTTCTTTTTCCATGCATTTGCTTGAAAGAGAGACAAAGAAATGAAGTGGCAAGGGATGTTGGGTGAAAGAATAAAGTGCCTGGCTTTGTGTGCATGTGCAACAGTCTAACCATGCTTTCCATCTCTTCAGGCATGTTAAATGCAGAGATTCAGAAGCTGTTCTTCCCTTCATAACACTTTCTAGTGCAACAGATATCATCCAAAGAAAGAGTGATCCTACCTTGTTAATTTGCTTGGAAAGATCTAGAAAATTCATAGTGTCAAGATGGGAAAGAACAGGCAAAAGGGGAATCTCAAGAAGGTGAACTCCCACTGCATGCACACCAAAGCAGGCTATCAAACTAGCATCTTATTTACCTGAAACTGAAATAATTTAGGTAGTCCTTTGTTCATACCACAACAACAAAACAAAACAAACACTCACACAAGGCATCAGTTTCAGAATTGTTTGGGCATACCTAGGGATTTTCAGCAGCTGTTCACTGGCATATGAATCATTGTCCTCATGGAAGATTTTGCAATGCTCAGGCTGCCTCCAGAGGATGAGGGCACAATTCTGAATGCAGTTGGACTGCTGATTCCTAGCCAATTCAAGTCTTAGATTGGCCTGCATGCAGCTGAAAGATCCAGCAGCTCTGACAGGACACATCTTTTAAGGGCTGTTACAGTGTGTTTCACAAGTAGTTGCACTATTTGTTGTGCTTTGCATATAGATCTCTGCTTGTGCAGCACACATGGATGTTTTCACATTTCTGTTTGGAAGGACTGCAGCTAGGCTTCCCTACTGCTCTTTTAGAAGTATAATTCCTTAAATTGGCAGTCCTTTAGTGCAAAGTTCAGAGTTCAAATATCCAACTCTACTAATGCAGACTATCCACTTTAATCTCTATTCTGCCAAACTGTAATTTCTTAGTATCCAAACCCTCTTGACATTCAGGCTACTTTCCACTCCCAGAAGGTTTTGAAACAACACAGAACCAGCCCTGTCTGAGGACATTTATGCATGCAGGTGAGGCCCATAAACAGAAAGAAGAAAAAAGTGAATAAAATAACATTAAGTAGAAGTTCACTCATATTCTGGAAAAACAAACAAACAAAACAAAACAAAAAAGCCAAACACAAAGCCCTGCTTTAAATTCATATGCCTTCTATCATAAGTCTCTTTCCCTTGATAAATGTGGTCCTTGTTCTTCGGGAAAGTACTTTTTTAATTCAACTTAAGTGTCCTCTCCCTCTCCACTCTGCTTTTCCCATTTCTCCACAAGGGCTGCTTTTTTTGAAGAGGCGCATATAGGAATCCCATGTGGCTTTGCTAGCCCCTTTTTAAAATGCATATTCAAGGCTGTCAGCATACACAAATCATCAGTAAAACATTGTGGGGGTTATTTCTTCTTCTTCTTCAATCCCCATGAGCCTCCCACCTCCAGTTGCGCTCATAAATTCCTAGCTGGACAACCTTAAAAAGAAACTTTAAAACAATAGAGCTTCTTCTGAGTTAGTAACTGAATTAGGAAGAGGTGGCCAGCAGCCAAGGGGAAAACTGTGCAAGATTTATTCAGTGAGCATCTTTTGCCGTTTATTTAAAATGCAACTTCCAGTCACTCAGAAGATTTGCACAGATTTGAAGTTTTCAAAACTTCAAGGTAAGCACAGTAATGGACTAGGTGGGCACTGCAAAGAGCTTGTGGGCTTCTACGCAAGAACTTAGCACATTAGTTTTCCTTGCCTTCTCCTCCACAGCTCAGCCCATGCAAAACTTTCACAGGGTCTTCCTCAGTTTATGAATCTCTGCTGTGCTAAGACTTCGCTGCCACCACCCCCATTCCCCCAGTGACTCAGATTTATTAAGATAACTTCTTTTTTTCTAGTTTGCCACCTCCAGCACACTCAATGCATTAAGCCATATACTCCTGCATGTATGTAAAATCCTCCCCAACCACCCTCTCTTATCCAGCTTCTCTCCTACAGTTTTGCACTCCCACATCTTGGGGTGACAGCACCAGTCAAAACCCACCCAAATGAGCTCAACCTTTACTTACACCCCTGGCTCCTCTCAGGCAGCATATTGTGAGATGGTGCTTTTAGACACCAGCATAAACAGGTCTCAGGTAGCACTCTTCTTCCCTAAACGCAGCATTCTCAAAGTCAAGGCTTGTAACATACAGAAAACCAGCCATGATCAGGCATGCAGTGGGAAGAGATCACAGTCCTGTGCTACAGCTAAGCATATGTGCTACATAGGAGGACTGTACCCATAGGGTGTGTGGAGACCACAATCATGTTGTGCATGTCTTTGGAACCTACTGTCTATTAAGCAGAGCAAAGCTTTGTCTTATGCAACAGGAGGAATTTGTATATCATTAAAAACTGCTTGAAGAAGTTTCAGGTAATAAAAGCTTTTCATCAGGTTTTACAACCAGACTGTGGATACTCTGTAGGCATTTCTTGGCTGGCCACAGTAGACATAACTGGAGGCTGAGGCACAACAGGAAGAGAGTCCTTCCAGCCCCTGGGTGCCATTGCCTGTACTGGCAGTAGGACAACAATCTGCAAAGAAACACTGACACTCAAGGGAAAAATGTTTTGGGGTTGGCTTTTTTTTCAAAGCTGGAGATTTGCTCAGATTAACATCTCTCCTGCTGCACAGGGCTCTGCACACATGCTCATGCTTGCTTTTCTTCCTGCTTTTCCATGACCAGCAACAGGTGGGGAGGAGTGGGATGTGCATAGAGAAGGAGGACAGGGCGAGAGCAGAGAACATGTTCCTGACATTCAGGGATGTGTAGGGAGAATTGTCTCCCTGGACCAGAAAGAGACTGAGGATGCAAGAGGGCTGCTGAGCCGTGGGTCGCTTGGATAGGAATGGGGACAGGCTTCTAATTCTGGCAGCATTAGGTGGGAGTAGGGAAAAAGGCTGGGGAGAAAGTTGAAGCAGAAGCAGCACACAGAAGAGATTTTAAAAGGGAATCTGCATCCTTTATACCAAACTCCCCTAAAATAATTTTCTGTCACCCTTTTGTACTGATTAAGAGACGGTGTTCACTTCTGAAGCATACTTCTGCACGTCTTCATTTCATAAGCACCAGCAAAATGCTGGAAACACCTCGAGTGAGGCAAATGGCTTCACTTTCTGTGAAAACAGGTTTTTGTTGCTTCCTTGATCTATACAGCTGTATTCAATATGCATCACTTCTACTCCAACATTCAAGTTTGTCTTGAGCAAAAACTTCCAAGCCTAACTAATTTGTGATGTGCGTAAGCAAATGACCCTGCCAGAGACCTAAGAGAGAATTTGAACTGTGGCCCATTTTAAGTGAAATATCCTTTATTAATTGTACTACAACCCTTCCAACCACCTGCTCCAGTTGAATGGGTTTTTAATTTGGCCTGTACCAGCCTGCTTTCTGGATAACAGGAGTTGGATTCATTTTGTTTCTCAGTCTGAGGCAGATGCACTGCATTTATCTTCACTGTCCAAGTGTGCAGCATAAGCCTCATACATAAAACACCAGACAGAAACAGAGCTAGGTAGAAGAGACACAGGAGAAAGGTTGCCCTCTTCACTTCAGTGTTTTTTACTGGGATGGTTATTTAACCATCCAGAAAGTTGCTGGATTACTTTGCTCAAAAAGATGCTTAATCACTGTAATTATGGGTCCTGATAACTGGACAGAAGGATCACACATTCACTATTCAGAGAACAGTTAATAAATCATCAGTAGCAGAGAGGCAGCAGCTAATCTGAGACACCTCAACTTTGAGCCTGAAGATGGTGATGATGATATTCCTGCCAGGGGAGGAGGTACTGACATCTGGACATATGCTAGCCTAGGCCTCTGTGATGAGCTGCCAATAAGTGCATTTTCTCTCCTGTTAATTATGGTGGTGTTTCTACAATGATGAGATGACTTGTGTGGAGAAGAGCTCTCGTTAGGAAATTGGTTCTATTGCAATTAACATTTTTGGATATCCAAATTTAACATCCTCCTTGAGCTTTCTCCCTTATTTCAGGATGTTTGTGATCAATCAAGTCCTGAAATAAAGCCAGAGATCTGGGATTCAGAAAGCAGGGAGGAGTTGCATGTTTGGGGACGAAAGGGTTAAGTACATATCAACTTCAAAGTCATCTAGTTGCTGTCTCTAGCAACATTTAAGCCTCTCATCATTTCCAAGAAAGCTACTATCATCATTGCCACTATTTAAACTCAGACTAGGTGACAAATCTATTTCTTTGCCTCAGTCCTGTCTTCAGGTTAAGCTACAGAGGAGGATCTGGAATGCAGACAGACAAAACCCACAAACATTTCTCACAGCAATTAATACAGCGTGCCATACAACACACCTTTTCTCTTCCCCACCCCACACATTCTATTCCCACCTACTGCAACTCCCTGCAGAGCCAAAGGGAGAACAAGCAGAAGTCAAATTAAAAAACCACCATGACAGGGTATTTATATATACATATATATAAAATAGCATGAAAAACACCCAAAGCAACTTTTGCTGCATTAAATTCATTTACATAAAATTTCGTTTCCTGCCAGATGATATTAGACCTCCCCTAACTTTCAAATATCAGCCACCAAGTGCTTATATACTTAGCTAGTCAAACCATTTTAAACTTGGAGAAATGCCACACTGGGTGAAGTCAAAATAAAATGTAATACCACTTTGGGTTCTGCACTGCCATCCCTTGTCATGTGTCCAAAAAAAAAAGGGGGGGGGGGGGGGGGGGGGGGGAAGTCCATGAAACTTGAAAAATAGGTATAAGACACAGAAGTAAGGTGCAGAGTCTTGGACCCCAGCTACAACTGCTCATACAGTTATGTGCACCAGCAGAGCCCAGAGCAGTGACAGCAGAAATCACTGAGTCAGTCTTTCTGTTCTAATGGATACCAAATCAGATATATGAACACAAATCTAAATAATACTTCGTCTTTCTTTTCAGTGAGGGATGCTGCTGAGCCAGAAACAACAAAAGACTTTCACAAAGGTTTGCTCAAATGAAACAGAGTAAGAGAAGTGGGAAGTAGTGAACTGATGGGTTAAAAAAAAAAAAGCACTGCACAGCATGAGGGCTTAATAGCTGAGAACACAGGGAAGAGTGGAATTGTGATGTTAGATTGCCTGTGAGCGGGCACTCAGGCAACAAAAGAGCAGCTTCCAACCTTCTACAGGGCCTCATCTTTCAATCAAGCAGATGAGAGAAGACAATAAAGATATCAGATAAATAATATTTATGACTCATTAGTGAAAATTAGGAACTAGTAATTTGGGTTCCTTTGTCCAAAATTATCCTGTGTTTAATACCTTCTGTGAAGGGACTGTTGCAAACTCATTACCTTGTCTTCCATATCATTGCAATGTATCCACATTCACAGTGAAAAACCATCTTGACTGTGAGGAGTGACAAACCAAACTGAGCGGCTCTGAAATTACTGGTTTGGGCGCTCTCAAAACCAGCTCCACGTCAACAAAAGGAGGACAACAGGAAAGTCATGTCTAAGGAAACCATAACAATTGAACCAACTGGTGGAAGCCAAGTGGAGAATAACCCTCAGACAAGAATGCTCAATCTGTCCACTCAGGTAACCAAAGGGGCAGGCATAGAGGAAAGGTTGATTCAGTGTTACCGGCAGTCTGAAGGTAGCCCATGTTTCTGTGTCTGCTGTTAGCAAGTTGGCAGCAGAGATCACCTGCTACATTCCAAACAACATACCCTAACTGCAGAGGGAACGAGAACCACAAGGATCAGAAGCATTAAACAAACTTGATTCTCAGGGCAGATCAAATTTGGGTCTTCTTACCCTTGACACAGCCCCTGTAAAATTTTTGCACTTCATGGCATAAATTCACAAGAGGTTATTAGAGGCATAACATTATTCAGAGCCTGCAAAACCCCCTGTCACACCCCAGCAGTTCTGGTTTTCCACATGCTACATCTAAAGTCATTTAGTCCTTTGTGATGTTTAAAGAGAAAATCCCTCTTTAGCTTCTCATTCAAATTACTATGGCAGAAACCAACAGGGTGGATACTTCGACCTTGTAAGAACAGTTTCTCTACCATATAAGCACTGTTACTGAATACAAAGACAACATGATGACACACACATTTACTACAATGTAGATGGAGCCACTTTGGTACACACACACATGAGAACTTGAACCACCTAGACATATCCACAGAAGCATATATAAAAGTTTCCAACCTCCGTGTATTCCAAGGATGCTTATCTTTCCACCGGTCCCACATCCCCGAGTTCTGTAGACTCCCACACTTCCTGCCCCCAGAACTTGATGCCTGTTCTTCTTGTCAACAGTTGAAGCTGCCCAGCAGGAAAGCAGTCGACCCAGGGAGCCTGAAAGAGTGTCCTGTCACTGCCCCAGAGTACTCAAGTGAGCAAATGATGGAGTTGGGGGAGAAGAGGTGGTTCCTGAGATGTCACTGGAACAAATGTCAGATCAGTAGGCTTCACTTCCCATTTTTTGTGCTTGGTTCAAAACATGAGTAGTTATTTGTAAAGGGGGGGGGGGGAGGGGGGAGGAAACCACAACAAAACCAAACACCCTCTCCTTGGCTTATTTTTTCCATGCAGAGCCTGACACTATTTGAACATGAGGACAAGTAAAACCCATTAAATTTCTAGATCTTCCTGAAATCTTATTTTAAGTCCAGGGATCATGAGCACCAAGAGCTAGAGTAGGAAATAAAGAATCCCTTGCCTTTTCCTCAAACAGATAACAACCACTCTGGTTTTGCTAAAAGCTCTAAGTGTTGTAGCCTTTCATAATAAGTAACAATGCTAGGTAAAGCACATAATAACATTTACCTTTGCAATACAGTGTAATAATAATACAATACTACAGTTTGCTGGTACATCTTTACATGAGTAGGAAGAAGCTACTGTATTCATCCTAGAAACATTAGGAGCTTTGCTTACAGCCACACAAAGTCAGAGTAGATTCAGAAATAAATGTGCTCAATATACAGTGCACAGCAATAGTCCATCCCATGCTAATGGCAATCCTTCTGCTCTTTGCCAATATGTTCTTTCTATTGGGAATTTGGATGGCTCTTTAGCCAGTTCATTTGCTATTTTGTGTCACACAGCATCAGCTCTTGTCTGCTGCTGTTTTCCAGCTTTACAACTGAGGATTATCCCTTTGGGCTGAGCATCCTTTTTCTGAAAAGGTAATGCTGTGAAATACAGGAAAGTGGTATAACAAATCTGGAGAGGAAAAACCTTTCATAGATGTCTGCCAACTCTTTAATTTTTCCAATCCCTAAATGCATGTTTCCCCTTAAAACCTCCTAACCTCCAACCAAAATGACTGAGCCTCAGTGAACACCAAAAGAAGTCTCATGCCCATATTCTGCTGCTCACCCAGACATCTTCATTCTGAACTCTCAATCCAGTTCCATTAAAGCCAGACAGGTAGCAGTTAAGTCATTCTCCTTATAGGATATCCCATCACTCACATTTTTCTGGCACCTGCACCTAGTAGATCAAGGGAGTCACTAACCTGGGTTTGCACTGCTGACCTTCACCTTGAGTAACTGTTGCCTCTATTATAAGTGACCAGCCCAGGACACAGGGCATGATACTCACAAAGAATTACCTTCAATTTAGAGTGATCTCATCATTACTATTGCTTTTAACACTTGCTATCATTTCTGCATGGCAATTAATAAATCCCCATCTTTCCTCAGTGACTGTAAGAGTCTGCTGAAATATTTCCATTCAGCACTTTTTTTCCAAACAGCTTCTTTAAAATGTCTTTTTTTATATCTGAAGCTGACTCATCCTCTAATGCAAGACAGTCTGACTCACATTTAACACTTTAATCTCCGTGGTTCATTTTGGACAACAAGTGGCTTAGCCATATCCCTGTACTACATCTAAGGGGGAAGAAAGGAGAAAGCAAAGTGTTCTTTAAACATCCACTCACTTCCAGGCCATTGAGACATTCTTGAGATAAATCTGCAGAGAAAGGAAAATAGCTTCAGCACCTAGAGACCTATTACAAATTAGAACAGAAATGAGATTTTTCAGCAAGAGACAGATTTGCACTTTCATGTTCCCAGATTCAGATGAAAAGGGGGCTCCATACAAGAGATATTTTGCTAGAGGGGTTTCTTTTTCTCATTTAGCTTCAGCAGAATCCTCATGATAAAACTGAATGGCAGTACTTCAGAAATGAAATAACAGTCCAGAAATTATTTCTTCCTTACACATAACTTGCAGTGGATTTATTACTTAATAATACTAAAATATCTAAAAAGGGGAGCCCCTAAAAAGCAAGGCTGAAATTTAAGTCAGATAGAAACAGCTACTGCTTCACCCATGGGATGTCCCCATGTTTGACCATTCCTGCTAGAGCCACAGAACCCTGACCCAGGGAAGGCTCCTGCAAGGTGAATCCAGTGAAACCGCTTGCAGCAGTTTTCCAGAGGGATACTGAGGAGCAGATCTTATTGACATTAATGGCAACTGGGAGATTTCTTGCCTTTAGCTTTCCTCAGAAGATGTACAGACTAGGCTCAGAGCCTGGCCTTCCTCTTGCTGTGCAGACCACTAATAAAACCAAAACAAGGTCATTGCCTGCTTGGGAGCTAACATCTCCTACACAAAGGCTTCTGAGTAACTTACAAGCATTAATGGACTTCAGTCCCAAGCAAGGTGAAACATATCAATTCTGCATCTAGAATTTGGAAGTTGCTTACTAGATTTGGGTAGAGTTTTTTAAATCATCTGTTAGGATGAAAAGGAAATCAGAGACTGGGATAGAAGAGGTATTTTGACATAGCAACTGGAAATTGTTTCACCTTCTGTCACTTAAAAAGCAGGCTTGGCTTATGGCCATGTTTTGGAAAGCAGAATGCAGGGACCTTGATACACCCATATAAACACATGTAATGAAGCAGCCTTGCTCATGATTCTTAACTAGATATCAACAGAGAGAAAAATTCCCCTCGCCTCATGTACTTCCTCTGTACTCTGGCAGATCTTAGCACCCAGACATGCTGTACCCACATGTTTTTGAGTTTAGTCTGTGTTTAAGGTCTAGTGAGATCATTTTCAGTGGACATTTTTGCAGGTCAAGAAGGTGGGACTGGTCTCTAGAAAATCCTCTACTTGGAGGCAGAAGGTAATGCCAGTGTCTGTCTCTACAATGTCTGAGCTATGCACAGGCAGTGTGACCTTAAGAGAAGTTGTGCTAACCTACAAATGTGTTTCATAACCTGTTTAAAAAGAGTAATAGCCTTATCCCATCCCTCACCTACAGTGGAGGCATGTCCTATGCTCTTCTGTGACAAGAGGCACCTCCATCACCTGCCCCAGCAGCACAGCAAGTGCTCACTGGAGAACCAGGCTGTTTTTCTCCAGTATGAGGTAGCCAAAGGTCCAGTTTATCATATGCCTCCACAGTTTGTCAGCTGCATGTGATCAGTCATAAACACTGTTCTCCTGCCCTGCTCAGGGGCACGTACCCACGCTCTCTCCATGACCACACGTCACACGCAGACAGGCACAAGTTTCCAAGCCACAGTGCAGATACACTTACCCAGTGCTTTACATGCACAGCAGTTGCAGTTAGTGTATACAAAGCAATATGTATCAGACCAGTCAACTCTCTTTATCTGAGGAATACTAACTTGCTGCCTTCTTAACCCACAACATCAGCAAGAGTGTGCATAAGGCATTCACCAGACAACAAAGCAGCAAACTCAACCGAGTCCTGCCACCAGGATAACACACCATCCATCTCCTTCTGCTCTCACCTAGACATTTTTCCTTCCAGCTGTACATCTTGTCTTTGCTGTAACTAAAAAAGGGAGGAGTGTGATGCAGCCTGTTGAAAACAAACAAAATCCCTCTGATTTCACAAGGGCAAGGTCTCCAAACCACATACAATTTAAGTTGTAAAACTGCATCTGCGAAGCAGCCAGAGTAAAGATTGCTTCCAGATGCATCTCCGAGTTTTCAGCAAGTCAACAAGAGCAGATCTTGCTGCACAGGTGGCACCAGATACCTGGCACAAACCTGAAGGAAACCTGGCATTCCTGGGAGAGCTACAGCTCCACGCCTCTATATGGGTAGTGAGGAGCTTACAGATTGCTGGACAATCATAGATGGAAAAAAATAGTGAGATAGTTCCTTGGGCATCACAGTTTCAAATTAGCTGAATTTTAACACCAAATAGTGGGCACACCTCCTCTGTCTGAAGGAGCTGATAAAATTGTTAGTGCCCTCTTGGTTATTCCCCAAATAATTACTATTATGGTCAGGTGAGAGACTCAACTAGATCATGTATTTCTGAAGATTACCACCTAGGTCTAAGCTGCAGAGGGTTTTAGCTCCCTGACAAAGCCTAGGTTGTAGCAGTCTGTGTGGCACTAGACATCTGCCCTGTTCTGGGCTTATATCACCCTGCCCTGCACATAATGCTGCAGGATCTGGGAGCACAGAGTCCCCCAACCTGCCTGCACAGCTCAGAAGAACAATGCTCCTACTTTGTAGAATACCTGCCTTAAAGGGTAGGACTAGCTGGAGCACTGCTCATGGCATTTGTAACCTGTGCTTCCCAAAGCACTGCAAAAAGATATCCTTGGCATCTGGATTACTTGCATGGGGGCACAAGGGCAGATGGAGGGGAAACACTGTAGATCAGGCTGCTTCCACCATGGTGGACATAAGGTTGACCATGAGCCAACAATGTGCCTTTGCTGTCAAGAAGGCCAGTGGCATCCTGGGATGCATTAAGGCCAGTAAGCCAAGGGCATTCTCTTTTCCCTCTACTCTGCCCTGGTGAAGCCTGCTGTGGACAATGCATCCAATTCTGTGCTCACCAGTTCAAGGAGGGTAAGGCTGTACTGGAGACAGTCCAGCAGAGAGCCACTAAGATGATTAGGGTACCGGAACATCTACTGTACTAGGAAAAGCTGAGAGACCTGGGTCTGTTTAGCCTGGAAAAGAGGATACTGGGGAAGAGGACAACTCATTGATACTTACAAATATCTCAAGGGCAAGAGACAGAAGGGTGAAGCCAGACTCCTCTCAGTGGTGTTCAGTGAGACCACAAGGGGCAATGGATACAAACAGGACACAGGAGTTTCAACATAAACATGTGGAACAAATTACTCACTTTGAGGGTGTCAGAGCATTGAAACAATCTGCCCAGAAAGGTTATGAGGTCTCCATCTGGGGAGGCATTGAAAACCTGCCTGGACACATTCCTGTGTGATTTACCTTAGGTGATTCTGCTCCAGCAAAGCAGGTGGAGTACATTATTTTTGGAGGTCTCTTCCAACACCTACCATTCTGTGATTCTATGAAGATCAAGGTCAGGGCCACAAAAACCCAACTTCAGCTGCTGCCTGCATGCTGAAGCAGAAGGTGACCCCAACACAGCATCATAGGAATGTCTAGGTACAGGTATCTGCAGCCCATCATGCTCTGGTAAGGATGCCCACACACTGTGACAGTGGGTGCAAGAGTAGCTGTGCTCAGTCAGCAACAGTAACCGTCTGGTGCTATTTTCACTTCTCTTCAAAAGTCACAGCAAGGACCAACATCATGGCAATGAACAAGACAGCTGGATTCCAAAAAAAGCCATCAGGAGCTCCCATGTGAGCAGAAATACATGTTTCTCTCTAGCTCATAAAAGAGGCACCAAGAAGAGTGAGAAGGAGGGAGACAAAAAGAGGTAAGCAAACACCATGAGACCGGGAGACAAACACACTCACACACACACACACACACACACAAGCCCTCCAGCAGTGTCTTGCCAGTGAACCCATCCCCAGCACTGCCCAAAACTAGTCACACAGCTTTCCCTCTCATTATGTATTAATAATTCTTGTCAGTGGCCCTTCTGCTAATAGATTGCTGCTGGAATGGTTAAGGACAGAGCAAAACAACTAAGATTTGTGGAAAGAAAAAATGTGGTTTCACACCTGGAAAGTCTACATGAGACAGGAGATCTGTTGCTCGTTCTAGCATCTCTCTATAAATCAGATTTCCCTTACACTACAGCATCCTGGTAGACCCCAGAAGCTTAGAGCGATGCCCTTTTGGATGTACAACTGTTCCTTCAGTGCATATTTACTGGATTTCTTCTAGCCCCCCAGCCTTTATTTGGAATTATATTTTTAATGCACAGAACAGTAGCTTTCAGAGGAGGTAGGAGTTATTAAAAACTTCATCTGTTCCAGCTGCATATTCCTCACTCAATCTCATCATTAATCCTCTTTTTATGATACCATAATTGTCTCTATGGCAACCAATTATGATGTCACAAACAAGATTAGAATTTTACATAGAGGAACAGAATTAGCTGCTTCATTATTTGGTTAGTTCCCTACTGGCTGTCATACCCAATAGAATCCCTGGCCCATGAGTTTGAGAACTCTCTTTTCAATATCCACCAATACCTGGTATTTTAAGGGAAAGCAGACAGCAACACAAGTGGCAGCATGTGCCCAGTGAAGGATGGAAAGAAGTGTGGCATGGAGAGAATGTTTTTCTAGCTCCTACAGGTCAGTTCTCTCACCCGTGAAGCAGGAAAACACCAGCAACTCCTCTGACATTTTGAGTACCCAGTTGTCAGACTTGCTACAACTGTGATTCATTTTCCTACAAATGCTTATTCTTTCTCTGGATCCTACTCAACACTTCTCTTCAATAATTTGCTGCAACAGTGAAGTTCTCATTAAACACACACAACACAATCTTTTGAGGCAAGCAAAGGAAAAGTCAGAGCTCACTTATTTCATCCTATTTTCTTCTACTCAACCTAAATAACCAGTCTATCCTCTCTCTCTCTCTGCAATGTAATCATGAATACACCTGAATGCATGATCTACATTACCCTTCTCTGGTCTTCCTTCCTTTCATCTGTACTTGTACAAGCTTCAGCAAATAAAATAAATAAATACAAACAGGGAAAAGAACCAAGAGGTAAAATCCCAGCCACCCAGGTACTGTTCAGCACATCATCAGTTGGAGGTGTCACATGCTCTTTTGTCCCCATTCCTCCTTTCCCCACAGGTTTGGGGCATGCCATTCCAGCAAGGCAAATGACTTAGCTTAACTCTTGCTGCTACCATAAGAACAAAGCTTATCTAAAAAGGAAGCTCGCCCACAGAATAATATCAAGATCTGCACAGAGGCATCAGACCCTCTTTTAACAGATGTTCCTTTCACCCTCCAAATCTGGATTTGAACCACTAAGGAACAAGCCTCAGAGACCAGCATAGTCATAGGCAATTCATGTGTTTTACTTTCCAGGTAGTTTATTGTAGTTCATGGAAAATATGGGGGGGGGGGGGGGGGGGATACATGATTAGGCCAAGAGTTTACTTTCCTGTCTTGCTTTGGGACCCCATGACAAAACACCTGCCAACTGCCATTGCACCTGGCAAAGGAGTTCCTTTACAAAGATGCAGCTCACAGCAGGCAAAATGACAGTTTGACTGTGGAGCTACTGCAGCACTTTTTAAAATGTACAGACTTGCCAGTAGCCACTAAACAAAGTCACCACCTCCACTGAAAACCAAATTTGGCTCTTGTCAAAACCAAACCAAACCAACAAGCCAAAACTACCAAGAAGCCTTCCTCTGAAGAAAATGTCACGCTTTTTACAAGAAAAAGTTTCCATGTTTGTGGTTTATTTCTTTTGAATTTGGAAACATTTGTCCAATACTAACAAGCACACACATCCACTCATCCTGTTTGTAGGAGGGGTCTGCATAAAAAACAATTTTATCTTTGTGAGACTGTTCTCTGTGGACTGCCTGCTATCAATAGAGATGGGCTCTTCCACAGGACAATTTGGAGCCAGAGCCTGAATCAGGCTGGCAAAAATGTCCTCTGGAGAAGACTCTTTCCCTTGCTAATGGCTGTTGAGGACATTGAGGGAAGGTAGCCTCCCCAGACTGAAATTATCCTTCAAGAATAATTCCTCCCTTCCTCCTCCTGACTCCACACACATCAGTACTCACAATTTTTCCAGAGCCAGTAAAAAGTGGCACCCATCATCCAGGCATACACATGGGGACTGATTCATCACAGCAGAGCCATTAGAAGGAAATGCATTAGTCTTAATGGCAAGAACTGCACACTCACATGGTCTCTTCCCAAGAAAGTTCTTAAGTCCTGTAGGAGTCAGATGTTGTGAACAGCAAAACCAATACAAGCAGACACTGTTCCTTGACTGACAAGGCAGCAAACCATTGCTCAGACATAATTTATTATAACAAACACTGTCCTTGTTATTTTGTCTATCATGTATAGTCCTTTTGGGGCAGTAGTTACCAACACCCATTATCCTTGAACAGAAGATGACCAAACCTTCACACACAACCACTAAAATGTGCTGGTACCTTCTTTCTCCACTGTGCATATTACTTGGGTAGGAGCTGCTCAAATCTAGTGGAAATTTGTCTTCTATAAAAATTTCACCCTGTTAATCAGAGAAACCAGAGCATGGTGGGAGAGACCACCAGCCAGCCAAGATCCACCCAGTTGGCACCCCTCCCTGAGAGAGGATAAATGCTGATCCAACTGCTCTATGGTCCAAAAGGAGCAGCAGAAAGAGTGAAAGAGCAAGCCAATATTTCCTGAGGGCAGAATCCTTTTCAGCCCTAACATCAGAGATCACTTTCATTGCCTGTGAAAGACAAGAGTTGATGTCCAATAAGAAATTAGGGGGTTTATTTGCCAGGTGCATTATGCCATTATGCAGGCTCTCACATACAGAACATTCTGAGAAAAGGAGGGAAAGGAAAAAATTCACCACCATTAAACATACAGCTCATGTGCTTTCTGACATCCCTGGAGAATGACTTCCCTGTTTAGATATAAAAATGTGGGTAGTCATCTGCTACACAATATTACTCTGATAATATACTTTAATCATGATATCAAGCAGCTTCTGCCCAGCAGGCAGAGAACAATTCATCAGCCATGCTCATTAATGTCTCTGGTCAGTCCTTCAGAAGAGGTTAAATATTGTCAAGCAGCCTTTCAGTAAATGAGGACTTATAAGAAAGATGGGGATGATCTTTTTTAGCAGGACCTGTTGTGATAGGACAAGGGGTAATGTTTTTAATCTAAAAGAGGGTAGATTTAGGCTAGATATAAGGGAGAAACTTTTCACAGTGAGGGTGGTGAAACAGGTTGCCCAGAAAGGCGGCACAAGCCTCATCCCTGGAAACATTAAATGTCAGGTTGGATAAGGCTCTGAGCAATCTGATCTAGTTGAAGATGTCCCTGCTTACTGCAGTGGTGTTGGACTAAATGACCTTTAAAGGTCACTTGCAACCAAAAGCATTCTATGATTCTGTGATTAACACTAGATGTGGTTATTACAACACATTTCTTATGATGGAAAATTAATCATGACCAAGACAGTTTCACAGATCACAGAATCACAAAATCACCAAGGTTGGAAGAGACCTCAAAGATCATCAGGTCCAATCCATCACCACAAACCTCATGACTAAACCATGGCACCAAACCAGATGCTACCAAACAGCAACTTCAGCCTGCCAGAACTCAGCATTTCCAGGTTTTGGGGAATTCTCTCATCTCAAATCAAAACAAACTTCCCTGAAATGGAGTGGGGAAAAAAAAGAAGTCAGCATGAAGAAATTCCAAGGAACTATAATACCAACTTTATACTTCAGTTATTAAAATGACTGTATGAATGTGTTGTTTATCTGGGCTTTTTAAAAACAAACTCAGCATCTTCTCCAAAAGATTTCAGTTAGAAAACACTATGTCAAAAAAAATTCAAAATAAACAATAGTAAAAAAAACTATTGTCCACTGGGAATTCTTCAGCCTTCCTTCTCCATTGTAGAAAGCTGGAATTACAAGTCTTGTGGTATCTTCAAGTATTACTTCATGCTCAGTTCTCAATTTGGAATGAGTGAGAGATCACTGTTTTAAGGAACAACCATGTGTTTTCCCCCTGCTGTTCTGTTTGAGCAGACCCTTCACCGAAGGTCTTTGAAATCTTCCTAACGATTTTGTCCACAGCCACAGTTCAGCCTGGTCAGGCATGAGCCCTCCAGGCATTACCTGCTTGTTCCCACCACCGCCACCTCTCTACACCTCTGGCACTCAACTCAGACTCTGACGCACATTGTTGTGCCTGCGACCGTGCTAAGATGTTCTCACTGTTTTGCCTTTATCCTCCTATTATTTGTGTTTTCACACATAATAGAAGCTGCTTTGTCTGCCTTCATAGTAAATTTGCCTCATTGTCTTACAACCTTGCTTCGAGAAGCTGTTAGGATTGATTTACAATAGGGCCAACATTTCCATCAAGCAAATACCACTTTCAGCACCTGACAAATTACGACACTGTTTGCAGAGAGACTGAATCAGAAATAAAAAGCTCCTGCTGGATGCTTGAAGGGGGATGGCTGGGGAAGGGCTACCATGCAGTGAGTGGGGGCCACTGCTTAAGCATGGTTTGGCCACAGCAAGACTTAGGAGAGCCCCGTGTTTTCTAGCTGTTGTCCCCACCGTTGCCAGCAGGGGTGGGCAGTAGAGCTGACTTGTCAGGAAACAGCCTTTGGAGATATCAGGCTGCTTCTCTTACAGGAGAGGAATTCACATCTTTCTCCTTCTCAGCCTTTGGATCGAATCAGGCTGAATCAGGCTACACTTTTTCCATTCCAGCTTATTTCCTCTTCCTTTTCTTTCTCTCTGTTTCATATTCATAACAGCCTCTTTCAAGCTTAGAGAAATTACTGTTTAAAAAGCACGACCTGGTGCACCCCAAGCACAACTTCCTACCCTCCCTGTCCTCATCTCATTCTTAACTGCTTGTGACCCACTGGAAATGTCTGCAGTTGGTCAGGTGAAGGGTCCAAAGGCCTGACTGGGGCTGAAATGATCAAAACTTTTATGATGTACCGCTCCAAATACAAGCAGATGAGAGAAGCAGGCGCACACCAGAGATCATAGACCCAACTGTGAGCCCACATCCACATCCTTCAGGAAACAGTTAGCTGCCGCTTTCGTTTAATAAGATGCACAGCTGTAAAGGATAGTAAAAAAGGGCATTTGTGGCAGAAAGGCAAGACTGTCTAGTATCTTGGCACTTCACGTGTGAAAGGGGATGATCCCAAATTTTCAGGAAGCAAAACATGCACATAATCTCAGGATAAAAGCCAAAACACTGAAAAGAAAGTGAATTACCTTCTTTTTCTGCAAAGCCAAGAGAGAGGCAAAACCAGCATGTGATGAAAGCTTCCCCTGCCACTGCCTGTGCTGCAACTCTCCCTGAAAAACAGCCCTTAACAAGGAAGCTAGGAAGAATGAATCCAGCACTTTCACTATCACAGGTCAGATCCTCTCTTCCTTCCATTTCCCTCCCAAAATTAGCCATCATATCTTCTGTTCCTGCAGAGAGGCAGCAGGAGTTATGAAAAGAAAGGAACCGAGACGCCAGGATTCAGGAGCTGTGGCTTACTCTACTGTATTCACTTTGCACTCTTGTTTTAGTTGAAGTCAGTACAAGACTAGGTACCAACAAGAGCACCAAACTCAAAGCCTTTCTTCAGAAAGGGAATCGGAAAGTAAGCAGCTATTACATTGACAGGTTGAGGATATTTTCATAGTCCCATCATAGCTGGTGGCAGAATTATATCTGGTTGTTTTCCTTTCATCACTAAGAAGGGGGGGGGGGGGGGGGGGGGGGAGGGGAGGGTGAGGAGAGAAGAGCGTATTGTGAATTCCAGAGATTAGGCAGGAAAGGCCATATTGCCCAAACAAAGGATTAGAGCAGGATTTTCTTTTAAATACCCTGTTAACTGATCTGTCACATTTTCACCAGAGTGAAAACTGAGAAGAATGCACTACTCGATCTTGAAGAGGTGACTCTGGGTAGTTGCATATGAGGAAATGAAAAATATTTGTGTGCCATACTAAAGATCTCTTCCAGTTACCAGTAAGAGCCATCAGTGACAGCTTAGCTTTGTGTCTTTCAAACAAAACAAAACAAAAAAAAACACAAACAAACAAACAAAAATGAAACCCCAAAACCAAGCCAAACAAACAAACCACAAAGAAAAAACTCCACATAAACAGGGAAGCAGAATTTACTCTGTCAGGGGAAAATAAATAAATAAATAGAGATACACACAAGGCTTTTCTGAAACATTCATTAAGCAAAGAGCTCACACACAAGCTCTTTGGGTCCATCCTGCCCTGGGGAGCATTTCTCAAGAGTGCTTCCATTCAGAGACTTCCCACAGGCTTGAACAAACATACATAATGTTTGGCTCATGCTGTTGATGGCCATCATATCAACCAAGAGGGTTCCAGACTGAAGCTTGCTGTGAGCAGGGAGAATAGATACTATTCCTGGAGAGAAAAACATGCAACATTCTTTCCAGAAAGGAGAAAAGCTATGCTCCAGCCAGCCCTCCTCTTGGAGAACACCAAATTCTTCCAGGTCAAAGTGTCCACATTCAGTCCTGCGAACACTTACAGTATCACAGTATCAGTCAGGGTTGGAAGGGACCACAAGGATCATCTAGTTCCAAACCCCCTGCCATGGGCTGGGACACCCCACACTAGATCAGGCTGGCCAGAGCCTCATCCCACCTGGTCTTAAACACCTCCCTCCCTCTCAAGTGGAGTAAGGGGATGTTTTGGCAAAGAACTGTCACTCTGAAATCATTCATCTAAAAACTATCAGGTTAGCAGTTCCTAAACATAACATGCAAGCTTCCTGTAGGAGCTTCTCGATGGCTATATTGATCTTGGTCCAGCTCATAACTGCCCCAGCATCACAGCCAGTATTAGTCATCTCTCCCACTATCTGCTGAAAGAAGAGAAACTAAGAGCTGACAAGACAGAGACCAAACAACCCATCACGCAGTAATTTTGCTGTTCACTCTGCAGCGCAGCACATTTGTCAAATGATGCTATGGCCCACACACTCAGGGAAATTAAAAGCATTGTTTTGCTGTTTGCCATCCTGATTGAATCAGGATTCACAAAGCTGAAAGAGTCTACACAAGCATCACAACACTACTCTGTAACCAAGCCACTGTGAGTCTGCACCGGTGGTGTTTGTTATACATTAGCAGGGTTTGGCAAGCACCTTTCAGCATTCCTTCAACACCTGAAAAACTGGAAGAAAAGTTGAAAAACTGGAAAGGTCAACCTATGCCTTCTCCTTTTTGCCATAGGCTTGTATTGCACTGACAGGGAGAAGCCAAAAAGTCTCTCTCTTTAGATTTTGTTACACATAAAACATGTACATAACCACTTTTCAGGTGCTGCAACGTTGTATACCATGGTAGGGCTTTTAAACCTCCAGTACTACAAGAAGCAGCTTATCCTGAGCATCTTGATAGTAAGGAGTCAAGAGACACAGCACTGGGCTTTCAAGCTTACACTGGTCTTGGAGGCAGGAAAAAAACCTGTTGGTGCAAGCTCAGTAAATTAAACCTAGCCTTGAAGAATGTGAATTCCAGTGTTTATGTACTTGTGCATTCTTCATCCATCTCACTATGCACCACTCAGCCCTAGGTATGTAAACCCACACAGAATTCCAGTGCTGTGGTTGGACAGTATGACAACAAAGTCAAATTACAGAATGAAAAGGGAAGAGGAGCAACTCAAAATTAAGGAAATTACAAATTTTTAACACAGTAAAAATTTGCCAGGGACAAAGGAAAGAAAAACAAACAAACAAAAAGGAAAAATAAAATAAAAATAAGGGGGGGGGAGGGAAGAAAAAGAAGAAATTAAATTTTAAAAAAAGAAAAAAGAAGAAGAAAAGAAAAAAAAAAGAAAAAAGAAAAATAAGGGGGGGGGGGAAGAAAAAGAAGGGGGAAAAGAAAAGAAGGGGGGGAAAAAAAGAAAAGAAAAAAAATAAACTACCTGTTTCAAAGCCAGATATCCTGCCCTGAAAGAGAAGTGACAGTTGGCTACCTGCAGAGACAAAAATGAAAAATAAATAGCTTAAGTTCTTCTCACTAACAGAAGGCCATCCACAACTAAGTATGCCATTCCTTCTTCAATGTCATTTTAAATCAGGTGAAAACCTGGAGAAGACTATAGTGCCGGCAGCAAAGGATCCCAGGAGCACAAGCAGCTGGCAAGACACTGGTACTTGATATCCCTTAAGGCAATAGCATTGAAAGCACTTTTGGTTTCCTATCTACACAGGTTTTTAACATATGAATTCTCGAAGTGTCCTAACTTAAACTAACCTCAAAACTCATAATGAAACCCCTTCAAGTCTTTGGCATTTCATTTACTTCCGCAGGAGAGTCCATTGCCCTCTAGGGCATCATGTCGAAACCATAGATCAGGCTAACATCAGCAATTTATAATCAAAGACCTGGCCTAGCACTCACCTACACATGGCATTTCATTACCCTCACAGAACCTACAGGATGCCATGCTCAAGTTGGAATGAAATTTGATGCGTTTTCACAACAAAAGGATATACTCCTGGGATCATTCACTAACTGGATAAAGGCACAGAACTACCCCATTACCATCCCTAGAGGAAACTCATTAGCAGCATAATAAAATAAAGTGGTGGCAGTAAGGTATTTTCTCATAATCTTTTAATGCTAACAGGCTTCAAAGACATTTTGCCTCCACACCCTCTCCTATGGTGCCCAGAAACCCCCTGGCACCTCTCAGAGCATAAGAGGCAGTCCCCTCTCCTGCATACTACACAGCATCAGGGAGTAGTTTCAGAGCACAGAGGGATTCTAAAATGTTCAACTCATCATCTTTGATGAATCTGTGCAATTGAACCTTAATCCCTGCCCCACTTGGAAAATGTTCCCCAGTGGGTCAAGTTTCCTGATTAGTCATACAGTTTAGAATAAATAATCTGGCTGACAGGGGCTTAGTTCTTTTTATGACATGCCAAACAGGGGAATATTTGAAAGACATTAGAAATATTAAAACAAATATTACTGTTTTGAAATGGTTTTAAACCAGTAAAATTAGAAATAGTGAAGTGAGTACCACATAAGCATGGTTCTTCTTCTACAGGAAATATGATCATTTCTTTTTCTCTTCCTGTAAAAAGTGTCAGGTCAAACCCCCAAACACTCATGTATCATATAGTTCATAATAAGATGTACTTTAGCTGCACATTAAACACACATCCCTTAAATACAACAAGGAAGGAAGGGAGAATTTTGTATCTATCTGAAGAGGATAACAAAAAAAACCAAGACAAGGTATCCCCCCACTGCATTCCCACTACCCACTTTCTAAAGGAACACTCTGCACCAAGAGCTCTTACCTACAGTCAGACAGCCAAAGCCATCAATATTATTTATCTCCACAATGCTTCTATATCTTAGTCGAGGCTATAGGACAGCCAGTGACACCATTCCTCAATGCCTGATGTGTAAATTCATTGCCAATGGCATGCCTTATCAGCAGCCTCAAAGTAGCATCCTACACCTTATCCTGTTCTCACATTTATCCATAAAAGCACACAGCAGGAGGAACAATGCATTAAGTTTGCCTCAAACCTAAGTACAATTAGAAACCTCCCTTCTCTCTGACTGTGTGGCCATTTGTCTGTGATAATGGGGATTAGTGGTAGGTATTCTGCAAGGCCAATCAGCTGGAAAGCTTTCTAGGTGGAATTTGAAGCCATAAGCCCTCAAAGGAAAAAAAAAAAAAAAAGAGTAGATGAACCAGATGATAAAATAGCAGCTTCCCATTATGAACTGTAAATTTTGAAGTTGGCTAAGCTTTCAAAAAGTTGTTAAATAGAAGAAAATTCTGCCAATGCTCTTCAGGGCTGCATGCAAAGGAGGCCCAGGACCTCATTACCAAGCATTTTTCTAGCCTAAGTGTTTCAAACCACCAGCCTTCCTCAAAAATGCAGTACAGAAAGCATCGGAGAAATATGAAGCCCAATCTCAGAGTACAGAGAGGCTCAGCTAATTCTGCCAAGGGTGCAGTAGTTAATAAATCTTTCCCTTCCCTTCTAACTCCTTTACCTACTTTTATGCTGAGCCATTTCAGTAATTTAGCTGGAGGTGCTGAGACCAGAAGAACCACAACACCCTGTGGCAGCCTCAGGCGACCGAAGCTCTATAAAAATAAACTCTTCCACTTACTCAATGCACAAATAATTCAGAGATAAAACCTGGTTGTATTGTACTCCAAACAAGATCAAATTATAATATTCATACACAGCTGTGCTCTGCCTCTCCCCCGACTTTCAGATGTTCTCTGAAACTTGCAGTTCTGGTGCTATTTTGATTTCCTCTCCTTTTAGTTTAGGTGAGAGACCTTGCTGTTAAAGCTAGGGTTGAGGATCCGTTCCCACTTTGTGACACGGCCTCCACCTACCACCTTAAATAAGTTACTATGTTTCTTAAAACACATTTACAAAGCATCAGGTCCTACAATTCCTGCATTCAGTAGGTATTATCACTTACCAATTATAGTCTCACAGGTAGAAAAAGCTGAGACAAAGTATCTAGTATTCTAGCCAAGTTTAAGATGAAAACCTCACTTCTTTTCCTGACTACCTGCAGTCACTCTTGCCGTATTCGGTAACAGCGGGACAGGGAAGTCTGCACAGGATCACAGCTAACCTCTGGCACAGGGCAGCCAGCACACTAGACAAGGTAGTGCTGGTGCGAGAGCTGCACACATCTTAATCTTCACCCAATAAATTCTCCCTGAATTCACTCATAGGCAAAATGCAAAAAACCCAGGTTTCCAAAGGGGCAAAAGAAATCCTTTACAACCTGACTGAGATGCTATCAACTTTCCTGCTGGCAACATTGAAGTGGGTTGCAAGTGCAGCAGTGACAGCCTTACCAGAAGCTCAGTGCCCAAAGACACAGGGTTATGGGAGAATTCAGGGGCATGGCACAGCAAAGGCACCAGAGAAGCATTTATACCTACAAGCCAGAACATCCACACAGAGAAGCAGCAAAATAGAAATTAAAAGTGCAGTACAGACAGAACTGAGAAGCAAAATCAGAGAAATATGGTAGCTTTATATAGAATAGAATTAACCAGGTTGGAAAAGACCTTCAAGATCATCAAGTCCAACCTATCACCCAGCACTGTCTAATCAACTAAACCATGGCACCAAGTGCCCCATCCAGTCTCTTCCTAAACACCTCCAGTGATGGTAACTCCACCACCTCCCCAGGCAGCCCAATGACCAATCACTCTTTCTATAAAGAACTTCTTCCTAACATCCAGCCTAAACCTCCTCTACTGCAGCTTGAGACTGTGTCCTCTTGTTCTGGTGCTGGTTGCCTGGGGGAAGAGACCAACCCCCACCTGGCTACAACCTCCCTTCAGGTAGTTGTAGACAGCAAAAAGTTCTGCCCTGAGCCTCCTCTTCTCCAGGCTAAGCAACTCCAGCTCCCTCAGCCTCTCCTCATAGGGCTTGTGCTCCAAACCCCTCCCCAGCTTTGTTGCCCTTACAAACCTTGGACTCAGCTCTTGGCAAAGGACTTCACCATGACCAAACACATTAACATTTTATATGCATAAATATGTATTACCTCAGAAGAAAGGACAGTTAAATAAAGGGAGAAAACCCACACACCGGATGTTGGAATTAGCCAGCATAATGACATCCCTTCACCTGACATTCCTGGGCATTTATAGAGAGCACACGCTAAGGCTCCAAATACACAGCCACCCTGCTAGCCTGTCCTCAGCCTGCACAATCTCCAGCAATTATTTGATAGAAAGTAGAGATGGTTTTCCAACACAGTTGCACCCTGCAAAACACATAGCAGTGTCCTTCATGCCCATGTCCTGTCATATACCTTCCTTCACTCTGAAGTTACTCATCATGATGTCACCTTACCCATACACAGACGCCAAATACCCAGCATGAACCCACATTCAGGCTCTTACAGTCTCTATAAACATACATATGTACGTATATTCTTACACTTCTATTCATGCATACCCAGTCCCGCCCCCCCCCCCCCCCCCCCCCCCCCCCCCCCCCCCCCCCCCCCCCCCCCCCCCCCCCAGCTTTTCTCTGCTAAGAGAGACAAATGAGCAAATCATTCAGAAACCACGTAAGAGAAAAAAAACAACCAACCAGCATCAGGCCATGCAGGTTAACAATATAACTGAGCTAATGCATCAGTCCTACATGCAAACAAGCAAACTGAGCACAACTTTGTGGAATTCAACACAAAAAGAAAACAAGAACTACACATTTCCATATCCATTTTATTCAAAGTTCCTCGTCATCATTTCTGTGATTAGGTTGCCACAAAGCTGCAAGCCTCCCTCTTCCTCTTTTAATAGCTAGGAAATCCTTCGGCTGGCTATTGGTATCTCACACCAAGGTTGTGCTGGGTTTACTGATACACAGAAAGACCAGAGGAGACTCTTGCACATGTACACATTCATCAGCTTCCCAACATCTTGGTCAAGTTCCCAAACTAAAAACAAAACAAAAATTGTCAAAAGCCCAGTGAAGCTTCAAGCAAATCCTTCCACTATCCCCACAACTGGCCAAGATGGGAAGAATCCGCTACCTGCTAATTTATTCCAAGGGACTAGTCAGGACAAAAGTGGGTTTCCACGCCAGCAAAGTTATGTGGCATCTGATTCAGGATTTGTTTACACAGTGAGATTTTCCACGTACAACAGTCTCAGGGCAATCTGAGCCTACAGGTCTATGCCTGTGCTACACAACAGCTTTATTATGCACTCCTAGAGGCTTCTCCCTTCAAAACACTGATACATTTATCTCATTCTGAGTAGGCACATTGATTCCATCACATCTCACAGGCAGCCTTACCCCAAGCAACCACTCACAACGTGTCTTTTCAAAAGTGCTGCTACCCTCAGGTACAGAAGGGAGAACATAAGACAGACCTTTTACTTTATGTGACCTAGAAACATTGACAGCCAGACATGCAGCCACATCTCCAAGTCAGGATGGAACTTGAGATGTCAAGTTGCTTTTCCCATAGTATTACTCTTGTTTCTGGACTACCCTAGCCTTTTTCTGCACTTTACTCCAACACAGAACTTCCACCTCAAAGCTTTATAAATGAAAGAGCTTCATTATGAAGACCCCTTTGCAGATCAAAAACATCCAGTGATGTGCTCCTGAAGAAGTGATAAAATGGTGATGGATGTTTTGGGCAACAAAGTAAACCGAGTCACTGTTACGCGAGCGGGTGGTAACAACTCTGCGCAGTACATGCCCAAAACTCTTAACAAAGGCAGGTGGTAGCAGATCTTAAGAGATTAGGCCCAGAGAGCCAAAATTAAACCCTTGGCATTTGGTAGACAATAAAAACTCCTCCATCATTTCCATGAAGAACAACCTCACTCATTTATAGAAATAGGATGTATTAAGATTCAAGGAACCTTACGAGATCCACACGATCTTGGAAAAGATCAGAGGCTTCTGTTGGATATTTCCATTGTTTGCAAATGTCATTCAGCTTTAATTATTTATAATGCCTCACAGTACAGTAGTAAATGCTGTCATAGTTCATAAAATAATTAAATCTTAGTAATAAGAGACACCTCTACCAGCCTGTCTGTTCAATATTTACTGAGAAGTGATATGTATTTTATGATCATTACCATGTCTGTAAATAAATGAAGGGAGAGGGGGGGAAAGGGACACCTTGAATACTGTGTCCGGTTCTGGGCCCCTCAGTTTAAGAAGGACACTGAGACTCTTGAACATGTCCAGAGAAGGGCAATGAGGCTGGTGAAAGGCCTTGAGCACAGCCCTATGAGGAGAGGCTGAGGGAGCTGGGATTGTTTAGCCTGGAGAAGAGGAGGCTCAGGGGAGACCTCATTGCTCTCTACAACTACCTAAAGGGAGGTTGTAGCCAGGTTGGAGTTGGTCTCTTCTCTCAGGCAATCAGCACCAGAACAAGAAGACTCAGTCTCAAGCTGCACCAGGGGAGGTTTAGGCTCAAGATGAGGAGAAAGTTCTTCACTGAGAGAGTCATTCACCATTGGAATGGGCTGCCTGGGGAGGTGGTGGAGTCACCATCCCTGGAGGTGTTCAAGAGGGGATTGGATGTGGCACTTAGTGCCATGGTCTAGTCATGAGGTCTGTGGTGACAGGTTGGACTTGATGATCTTCGAGGTCTCTTCCAACCTTGGTGATACTGTGAAAAGGTTGTTTCCTATCCTTAAATTTTCATTTTGATCCATCTGCTTACACGTTCATCAACAGTAGTGAGGCTTGTGTAATCAGGGATTTCCCAAGATTTCTCTGCCATAACTTGTCCCCCTCCAAATGCACTTACAAAACATACGCTAACTCAAATTAGTTTTTGCCACAACAAACAAGGAGTTATTGCTGATGATGCGGAAGGAGAGGCCAGCTTGATTCTTGGCTTCTGCTTGCAGAGAAAAGGTTGGGAAAGCACATAAGGCACATTCCAAACAGATTCATTAGGCAAGTGGGAGAGAAACGTCAGCCAAGGAAATACAAACTGCCTATCTTAGACAGCAACATTTCTGAGCGGAACTAGATGGTCAATGGACATGGTGAGTTAAGGGAACCAGTGCCTCCAGCCACTTCCATTAATAAAATTGAAATGTGTTATTTCCTGCTCAGGCAAGCCACCTTAGCCAAAGCCAAAATACAAGAGCCAAGCCTCTACCCACTGCCTATTAACAGTGCAGAACTCTGAGATGCTTCATTATGGTCCCATTTGTGGAAATCCCCAGGCCACATACAAGAAAGAAGCCTAAAACCAACCACACACTGCATCAGACAGGACTCCTCCACTTGGTCAAAATGAAATTACATTTCTCTAGCTAAACTATTTCCCAGTGACAAGAGTTTGTCAAACACCACTTGAGCTCTCACAAGAGAGCCATTGAAACTTGCAACTTCATTTTCATTTCCAAAGCCACTAATCAAGATCTCCTGGATTTCTAGATAATCGTTAATAACTCTTTTAAACTCCACCTGCTTTATCAGTAATTTCATTAGATTTTGGGGTTATGCTGATTACTTTGGTTTTCTAGGGGTTTTATTGGCTTTGTTTTGAGGTTTGGGGTTTGGTTGGTGTTCAGTGTTTTGTTGTTCTTGCTGTTTTGTGGGGTTTTGTCATTGTTTGTTTACTTCATTTTGTACACCTTTAACTATTTCTCTAATCTTAATTAAATTGCAAGATAGCATTTCAAATAAGTTTTAACAGCTGCAAACACCTGCAGGAAGCCTGCCAGATGAAGTTTTATTTCCAAGGATTTCTTTAGCCATAGCTTTTTATTGTGGAAATACTCCTATTGAGCAACTCTTTAGTATATTCCAAGTTTCTCTTTATTTCAAGAAATACTTTGGGCTATTTACTTTAATCTCTAGCTCAAAGAGATCACAAGGTTCCTCACAGAGCTTCACAGTGAGAAAACAATAAAAATCAAAAGGAAAGCTAAAATTGACCACTAGATTTGTGCAACAATGCTTTGTAAATGTTCTGCTGCATTTAGAAATGTAAGGGCCAAATACTATTCGAAGGACCAGTCTGTAGAGAGTATTTCTCTCTGGCAGAGGTACATATTCAATTAGCTGCCTTTCCCCCCACCCCCCCCACCCCCTTACAGTTGCCAGTTTCTTCACAGTGGGACGGGAAAGTGAACTTTCAGTTCAGGTTTTAAACAGAAAACTCGCCCTGAAAATTACTGCTTGGCTGTTGACATTTTGATGTTAGCATTCAACTGTTAAGTCAGCTGGCTTCATTTAAGTGCAGGAGGCTGAAAAGGGAGACCATTTCCCTGAGCTTTCATTCAGCTCAGACAGGGATCAGCTCTGCAAGATACCCTTGATGATGGCAGCCCCTTCCCACCATCACCAGCCCTGCAGCACCAGCAGGACCAGCAGGACCCACCACACTGCCTGAGTGCCAGCAGGACCAGCAGGACCCACCACACTGCCTGAGCTCCAGTGGCAGCCCGCCCATTACAGCAGGCAGGGCAGGTGCCCCCTCTGCAAATTAAGATCCACTTAAGAGATGTGTGTTGGCAGCATGCACACACAGAACCAGACACACTTTAAACCCATTAGCTCAGGCACAAACACAGATAAGTGGCATATCCCCACTGTGTATGTATACATAATTACAGCATACAACTAGAAAGAAAACAAGCAAACATTTACTCATAACAGAATGACAGACAACAAGCTTTATGAATGGTAGATGCAGGGTGAGCATAGCCAAGAACATGGCATGGTCAAGGGAATTTTTTAGCTCCCTGTGAGGAGCACCTGGGTTATTTAAAGCAAGTTTTTTCTCCTGATGGTTTGATATGGAGGACAAACATGCCTACAATGGTATTTACTACACATAATCATTACATATTTAATACATCAGTTTCTGCATTATAAGCCAATGGCTGCATCAGTACAGAACATTTCTCTGGACTATGTTACTCATGGGTTTTGTACCATTGCAGAGAAACTAGCAAGTTATTTGCATGCAACAGCTATGTCATTAGCTAAATAGATCTGTGTTACAATGAAAACAGCTGCTGTTTAGCAACAACAGAAAAATAAAGGGAGGAGAACAAGGTAGCACTTTAAGTCAGATTCAAGTAAACCAGAACTTCATAACAGGGAATGATTAAAATTAAATTTGCACAGGAGCTATTTTTCTTCTTCCTTTTTCTTCCTCTTATGATGATACTTTGACTTCTCTTTCAGCCACCTGTTTCATTCCCTCAGTTGCCATCAACAGAATTGTTTACAGTAATTTCCATGAATCTGTATTATTTTAAGCACGTTCCAACTGTTGGTGATTTTCCTGTGTGTATAAATTACAGATACAGGGGTGTATGTCAGTGTAGTGCACCTGCACAGAGAATCCCATCTGACCTGTTTGAAAGTCTGTATGAAGCCTTGAATAACTTCTATTGTACTAGTGCATGAAGTAGTCCAAGTGCCAACATAAATACATTTTCCTGTATAGAATACTGTCATTTACATTTCCAAAGGCCTCTTAGAACCATAATTTACTGAAAGAAATGGTAGCAATTTAAGGAGCTTGGGGGATGCAGGGTGTGAAGATCTCAGTGGAGGTCCTTTGTGGAAGCCTTCTATTCTGTCTACACAGACTGCTCTCTTTATGGACAAGTGAGGGAGTGTGCATTATTTGTAGGAAACCAGGGTGCAAAGAAAATGTACTTTCTTGCACGTATCCTAAGTCAAGTAGTATGAGTAACACACATCAAGAGATACTTCAGAGAAGGGGTTTATAACCAAAGGTTCAGGACTTGCTGTACACCTGCCTAGACTGAAGAAGAAGAGAAAAGAATGCAATACTCCTTTCTATAAGCATTTATTGTAAAACCCTTACAAGTATCCAGCACAGGGAAAACTTCAAGAATGCCTTTGTAGAAAATCTAGAGAACAGGGCATCATACCTGCCCCCAAAGTGGGATGATACCAAACTAATGAAATAAAAGTGAGAATGTGTAGCACCTGAGCACCTGCAAGATTTATTGCAAGCCAACCCCATGCTTTCTTTAGGGAGAGCAGACACGTTAGCAAACCTCTCATTAGCAGGTAGTTCAACAGCCCACCTACAGAATCTTCCTTTGCTTGCAATATACCACTTGCCCCTAAATGACACCTGTGAGGAATACCATCAGTGTAGAAATGCAAAAGCACTGAGATCACTGATGTCAATGCTCTTCAGGTGCCCAGTAGCTTTTCCTTTTCACATCACTAGCCTCATTGAGCATGAATCATCCCAAACTTCACACTCACCAGCAAGACCATCAGCCCTTAACTGGAAAGTCTCTATGCATACATGAAATCTCACATAAAGCTTCAGCTATGAAGAGTGTTTAATTACATTAATTTTAAGCTTTTCCACATGCAGAGACTGGAATCATTACCAAGCTACCTCAGATATAAATTGACAGCATATTTTAAGAAGTATCTCTATGTCAGGGGAGATTCTTTAGCTGATTTACCCACAGCTAGAGTCACTCTTTCCTTGCAGAGACAAACCAGTTTTGTATTGTCTATGATCCCAGTTGAGCCATCTCATCCCTAAGCAAACGACTATACTAGTTACTGCTCGTGTGCTGCCTTTGCTGGGGCTTTGCAGCCAGAGGCAGCCAGAATCAGGTAAGACTCAAGAACTTTTTGTCATGAAGCTCCTCAGACAGTAACTGCTTTCAGCAGCTGCTGACCATTAACATCTTCTAGGTGGCAACAGAAAAGCAGAGGAGCTGCATCAGAAGCTTCTTCATACAGGTGTACTTACAGGAAAAGAGACCCATTCATTTTAAATCAAAGATATGGGATAAATGCAAAGCCACAAAAATGCAGGAGGCTAATGATCAAAGTAATGCCCTGCTTTGGCTGTACCATGTCCTGTGACACCTCGGTAGCCGGCCTGCTCTCTGCTCATAGTCATGCGTGGGGGTAGTGGGCGCAGCAGCCCCCACCTGTCTTGCAGCTGCCGGGGCTTATGCAACGGCTGCCTGGGCAAGGAGGGAACACCTGCGTTCCCTGAGACTTCCCATACAGAAACCCCTCTCGGACGCAGAAATGCCATCAGAAAAAAATTTTCCGACCCCTTTTGTCAGCGTTAGGAGGTGCCAAGAACACGGGCGGTCGCGTCTTTACTGCAAAGGGCAAAGCGTAAAGAGGAACCGATTTCACCGGCAGCCAGGCAAGATCCTCGACTTGCTAAGTAACTCTGAAGTTCAGCCACGTACACCGTCCTCCTCCCTATCTCCCCTGATTCTGCCGCACCGGAGGAGCACCGCAAACCTGACGGCATCGGCGAGGCTGGGCGCCGGTCGCTTTCTTAACGGAATACCAGAAGGCTCTTTTAGGCTTCAGGATTAAGAAAAAGCCCGCCTGGGTCTCCAGGGTTCTGCCTAGCACCTCTTTACCGGCAACATCACCGCCGCCGGACCCTATCAGCCGCCTCCCCACCAGCGGACGCCCCGTGCCCGGCAGATGTCCCCAAGAAGGGCATCGAGGTTGCCCGGAGCCGGCCCCGCCCGCCCGGTACCCACCTGTAGGACACCTGCTTCCTGAAGGTGAGCGTCCGCAGCTTCTCCTCTAGCGATTCTTCTGCCGCGGATAGCCCCGGCTCCTCCGGGACCCCAGCGGTGCCTGCCGCCTCCCCACCACCCTCGGCCCCCCGGCACCCGCCACCACCCGCCGCCCCCGTCTCCTCCCCGCCGGCTGCGGAGGGAGGGTTCATTGCGGAGGGACAGTGGGACCGAAAAGAAGGAGGGGGCAGGCGGGGGGTGGCCGACGGCTGCAGGCGCAGCGGGGCGGCGGTGGCCAGGGGACCGCAGCTCCCGGGGCTGCAGGGAGCGCTGCGAGCCGCGGCGGCTGCAAATGGCAGCGCGGCCGCGCAGCATCCATCGGCGGCCGCACTGCAGCGGGGCATTGTGGGAAACTCCCGGTCGCCACGCCTCCCGTCACGCCTCCTAGCCGGCCGCCAATCGCTGCGCCGCATGAGCCGCCACGCCCTGCCTCGCCACGCCCCTTCGCCTCGGGAGCACTCCGGCCGGCCGGGACAGGGGCAGCGGCATAGCGGGGCACCCCGGGGCTGCTGGGTCAGGTTCCAGCCCCGACTGTGTACGTTTCCTTCCCAACGTCACGTTAAAAACACCCTCGGAAGCGAGCTTAGGTGTCCCACAGCATCTAGCGCTGCCCTTATCTGCTTACAGCCCGCACTCCTTCATGCCTTGATCGCTTCCCAATTTTTTCCCAGGCACTTCCCATTCCGCGTGCTCAGAACCAACGCACCCAGCTCCAGAGAGGTGCCTTTTGACGCAAGGACCACGAGTGCCCTTGACTAAAACGAACTGTATTTCCATCTCTCTCCGCACCGTCTCACTTTTGCTCATTGTGGGGAGACTAAGGAAAACTTTGCAGAGAGGTGCCAGCACGGGGCTATTTAACCACACGAGCTGACAGTGACAATAAGATTTAAAAGTACAGCAAGTATTGTAACATCTTGGACGTCTGCCACACTGTCAGGTTCTTCACACCTGATTCCTGCTCTTTCTCCAATCCTATTTAACAATTCTTCCTCTCCACGCTCAGGACAGACCATGTACACATCTTTCACCTCAGCTTCAGCAGTGCCAGGCTCTCCAAGAGAGCCAGTTGATGTTTTCCTGTTGCTGATTGGCAGCAGCAAAGAATGGTGAGAGGTGCATCCTTATGCTACAGCATTTAAAAGTTTCACCAGCTTTCAAAATTATGTTGTGTCCCCAAGCATACATAAATGGTGCATGTGTTATCTACAGGCACATATGCTTCCCCCAATACAGAGCTACATTTTTTGCTCTCCAAACTTCAGAATTACTAATGAAGCATATAGAAGAAAGCAAGGTCTGCAAACCAGCATGAAGCTCTACTGAAACCACTGATACCTTTCCCATGGAGAGATGGGACTTCAGCTGAAAGTCCCCTGGTGAACACTCAGGGAAATCAATGTCCAGTGAAAGTTTTCAGTTTAAGAGCATGTCACAACTATTTTCTCTTTCTTTTCCAGAAAGAAACAAAACCATTTTGAGGTGGAACTGCTGAAGACCAGTTCAGACCTAACCCAACAGTTAGCTTCAAGGATGAGGAGCAGTGCCACAAGCTCCTCTCTCATCTGCAGTACCTTGGAGCTTTTGGTGGCAGTGAAAACCGTATGTTCTGTTGCTATGAGAAGATGCCAATGGCATCTGCAAAAAAATATTTTAACTGTGAATTAATCTTGCACTTGGAGAGAAGAACAGTGTGCATCATCTCACAGCTTTATTCTTTTAGCCTTTGGTCTACACGAGAACAGCTCTGTGGCCTCTGCCCCAGCCAATTGCTCTACCTCATGTAGGTTGTCTGGAGCAAAGCCTAACAGCTAATCAGAATCTCCTACCCCTGCCTCCAGCAAACATCCACAACACTGAGCCACATCTTCCTCCAGCATAAACTCTGTGGTAGCTCCTGCTTGTCAATAACCATTTCGCCCACATGATCACAATTACACTGTGCTCTGGGATTACCTGTTTTCCCTCTGACTGCTGCAATTTGCATGACTCATTTGCAACATGAAGTGCTACATCGACTTCCTAGGCTTTTTTCTGAATATGAGCAATTATGAGAGAATCTGGGGCTGCTGAAGGAAAGCCCTGCTTACACAATTACACCTGTGGCAGAGCTGTCAATTCCTGTGGTTTGAGAGAGGCAGCGACAACAGAAACTTTGTTAGAGCATCATGTTTGCTTCAAGATAGAATAGGATAGGATAGAATAGGATAGGATAGAATAGGATAGGATAGAATAGGATAGAATAGAATAGGAGATGTGGCTGTAGACATAGAATAGAGGAAAAGAATAACACCAAAAATAGATTTTTAGCATGTTTTGCCAGTATCAAGGATCTTCATGTTGGCAATACATGAATTCCCATGGCTGGAACCTCATTTCTTAATGCCAAGGACTGGGTTGTTGGGTTAAGAGGAGCACCTTACATCAATTCCATCACCACTCCCCTGCTCATCTGGGAGAGCTGACAAGCTTCAGCAGGTGGGAAGCTCTTTTTCCTGGGTGGAAATTTCTCACCATACTGCATGCCTTGAATAGCAGCATGGATGGTGGGAATGGAAAAGGAAATGAGGAGAAAGGAGGGAAAACAGCTTTTTGAATTAAAGCCAAGGGAAGGAGATTTATTCCATTACTCACACTCCTTTTTAATCCCATTCTGAACATTCCAGTGTGCATTGCAGTAAGTTTTGTTCAGAATGAGAGAAACTGAAAATCCTATTCCTAGTGGTAAAGAAGTGGATATATGAAAAAGGGGATGGGGAAGAAAGAGGTGAGGCAACTCTACTTGTTTGGTGTGCCAGGCTAGCTGGTGAGATGTCAGTCTTCTTTGAATGCTCCCTATTCCTTAAGGTCATACAAGATTCATCCTCAACATAGCCTCCAAAACTCACTCTTGAGAAAAACAAACAAAAATATTTATAAACATACACACAAGCTTTTGCATCCCCCCACATTTACTCTTTTTTTAGGCATGTCTGAGGCTGCAGCCAGCTTCTCTTTCCAGATCCAGTGCTGATAGATATGCTCATGGAAAAAAAAAATAAATTAACTTCTGGTCAGCACTTGAGTTCAAGTAGAGCACCAGTTATCCTTTGGGTAGCTGGGGCTTCACATGGAACAGCCTGCCCTCATCTCAGCAGATCACCCTTGTTGGGCTGAGCCACTTCAGCCCGCAGCCCAGCCAGTGCTGGCTCTGATGTGAGCTACTGCTTTCTGCTGCGTTCTAATTTTTTATATAATTGTTCATCTATTCCACAGCACTGCTCCCCTTTCTGCACGTAGGCTGCCTCAGCTAGAAATATGCCCTGCTTCCTGTTGCCAGGGTGTTCAGTGGAGGTGACAACATGGGCGTGAGCCTGTCTTGAAAGTGCCTGGGTGGTGCCCCGTCATAAATGCCATGGATCAAACCCAGGTTTCTATCAAGCAAGTTGAAAAACAGAGGGCTAACCAGAACCTGAGCGTTTCATTAGACAGGCCAACAGACATGGCATTATTCTGCAGTAGTTATCTTTCCTCAGCTGTATCACAGCAGAGATAAGGGCCAGAACTTTTAATTTCCTCCGCACTTGAGATACACAAACAGGGAATTTTATAGCAATGTATAGAACTTGTGCAATTAAAGCTTAAGATTAATTCAATTATAAAAAAATAAGACATACCTGGCTTCTGTGGGGACCCTTTGAAGCCCATAGGAGACAGCACCAAGAAAAAGAGAAATCAAATCAATCACTTCTTTGAAGTACAAACTGGAGTGAGACAAGATGCACAAGCGTTATTCATTCAACACAAAGTGAAAAAGGCTTTTGGGTTTGATTACTACCTCCTCTGGATCACTACGCTTTAGTTAATCTCAGTACGCTCTACAGAGTGTAGGAAGCCACCACTGGCCTCATTTCACAGACCAGGATACTGAAGCATGGAGAAGGGCCAGCCAAAATCACCAGCATGCCGTGAACAGGACCAGCCCAAGCTCACTTCCTTGGTCCCTATCCAACACTCTCTCTCTACCAGGCATGGCTCCTGCAGACTTCTTTTTTTTTTATGGCAAAGGTGCAAACTTTTGCTCACTGCCTCTCAACTCCAAGTTAGTAAGGTCCTTATTTATAAAACACCCAAAGCAAATGAACTAGAAAAGGAAGCACCAGTGATGAATCTGCCATGAAATACCTCCAGGGGTGGCGAAGTCTGTGCTCTTGTAAAATAGGCACAGAAGCAATAGATAACAGCAAAGGGTGAAGACTTATTATCCCAAGCCACATCATGAGAGGCACTGCAAGATGCATTTGGACACCCTTCCTCCTGCCCTGCAACAGAATCAGCCTGAGAAACAAGTACCAAAATTGAGCCTTGCATTCAAACAGTAACATGCTTGTCAAAGAACAGCATGTACTGGAGAGTGATAGGTAGTGAGGCTGACAGCTCATCACCCAGCACTTCTCTGTTGTATGTGGGCTTCCTTTTTAATCACAGACTCCCCGCAGCACTGCCTGCTGCGTGATGCTTTAAGGGTAATACTGAGACCCAAAGAAATTCTTAACCAATTGTTAATCACCAGTTGGTGTTTCGTATGCTTGGAGGAACTGAGCTCAGCTAAAACTAAGCAGAGGGTGACTTCCTCAATCAGTCACGGTCTATTGATTTTCCTCTAAAAATGTTACATATGGGTTGATGCTGCTAACGAGTGCCATGGATCAATAGTTCTGGCTAGTGAGATTGCCTGTTTGGAAAGCGAGGGACACTCGGGAGAAAGACAGTGGCTGCAGTAACCTCTGAAATTGTGAGAGCAAAGGAATGGGATGCAGAGCTTCAAGGACAAACTAAGGCCTTTCTCCTCCCACCTTCCAAGAGAAAGCACCCCAGACTTTCTCCATTCAGGTACAGAAACTAAATTGTGTGAGATGCTTCATCACTTGCTCTAACCAAGGCAGGTTAGGTTTTGGTGCTAGAAGGGGGAACCACCTGGGAGAGCTGCTCTATAGCAGCGCTGCACAGAGGCTGTGTGTGTGATGGGACAGGCCAATAAGACTGCATAAGGAAATTAACGTCTCATTCCAATTTTCTTGTGCATGGTGATGGACAACAACGCCAATCCTTTTGTGAACCCAGTTCTGCACTAGGCTATCCATTGCCAAGTTCACTGGATGGCCAGCCATGGAGTCACCAAACTGGAAGAAATTAAGTGTTTTCTTTTCCATATCTACTCAGAGTAGCAAAGGTCAGCTGTCCCTTGCCTGGATGCTGCTTCTGGGCTGCATGGCATAATTTCAAATGTTTGTTCAAGCAAACTAGCTGCCCCTGAGTTGCTTCAGATAGTGTCAAATGCTCAAGATAGCTCAGAATACATTTCCCACAACATCCTTGCAGCTAAACTGAGGAGGTGTGGTCTGGATGATTGGGTAGTGAGGTGGATGTGAACTGGTTGAAGGGAAGATGTCAAAGACTTGTGATCAACGGGACAGAGTCTAGTTGGAGACCTGCATGTAGTGGGGTCCCTCAGGGGCCAGTACTGGGACCAGTACTGTTCAATATATTCATCAACCACCTGCATGAGGAAACAGAGAGCACTGTCAGTAAGTTTCCCTATGACAAAAAACTGTTTGGAGTTGCTGTGCAGCCATTCAGCCAGACCTGGACAGGCTGGAGAGCTGGACAGGGAGAAATGCAACAAAATTCAACAAAGGCAAGTGTAGAGTCTTGCACCTGGGAAAGAAGAACCCCATGGACCAGTATAGGTTGGGGTCCAACCTGCTGGAGAGAAGTGTAGTGGAAGGGCACCTGAAGGTCCTAGTGGACAACGAGATGACCATGAATTAGCAACGTGCCCTGGTGGCCAAGGACAGTGGCATTCTGAGGTTTATCAGAAGGGGTGTGGCTAGTAGGTCAAGAGGTTCTCCTCCCCATCTACTATGTCTTGGCAAGGCCATGTCTGGAATAGTATGTCCAGTTCTGGGCCCCTCAGTTCAAGGAGGACAGGAAACTGCTTGAAAGAGTCCAGTGCAGAGCCACAAAGATGATGAAGGAAGTGGCACATCTCCCTTACAAGGAAATGCTGAGGGACCCACACCCCTAGAAGCCAAAGCAGAAAGAGTTCTTTTAAGAGTTTACTTCAATTAGTCGCCAAGTGTGAAGTCAGAGCTGGGAAAGCCTTTACCTTCCGGGGGGCTATTTGGTCCACAAGAATTAAGCTCCGGCAATGTTCTAGCAGACTGGTGTCACTAGGCTGAAGCTCATGCCTCCTAAAGCATCAGCCTTCTTGGGTCTCACTTTTATAGAAAGAGAGTTTAATAGAGTGGAACTGTATCACATAGTTGCACTCAAATGCCATTATCATCATTAAATGCCATCAGCCTTCACCTGATTTCCACCCAATACTGACAGATCAACGCCTCCACTAAGCTCAAAAGAGGGAAGGGGCAGCCAGCTGCAATAAAAATCCACCCCTTGCTTTTAACCTTCTCTGTGTAGCAACATGCAAAATTCACGGGGTCCTGCCACGTTGAAGACACACATCACACCCAGTGCCGCTCCTGGGAAAGCCAAGGGACCCAATCTTTATCAAGCGTCTGGAAAGCAAACAAGTTGTACTAACTTCTTCTACAGAAAATATTTATTTGCAGGAAAAGAAAAGCATAACATACTTAGCTACATACATGTCCAGGCTACAAAAGCAGGTAGTCAGTTCTCTCACAGAATCAAGTAGACAATTTAAGAAAGAAAACCCAGCAATTTCTTCCCACCAAATGAGCACGCTTGCAGTGTGAACACTCAGGTGGGACCTCATCCAGATGGCAGCACTTGTACAAAAATAGAGAGGAAACTGAACATGCATACAGAGTTAAGCAGACTTATGGCAAAAAGAACAGGTATCTGCTATCAGAAGAGGTCTCAATGCAGTTCACCAAGGAGTTTAGGGGGGTGTGCTTTTGCACTTGTATCATTGTCCTTTTCATCTTAGATAGGTTTAAATGTTCGCACAAGCCCGTAGCATATACACATGAACAAAAGGAAAAGGAAAGATCAGCTGAAACGCCTTAGGGGTGTCACACGCAGAATGACTCAGAGTCACAAGGTACTGTTTTGCGGAGCCCAAGGCAATGGCTTTGACCCTTCATGAGGGTACCTGCAGGTAATTTACCCTTGAAAGGCCCAGGGAATCTCAAGGAAACTGCGATGTACTGAGAAAACAGGAGAGCAAACTGCTTCTCCTCCATGGCATCTTACTGTGCCCCTGGGGCAGTTAGGGCAGTAGAGATCCCAGGGAGGGGAGATTATTAGGTCTTCTCTCAGAAGAGCAGCTCAACAAATTGTGTTCCTTGAGCTGTCATCTCCCTGGGGCCATTTTTTAAGGCTATCTTACAGCATTGGGGGAAAAAAAGTTGGGGGGGGGGGGAAAAAGGTGGTGGGGGGAAAAAGCTTAGAAAAAAAGCAGCACACATTAAAGGCCCTAATTCTGCAGAACAAACATGAAAAAATTGCCCCCAAAATACGACTAAGCCTAAAGCAATAACTACATTTTCTTTTGTACCAAGACAAAACTGTCCTACAGAAAGGCCAGACAATTTATCCATACCCACAAAATAACACAGTGCAACAGCTTTCAGTTGAATATTGTTAATGGGACAGACTTCAGACAGCAATCCACGCAACAGCTTTACAAGTGCTCAGTGATGTGGAATGTGAACAGGTTTCTGAGAGGAAAACTTCCTGCCGCACCAAGTGGAATGTGCTCTGTGTGTTCAGGTAGATGCCTTTATTTAGTAATGCTTACTTACTACATTAAAAACAAACAAACAACCAACAAAAAAACCCACCCACCAACCAAATCTGCAGGTGCAGAGATACACACATGCTCACACTTGTTCCTGCTAACTGTACAAATGAAGACAGCAAGCTATTACATCAGCACCGTTGAATTAAAATCTGATATGGCAAAGTCAGAGATGAGCAGAGCTCTGATAAAAGAAATTGATTACCTGCCTCTGCTTCTCCCTCTCTCCCTTCCACTCCCTTAATTATGGGCTGCCAAAGTTCAAAAAGATTTTTACTGGCTGGTTGGAAGGGAAAATGGCATAGACTACAAAGGTCAGATATACATAAACAGGACTGCACAGTATTGAACAGTGAGGGGAATAGTAAACCTAAAACAAGGAGGGGGCTAATGAAAAAGACTGTCATTGCTGGTATAGAAGGTTTCCCTGTGATATCACCTGCCATGTCTTTCTTTTCTGTAAGATAGGACTACAAACCTAGATTTGCCATGATTCATTCTCATCTATTCAGTTCCAGCTCTTGGAGAAAAAGTATGGAGATGGGCTTCAGGGCAGAGAAGAGACTGCTGGCAATAAAGAACATCCAAACCTCATTTCAGCATCACAAAAGAGAGTTTCCTGAAAGATGAACTCTTTTCTATGCAGAAAGTCAATTCACACATATAAAATACCTTGACAAAGCAGAAAAAGGTGAGCCATGAGAAACAAATGGCAGTTTTCCTCTCAGTCCTGGAGTCCCCAGTGGATAACTGATCACCTTAACAATGCAGTACTAACTGGAATCACACCCTGAACATACCCCTGAATGCCCACTGTTGTTTTATTTGCCATGAAAAAGCTACAATATCCTGATCCATTGATTGAAGCTTTACTTATTTGTAAAGACCTTAACATGCAAGCCAGTTTCTTCACCATTGCAACCCTCAGTTGTTTATCCTTAACACTATAGTGCAAAGCAGCAGCGCATCACAGCACTACACTCCTTCTATAGCATAACTTTTGTAGTTAGAAAGTAATGACCTACCATTTCACCTTCAGAATACAGAGTGTTCCCTTCCTAATTAGTGACTTCAGAAAGAAATATTTTAGTCACCAAGAGTGTAAAAATATTCCATATACTTCTGTTCTTGGCTGCGTGGGTTTTGTACAATGGCCTCTTGGCATTCGCTAGAATCTAGAGCCCAAATACTCAGTGGAAATCCCTCCCAACGTAGCAATTAGTACAATTCATTTACTTGACCTACATTCTAAATGTGTCTAGACAGAATTCACCACTGTTAGTTTGGAGAGATGGGAGTGAAGAGGTGGGTTGGTTTCTTTAGCAAGTGAAAAAAAACAAAACACAAACCAAACTACCAAACAAAACAAAACCCAAATAAAAAACTAACAACAAATAAAAGTTTTTAGATTAATTTTTTAGCTCTATGTTAGAACAGGAAAGGATAAATTGAAATATATTGCTACACAGAGGGATGTGGAAAAGGTCCCCTGCCACTATAAATCAGACCTGCAGCCTCCAAAAGTAAGTGAGAAGTGTGCTGCACTGTATCAGCTGGGATCTGGCCTAAGCAGCTCAGCCTTATCCATCACTAGCCTGTGCTGCTGAAACTATTGAATGGTGTGGATGAAATAAGAAAAATGCAGCAAAGTAGTACAAATAGCCTGGGGAAAAAGAACTAACATTATCTACACACTGGTAACAAGATTAGAACTGTGACATGCCCTGTGCTTGATACTTTTAAAATATGTATATATAAAAATAATGCCCTACATTCCTTTCTAATTTATCTCCCTAGAAGCAAAGAGCTGACAGATCTAGACATGCTTCAAAGCCATAGGCCAAAAGGTAAGTTTAATAGTGTGTATAAAATCATGCTGACAAGCAGCATAACGTTACAGCTGAAGACTCTAAGGATCACTTAAGTCCTCTAGTGGAAATGGAAATTAAGCAGCCCATAAAACCTTTGCCTACCCTGTCCATACAAGCACATGATTCCACAGCAGCAAGTCACTGATCACCTGAAGAAGTATACTGCAGAAGGCTAAGATCTCAAGTAAGATAGCTGAGTTAATGAAAAGCACTTACACTGACATCCTCCCCAAATACCCCATGCTACTCCTTCCCTGTGCCCTTGACACAGAGCACTTACATCTGCCTCTCCCTGTGGTCTGAAGTGCATCGACATTCACACTTGGGTCACCACTGGACAGCTCAGGCTGGCAATGCAACTGTATGCATCCTATCTCCTCTATCCCCCTGCTAGGTATGTAACACTGGCATAAACTACCTCTGGAGACAGTGAGGTGCTTGTTGCTTAACAGCCTGGGGGAGCAGTGATGGCAGGAGATTCTTTGGCCCCTAGGATCTAGCAGAGAAACCTGTTATATTAAGGCCCCTGAAGAAAAATGATCACAAGCATACCAAAGTGAAGCGAAGTTTTTCATTACTATAAAAAGTAATATTTGATATAATAAATTTCTAAGCAATGTGCATGCTAGGTCAAGAGATTCCCCTAAAGAGTACCTAAAAATAATTTAAAGGATTACACAAATTAAGACTACAGAAATAGATTACCAAACAGTTACAAGAAAATTGGTGCAGCTGTACTGGCTTGGGGGAGTTTAGTTCAGAGGCCTGTGGCCAGTTTAAAATGCTCCAAATGAAAACACAAGTATCTCCCAGTCAGATTTGAACTACCACGTCCAAATCAAACAAATAAGAGGGCAAAGTTTTAATGGTGACTAGTGCTATAGGGTTTGGAGAAAGGGGAGGTTGTTTGGGTTTTGCAATCTCATCTGTCCCTTAAGTAGTTAGAAATAATCCAATTTTGGTTTTAACACAGTGAAGTCAGCTGCATCTGCAATGGGAGTTGATTGACCAGAATGCATCATCTTAATGGGCATGAGCTCAGGCAGAGTGGCCTCCTACTTAAGCACAGTGCAAACAGCAAGACTAATAACAGCAATGTTGTGCTTGATGGCTTGAGGCCTCTCTTGCAGAAGACTTAGCCATTCAGTTGCCCTCATCAGCTGCTTTAATAAACAAGACCATTTAAGGAATTTTGAGAAATGTGACCTTTCCCAATTACAGTGACCAGCCATATGGTAATGGAGAGGTCAGTCCCATCTTTCTCTTGTCACTTTGCTGACCTCATGTGGCTAAGCAATGCAGCCATCCCTTGCAGCAGCCACCAGTGTCCATCATGTGAAGCATTAAATATAAAAAAATCATCATCATCATCATAAACTCATACAGATACTGGAATGATTCAGAGGACTCAGCAGGATCACTGTGAAGAGAAAGAGGCCGATCCATGCTAAGAAGAAGGGAACACTCACAGAATAGACTACACAACATCTCTCCTCTCATTGCCACCAAAGACTAAATAATAAAAAGGCACTTGAGTAGAGGAAAAGAGCATTACCTAGAAAGCATGTCTGTACACCAAAACTCATTACTAACTCATGGAGTCAGGCACATGTGAAACACCTTCTTAAAATGGCACAGTAGGGACTGATCCACAGCCCCCTGTAATTCATCCGATTCTTGCCATTCATTTCACTGAGTTTTGAGTCAGGCCTGAGGGTGGTGGATAGGATGCTGAAGGAAGAAAGTCTAATGGGAAAGAACAAGAAGAAAGGAGCTGGTGTGGCAGCCCCTGCAATAAAATACAAATCCAATATTTTACAAAATAGAATACTTGCAGGAAATATCTACTGTACATGGTAAAAAAAACTACTTGTAAGGCTAAGTTAGTTCCCCCCTTATTTATCATTAGGAAAAAAAGTTAAAAAGAGCTTCCAAATTCTTTATTATTTTCTTAAATCTACTTCTGGTAAAGCAGCTATACTAGCCTGCTGAATTTGGGTTTTCACATTAGCTCCATCCTCAATGGAGTATGAATGCCATTCTGTGGTGACCAGATAAAGCCTTGCTCAAATCCTGGAGTACGTTCAATTGTGCCACTGCAAGGGCAAACTGCAAGCACAGCTCCTGCAAAGACATGTCCAGGGCACTGAAAGGGAGTGCCTTAAAAGCAACAGCTACACAGGACAGAGAGGAAACAAAGCACAGAGAAGAGTACTGGACCAGGATCAGACCTGATCTTGGCTTTTCCACTGAACTTGGGTCAGTCACTTCAGCTCCCTATGTGCCAGTCTTGTCCCTCTTTTGCCTTGTTTCCCACCTACCAGTCCCTCATGTCAGAGGCTGTTACATTTAATGCAGTATCTACCACCTCCAGGCCTGAACTGTGCCTAGCTGGGGCTACCTATATCCCTTATCTTCTCAGCTAAGCAGTTGGTCTAATAACACATCTCTGGAAAAGGAGGTAAGGAAAAGGTAAGACACATGGCTTTATTTCAGGGCAATTCAAGTCTTGGGGAGGAAGTGGGTATTTGGTGATACATGTGTGTCTGATTTCAGAGTCTGTCCAGACCATTTGCAGGGTTAGGGAAGCTCAGTTCTCTTCATTGTGACTGGCTGAATAAAATTTTGCAAAGCTAATAAATACTATTTACAACAGTAACAGGAAGATGTCAAGGAAAATAAAACATAAAACAATCTGAGACCAGGTCTGCATGAGAAATTCTATCAATGCATCTGGAAGCCAATAAATTAAATCCATATGGTCCTCTCAAGAGGCACTTCTGGTTTGAGCCTTACACTGATTTAGTTTGTTGGGAAGGAACTGATTTCAGCTAAACAAATTAGCCCTAAGCAGACTACAAGACATCCATCCAAAGCATTGCATAAATTTAACAAAACCTGCTTTCTAAACAGATTTAGTTAAACTACTGTAATTTTCCCACACGAAGTGTGACATGACAGCAACTGATCTTTGCTTGAATTCCACGAGGGTGGGAGCATAAAAAGGCTGGAAGGGAGAAGAGAAAGAGCTAGGGGAGAACAACTCAGCAGCATCATTGCTCACTCCTCTTGTGCCTGTGCTGCTAACTCAGCAGTATCAGGGTCCTTTCTTGTCCCTTCAGTAGAGGGCTTCATGCTTCTCAGTCCCCACAAAAGGTTCAAGTGCTGTTGAACAGCAGGCACGGAGCTGTGTCTAAATTACGGGCACAATCACACTGCATCTCCTCTTTCTTTCAGTTACCTTCTCCCAGGAAGCCTGTCACCCACATGCTCCCATCAGTTTTGGTATTTCACTCTTTTACAGAATGTCTTTGTGCTCAGATTAGGATGTGTGGCTGCAGGCACACACCCACCCACCAGTCACCGGCACACTGCTGGCATCATCTGCCATTATAATTCAATCCTGCCCTTACAGTATTACAGCCAGGAGAGGAACAAAAGCAAAGACAACGACTGTGTGTGAAGTGAGGAAGGGAGTTACAAAGACAAGAGATCCCAGCTGCAGTCACAGCCTCACTAGTCAATGAAGAAGTTGTACTCCCTCTCTTTTGTGCTTTGGTTCACCGGGGATGACAAGCCAAGGGGACTTTGGTTGAAAATATGTGGGAAAGAGGGTAGTCAAAATAACAGGCTTTTTTATTTTTAAGAGGTGGCATTGACTCTTCTATCTATTTCAATTATCTTCAGTGTTTCATTTCCTTCTAGCTCGGAGTTGACTCTGCAGGGAACAAAAAAAACCAAAACAACAAAGGTTAATGCTAACAGTCATTTTAAAAGACACACATTCTGTGTGAACTGCCTAACGCTGAAAAGGTGCTCAGCATTTACCAGGTGCCTGTCAGTTAAGTACAGCAACACACTGAACTGGTCATCTCTTTGGCTCTAGGTATAACTGAACTCAGAAGGCATGCCTGAGGTGACATGGCTCATCCTAGCCCTCAGAAGAGCATGCTACCAAAACAAATCCCTCTCTCCACTCTTTGCTGTACTTTCTACTGCTTTTTAGCAGAGATAAGGCTGGGGCCAACAGAATAGTGGCAGGACAACAAAAAGTACAAAGTGGAAAGAAAACTCTAGACGCACATTTAAACCAGTTAACCTTTCTCTTTGCAGAGGCTCCCAAACCACACATTATCCTGGCCAATAAATAAGTCAACATTGTGAAGGAGCTCTGTGTTAAGTAGTTCAGATAACTTTACAGGTCTGTCTCTTAAGACTGAGTCTTGCAAACTTTTCACACTAATGCACTGGTATGATCAGTGCTGTGAGAAGCTCTAGCTCTTCACACCCTAACCTCATACAAATCCCAGTGAGTCACAGCCTTATACATCCACTCAACTGGCAAAAGCTAATTCCTTTAGGAGACACAGAAGTAAGTGCTTAAAGTGGATAGGCACAACTAAAGGGCTTACAGGGGTTAGGTTTCTGGCAGAACCACTGAGCTCGGTAGCCATACTACTGCAATATTGTTGCAGTCACTTCTCCAGAATAACAATAACTTTACCTACAAGCTCTCCAGAGAGCCACCAAACTCGTAATTTATGTGTTGCATGAATACCATAGATGAGCCCATAGAGTTACTGCTGGCCTCCAGACACAAATGACAGTGACACTGAACACCCATATGACAAGCAGCCCACCATGCACTCACCTGTGCTGCTGCAGGCCCAGCAACACTGATTTCTCTAGCATCGTCTCATTGGCTATTGTGAACTGCATGATATCATCCTGCTGTGTCCCAGGCATGGCTTCCAGGGAGAGTGCTGTGTATTTTGAGGAGTCTGCTTGCCTGTCATTGCGATCTGCAAAGGAGATCGGGCTTGACGACTCCTCTAGTTGGTGAGGCTCTTCATATATTAGCAGACTCCTTGACCTCACTGCACACAAAGAGAGAGGGCAAAGAGATGAGAAACAGGCATCTCACAGAACAGTCCTGGTTATTTCAGGAAATGGAAACTACCAGAGCAGAAATAAAGCTGCAAAAGCCTTTTCATAGTGATTAATTGCTAATCTGATACCTGAGGAAACATATCACAGCAATGGTCCAGCTCTGAATTACTCACAGAACAAGACCCAAATGAAACAATCCCTTTGACAATACACACTGAAGGCATCTGGTTCATTGCAGGTATATAACACTTTCCACCCAGTCCTTGGATGCTTTCCCCATGCTGGCAAGGGATGCACAAGCTGATATTAGTTCTGTGTTTCTAACAGTATGATCATTTACTGCCAAGTAGAAATCCTTCTGCCTTTTACAGACCACAAGCTTTAGTTTCACAAACAGTAAAAAAATCTGCTTTAAACAGAAGTTCTGAACACACTAATGGGGAAAGGCTTTGCCCATGTCTGTGAAGTCTTCTGCCATCAGAACTGCTTGCCAAGCCATCCTTTGAAAGACAAATGTGTATCAAGGAATGGCCCAAAAGCAAGAGGTGCTTTAGGAGATGGCTAAGGATGGGAGTGGAAAACAAGTGCTGAAGTACAACCAAGATGGGAGCAAGACTGGGGCAGTTGTCACTTACCAATGGAGTCTGTGTAGGACTCTGGCGAGGAATGTTGCCTGGGCAACACCATCTTTGTAGCTGAAGGATATGGCCCATAGGTTTGAGAGAAGCTGCCAAAAACTACTGCAAAGCACAGCACCACCATCTGCCAAAAAGATGATGCAGAAGGGGTAAGTGCAATAACTCTTGGCCCACATGCACACATTAACACTGAGAATCAACAAGTTTTCCAAGCTGAGAATTTGCAAGAGAGGGGCTTTGAAGGACAAGGGATGTGCCTTTGAGCAGTGGAAAGAGATTCTCATTTCCCTACAATTCCCAGTTTTAGGGACACTCACCATAAGACAGGTCCCTGTCTGTGTGCTAGCTGCCTTACATGAACGGGACACCCTCCCAGCAACCATGGCTTGGAGTCTCTGCAACTGCTGCAGAAGTGTTCTGGAAAGCAAAGACAACAGACAAGCATCACACACGCTGATCTACTTGCTGGTCAAATAGCTTTTTGCTTCAAATTCTACACCTGGCAATAATACAGCATTTATGAAAAGGCACAGATAGTTCTCTCCGTGAAGTTAATAGCAAAGAATATTTTGAATTTTACAAAGTTTTTGCATGTATTAACATTGGAACTTTCAAAAAGAGCTATGCCTTTCCCTCACTCATGTCCCTAAACACTTTTCATGTCCTTAAGCACTTTTCAAGAAAGCTCACAAAGAAAAATTGTGTTTTCAGTTTTTCTACAAGAAGTGATTCTGGTAAGTGTACAAACAACTGAAAGTGCTCTACATGCAAGTGACTGGATGCACATACAACCTGATTCACTGTCACGAACATAGCAGGAGTCTCAGCATTACTTGAGAAGGAGCAGAGGCAAGCTTGTAACTGCTCTAACTGGTGGTAGAGCTACCCAGCCACCTCCTTTTTCTGAAAGCCTGATGTACAGGGGCTGGGACCATATGCTGGACTACTTTCAAAGAGAAGGCCTTAAAGTCAGGCACAGATTCCATTTCTCTAATTAATTTATTAAAGAAAGCACTTTACTGCAAAATCTTCCAGGAGTTGTCAAAAATCACAGATGCTTTAAGTGGCTGCTCTGTGTCTGTCTGAGTTCCCACCCACAACAGCAATTCTCTTGTGGTTTGAGTTGACAGTCCTAGACTAGAAGGGTATTATTCCTCTTTCTGGCTGTATCATCAGTTACATCAGACAGGACATTAGTCATTTAAATGGAAAATCATCTCAAAGTATGCTGAATACAGTATTTTCAAAGCTTCACAGTAGTTTCCATTTTGTTTTCATTAAGGCTGTCCTCAACAAAAAGAGAGCATAATTTTGTACCAAGATGTCAAATTTGCTGTTTGTTTCCAACTTTACACTTCTCCTGTAAGTCTCACAATCCTATTGCAGAGGATAACGGCCACAAAACTCCAGGAAATAGCTTTGGAGGCTGTGACGTCAAATGCTAAAGCAAGAGGCAAGGTCAGGATGTCAGAGAAAATAGAAGGATTATTTTAAGATCAAACTGGCTAAAAGCTAATTGTAGGACAGACCCAGAGGTGCCTTCACAGCTCAATATACACAGGTCTGCCTATTATTATAGATTTTTTTAATCATCAATGCTCACTGCTAATTAGGGTTTAATGAATTCAAGGACTTCAGGAATGCATTCTGAAATGAGCACAAGGCATTCTCATAGCACAGATTTATTTGGGCCAGCAGATCCTTCTCAACTTATTAAGGAAGGATATCTTGCATGCTCTTGAGAGCATGGTTTATTCTGCAGCTCAAGAGTTTAAAAAAGAAAGTGAATTCATCTAATTCAGTCCTTTATTCTCCAGAGATATCATAGGCAAAGTAAGAGATGAAAACACTGTCCACCACATAAATGAAACCATCCTAATTCCCTGCTCCCCTCTGTATCTCTCCCCAGTTCCTCCTGACATCTACTACATAGCATAGGTTACACAAAAACTTGCATACATGGTACATTTTCAGCAGAGAACATGCTGGATGCAGTATTTTCACCATATGCAACCAGCTGTGTTATACAGCAATGTCTTTTTAACCCTATAATATCTGTGCTATTATAGAAGACTAAATCTTTCCCCTGTTTCAGGCCTGAGTCACTGGGCTTGACACAGAACATCTCTGCAGAGCAAGGAGGAAGAAGCCCTTCTCCTCCTCCCCCAGCTGACCAGTCTTGCCACTTTTTGTGGAGCTGTCAGAGAGAAAACAGCTAATGGGTGGTGAGGAAATCAACAGGTAAGAGGCAGATCTCTTCATTTTGCTCACCTCTGCCTTTTTGTGTCCAATTTAAAATACATGCTGGGCAGAGTGGGCCCAGGGAACTGATTCCAAAACACTCTCTTTTTGGAAGGTGTAGTTAGGCAGGTATTCTGAAGACTTCTATACAGAGAGGAAGATTTATTCCCCATCTTATTTACCCACTATCTTCACATAAAAAGTCTTTCTCTTTCAAGTCACTTATCTATTTGAGTACAGATACTGATGTCTCAACAGACAAGGACTCAGTGTTGGCAACTGACAGGCTACAGGTGCATTTTCAAACTGAGAGCAAGAGCCATGGCATGAGCAAGAAACAAGTTTGTTCAAAGATGACACCAGTTTACCCTGCCTTCACCAAAAGGGGGCACTCCTTGATGCTTTTATTCTCTGTTTCAATCTGGAATGGTGGAAGACTGGATTCTGAGGTCAAAAGATCTTCTTTCACATGCAAAAGCTGCCTTCGTTGTTATTGGATAGCTGTAAGGATTACCTGGACTAAGAGAAGGAAAAGGAGCAGCACTCTGCTCTGGAGAACAGAGACATAGGTTGAACTAAGATGCTCCCTCCAAATAGCAGCAGGAAGGCCACAAATGTTTTTAGTGAAACACACTGCCTATGGCTAAACCCTAACAAGAGAAAATGCAATCCCAAGGCAGTGTGCATAAAAGGATTTGCACTCACAGGGATTATTTTCACTGTGTCTGACACATTTCCCAGTGATATTCAATTAGAGGGTCACCTCTGTAGGAAGTGTGAACGAGCTTTCACGCTTTTTGCTGCCATGGGAAGCACCTCATAAGAAAGCTGTAAAGTGACTGAAGACTCCTGCTCTCCCTTCCCCATGCTGCCAGCAAATTCACTCTGCCTGTGATGTCTTGCTTTCGTGTGCATTCACATAGTCATCCTCAGAAAAGCTGCCTTCACTACCAAAGTAAAGAACAAGTCAAGGCTTCCCCTTTGCTTCCAGTGACACTTTGATTAAGGAGAAAAAATTATTCACTCCAGGACCTAGCCACCTGGGAGGCTTCCTCAGTTCAATGTTCATGTTTAAAATGCAACATTGATTTAAACAAAACAAAAGACACTTTCCAGGGGACACCAAACACTGTTTATTTTGATCAAGATTTTCCAGAGAATTTATCTACTCTGTGAGGAACAAAACCAAACTTCGATAAAGAGAGAGAAAAAAAACCATTCTCTCTTCCAGCTCTACACACAGATTCCTTCTCTGCCTGTGTAATCTGTAGGAAGAGGAGGAAATCCCAGTGCAAGGCTTTCACTGTAATACCGAACTACCCCAAAGGAGAAAAAAAGAAAATCCACAGTTTTTTTTCTTCATTTGAATTACAAAGGAAAAATCCAGCACAAAACCCACTGTTCTGCTGCAATGAAAACAAGGAGCCACTCCAAGGCTGCCATGGTGGTCTGGCAGCCTTGATGCTGATAAACTCTTGTTGGGTTAGCCTGCAACAATATCTTGAGTGGATGAATGAGAAATGGAATGAACATCCAAATGGCCTTTTAGGTGCCTGTCAGAGTGGAGATCATTTTTTCATGTGTGCAGCACTAACAGCTATTTCTATGTATTGTCCATTTGTGACATTCTCAACCATATGCTAACTGGAACCTTTGTCTATCACTTCTCCAGAAAAAGTGATCACTATATTTATAAATACAGACTCAACAAAACTGCAAAGTAGAGGTACTTCTGGTATGTTATACACAGTACCAAATGTTTCAATAGCTCAACTAGCAGTGTCTCCCATCTAGACAATGCTGATGTCAGAGACTGTATTTAACCTCTCAGATCACTGGCAGTTTCTACCTTTGGTCCCAGTGCCAAACTATGAGTGGATGAGGCCTTCTCAGTGAAAGGCAGAAGTTACTTCAACTCCTGATGCCAACTTCTTCTCACTCGCTTTGCTTTCAAAGACTGCAGTGCCTCACACATCCAGATGCTATTGAAACCAATGAGAACCCTGCCTGCTTGTGGCTACCAGACAGAACAGATATGCAAGTAATAATGTGCTGCCTTGGTTTTGAGAAAACTGCCTAGAAAGGAATTTGGATGGGTTTCTTTTAAGAGACTGAGTTGCATAAATTAAGAGAGGAAACATATGCTAGTGTTCTAATACTAACGATGGCAAAACTGCTGCAGTCACCCACTCAGAGTAATGAGAATTAAGAACTCCTCTGCATCTTGATCCCCAGCCTCCTGCCTTGCCTTTTAAGATGGATAAATGTCCAGGAAGAAGCTTCTGGAGACAAATTTTTTGACCACGCTTGCACCTTTTACGTTATCACAGTATCACTAAGGTTGGAAGAGACCTCAAGGATCATTGAGTCCAACCTGTCACCACAGACCTCATGACTAGACCATGGCACCAAGTGCCACGTCCACTCCCCTCTTGAACACCTCCAGGGATGGTAACTCCACCACCTCCATGGGCAGCCCATTATGACTTTTCAGATCCAGAATGTCAGGCCAAGGTAGGCTCTCGGGCAAGATTCTTCTAATTTTTTCCTTCTTTCTCAGAGTAATGTAGGAACATTTTTACCAGAAGAAATTCTAGTGTTTCCATGGTTTGGAGCCAGATTTTGAAATGCAAGCAGGGCTTCCCTGAAGTCTTAGGTATCTATCTGTGCAAACATGTTCTATATACGGAGCAACATGCTCTAAATACTAATTGCACATACTGAAAGGAAACTGCTGTTCAACAGTTGTACATTTTGGAAATTGCCCTCCAGTCCCTATCAACTCCAGCCAGACTACAAAAATATGAGACTGACTGACAGCACACACATGTGCATGAACTTCTAGGCAAGCAGCAAAAGCCAATTTTTTTACAAGGCAAAACTCCAACTTTGTCTTCATCTACACTTGAACGTATGAACATTCCACAGCTCTTACTGTCTTCTTATCTTTCTTCCACTTGTTCATAAAAGAGCATCTGTAATGTTTGCAGATCTACTTTTAGGTGATGCATTCAAAAATGTCTTCATTTTTCACTGTATGGAATACAAATAAAAGAACCTTGGGCTCCAGTTTGGGCCTTTTGAATAAGATACATGTGTTTGTGACTGTGTGCTAGGTACTCTAGGAAATGAAGCCCTAACCATATAAAATGGGGCATCCGAGAATAAAGTGATACTGCGTAATTCTGACCATCACTGCTTTGAACTTTGACTCCTGGCTGTACATAGGAGATGAAAGTGTCAGATATAGGATGCTGTGAAGACAAGTTCTGAAACATATGAACAGTTTCTGGATGCTAAACCAAGGCTCTGAGCAAATGAGGAAACCAGACATTTTCAATTCACTCTAGGAAGTAGATAGTGTACACTAAACAAGGGCCTGGAACCATTCTTTCAGCAAGAGAGTTGCATAATTATACCTGAAATAAGAAAACTGGCTCTTTGGACTTAAGGTCCAAACATAAAGTGGTATGTTACTCAATTCAGACTTGATGAATGAAGGCACTTTTACAAATTTCTCAGTACTTCAATTTGAATCCTTAACAGATTTTAGATACAGTTTGTATCTAAACAGGCAAAACAGCATCACCATGAATTAAAGGATTTCTGTGCAGAGGGTCAGGAACATCTGCTTCTCTGCAGGAGATTACAAATCAATGTTGATGCTGTTGTGAAGGAAAGAAAACTCATCCCAAATGCCCTAAGTATAAAGGATTTGGAGATAATATCACTTAGCTGAATATTTTCAGAGCATTTAGCATGAGAGAATTAAGGTCATCAAATAGCAAAGATGCTAAAGGTCCTGTCTAAAAGGATCCTGTCTAAAAAGATACTCTTTTGACTGAATCCACAACAACATGGAAACATGTGGCCAAATTCAGCTGGAGAGAACAGCTCTGGGCTTGATTGCATGTTGCCCCTAATGGTTCACCCACAGCTGCACATTTCCTTAGAGCAGTTGACTCCAGCACCTTTTGGGACCGATCCTGGGAGAGAAAATCCTTCTCCACATCTAAAGAACAACTCGGGGTTCTTTTATGTAAAACCCTGGAGGAAAATACAACAGGCACAGAAATGGCTTGGCTCTCTTCAAACAAGCAGCAGATGTCTTTATGCATGAGCAGTGTGTGGGAGACACTCTCCAGCAAATTACAGTGCTGCAGGGTCTGGCTCCATGAAATTGGAGATTGGATCCGGAGTTTAGAAACAACACATGCCACTCAGTTAGCAATACACTGGCTGCCAGACAAGTTCTAGGGCCATTTTCCACCATGGTGGGTCTTATCTTGAAAACCCAGCCTCCTCCCACACTTCAGTGCTACTATCTTTTTCAACAGCAATATTCAATCATCACTACAAATACTAGAAGGGGTTAACAGTGTGCTTATCTAGTACCTGCCCATTGGAATTTGCTCTCATTTGAGAAATTACCTAGCTTATGCCACAACTGACACCCCACTCCTAGCTTACATCCAATTAAAAGCTCATCTATTCAACATTTTCTGCCATGTGTCCTTTGACAAAGCTGCTTCTGAGTCACCTTTTTCTTCAGAAATGATGTAACAAGTTTATTTTCCTTCTTCAAAGCAAGGAAATTCTGGAATGGGACATGGTTACAAGGGTCCACAATAAATGCAAGTACATCTAGTAGTGCAGAAGGAACTAATAATGACTCTTAAGCTTCAGTACTGTAATTTCTGGAAGTGTCACACTCCACATCCAAGCCTCCTCTCAAGACAGTCTGTCACTAAATAAAGACCACTTGGAGAGTTGGACTGTAGTTTTTTTGCTTGTTATGTATCACTAATGATGTTTCCTTGGGCAGTGGAAGAACTGAAAGAAGAGTGCTAAAAGGTTTCTCAAGCACATCTCAGGCTAGTGAGACAGTTTAAGACCTGACATTAAAGTCTCCAGGCTTTACCTCACACTGCAGTCAGGATAACAGGCCTTCCTCATCTTTCTTTGACATTAACCAGACGAGATTGAGCTACCCTTCACATTTCAACTCTCTTACCTTCCAGATTTTCACCTTCCACTGCAATGTCATGCTATGGTTTTGTTTTATTTCCTTCATACCGTACCTGTTGGTATTCTCCAGGACTTCAACCTTCTTACGTAGCTCACTGTTTTCATTTGAGCAAGTCTCAACCCTGGAGACAGCACAAAGAAAGAAACAGGGTTGTAAAAAAATCAGTCATTTATTAAACTTGCTTTCACAAAGAGCTCTAGGATCTTGCTGCATTTAATGAAAAGTTACACCAATGAATTTTAGTCACAATCTTTAATCATACTTCATGGTGTAAAAGACATTGCAAAAGATACTAGTAACTGTGAGGCACCTGCTTAGAGTGCTCAACTACAGCCCAGCAGATGTGGCTCATTCAGGATGGGCTGTAACTACTTTTTGCCTCCTGAAACAGACACAGCAGAGACCCCACACAGACTTTCTCCGTGCAGCAGGCCAAGCAATAGATACTCTAAAAGTCACAGAATGTATTTATGTATTGTTAGCAAGTATGTTGTGCAAAGGTGCTCCAAGTGTGTGTTTCATTGCCAGGGTGTGGCATCAAGCACCTTGGCAGCGCTGTACTTCTGAAATCAGATCCTGGAATTTCAAGTTTACAGAGCCTAATAAACCAGATTAATTCCCAAGAGAGTGCTCATTTCCACACAGCTCCTGGAAGCCTCCTAAATGAAAGCTGATTATCATATGACATGCCAAGAGACCCAAGTAAAAAGGTGGGACTCAATGAAAGATAAATATTGACCAGTCAGAATAGCTTCAAGAAGGAAAAAGGTAAATGGAAATAGCTTTGATATCGGTATGTACAAAAAGCAACTCAGAAAAAGCAAGACTCATCCATAAAGAGGTAAATAGTTGAAAAAAACAAAAGGGAATTGCATCAATGATATTCACCAAAGCCAGTGCAAGGGGTTTTACAGATCTCTTTGGTGAAGTGCAAAACAGAAATACTAGAATACTTGTCTGCTGAAAGATTGCAGGGCATATAAATCACTAACTGGGGGTTTGGCTCCTTCCCACTCATGAAGTCGATGGGTCACATGCTGTTTTCCAGAGTCCTGCTTATTTTCTTTCCCTGGCAGTCCTGACTCACCCACTTCCTATTTCTGTCTTCATCTGCCCTAGGAGACACAATATATTCATACGAATCCACCTTTCTCTGGACACTGTCTACCTACCAGGGCAACAGACTTGCATGAGGGGAAGAGCAACAGCAGATGGGGCTTGCTTTATTTCAGGTTTAATGTCTTTGTCGGCATGTTAGCAACACGTTGCTGGCAGGCACAGTTAGGACTGCAGCACCCCAGCGCTCCTAGGAGCAGAAGGCAGAAGGGACTTTTCTAAGTCCTAACCACAAGATGGCAGCTGGCACTATGTGCACTAACAGTCCCAGCATCAACAGCTGGATCCCTTCCCAGTCCAGCAACTCGTGCTATTGGCCCACTTGAAACAGGAAGGAGGCTGGCCTTACTTTTTTTCCAGACTGTCCATGTACTCTTTCTTTTTTCTTCTACTTTCCTGGGCAGAGATCTAAGGAAAAAGCAAGAAAAACACCAAATATTTGCATAGAATAAAAAATTAATAAAAGGATCAGGAATGAAATAATAAACTGATAAAAAGCCCTGACATTAAATTCAAGCCTCCAAGCTGTTCTCATTCCTATTCCTGGTAAGCAAAGTACCGACTTGATTTGTTTCCACATCCTGAAGCAAGACTGCTCCTCTCAAGTCACAGGAAAAAGATCATTCCTTGCTCTTACAGAACTAACCTTAAAAAGTAAATCAGATGCATCTGGAGAGGATATCCTAGGACAAATACTAAAAAGTTGATCCCAGGACAATGGCCTGCACCTGGGAGAGGAAAACCTCGTGCATGTGCTAGAAAGCAGCTTAGTAGAAAAAGACTTGGTATGTCCTGCTGAACAACAAGTCAAATGTTAAGTCAGTTAGTTGCTCCTGTAGTAGAGGAAACTACCAGATCCAGGCCTATATTAACAAGATTTTAGCTAGCAGGTCGAGAGAAGTGGTTCTCACCCTCAATTCAGCCCCTGCAAGACCGCAGTTGAGTACAGTGTGTAGTTTGTGACTCTGAAACAAATACTTTGGATGTACAGAAGCAAGTCAGAGGAGGGCCACTGCTATAATAAATGTGTCAGAGCACATGACATATAAGGAAAAAACAGAGAAAGCTAAGTTTGTTCAGATTTAAGAAGAGAAGTCTAAAGAGGGAATCCTATTTCTGTCTTCAGTATGACAGGGGCATACTGTCACAGTGACATTTGATGGATGCATTTAGGAATAAAGACAAATACTTTATTAAAAGATATCTCACAGCATTCAACAGTACCACAGACCATTACTGCAGAATTGTTGCAGCCTTTTTTAAATGGAGGAGTAGGCATTACCCAGCAAAGCTAATTAACATTTACCTTGTTCTTGATTTTCCTGCGGATTTTCTTCAGCACTTTCTCCTCTGCCTTTGTCAAGGGTAGTTTGGTAGGGATTGGGTACCCCTCTGCTATCAGTGTTCTCTTCTCCTCTTCTGTCAGGATGAGTGGGCCAGTCCCCTGCAATTTCTGCAGGTGTCATAGAAACAAAATAATATAATAGTAAGTGCCCACAGCTCTAGAGAAGAGGGTGTCAGGGCATAGAGGCAGCTGTTCTCCCACTTCAGAAAGGACTCTGCCTACTAAAAAGGCAGCCCCTTGCAACTGGGAATGTGTGGAAGGGGAAGACCTTTTAGACAGCTTCCATTCTGAGACTGAACCTTTGAGACAGGATTCTCTTAAAACAGTTGTTCTTAGCCCACCTCTGTACACAATGAGGCTAACAGTAAAACTTCCCATGGCTCAAATGGGGAAGGAGGCAAGTGACAAGCACCACTGAAAATCCCTCCCTAAAGAGCACTGCTTGGTTCCCACAAATCAAAAGGACAGATGCAGTTCTACTAGGGACAGGTTAACCCACGAGGGCGGAGCCCTAATGCAAAACATAATCCATGGCACAAGAAACCTAGTAACACTGCTGAACCTGGTCTCAACTCAGAAGAGAGGAACACAATGTTCTCTGTGGGAACAGAACGGACTAGTGAGAAAAATGACTGGATTTGCAGATTTGACCAGAGATAGATTCATCTGAAGAACAACAGAAAGTCACAAATCCACAGCAAAAATAGTAAATAAATAATTTATTCATTTTTTTAATTTAAAATCTATAAGAAGGGAAACAGATGTATGGATGCTGGAAAAAGCTAGCCCAACTTACATGTGGTGCAGTCAGCAGAGGGGAATTGGAGAGCGCTGAAGCTGTGCGAGATGTCACTTTAGCTGTGGCTTGCAGCTGGATTGGGCTTGAAGGAGGGAGTGATCTAACTGGGCTCTGCCCTCCTTCAGAGTCACTGCCATGGCTGCTGGGAGGGGTTGGAGGCAAATGCAGGGGATCCATTGCTAAATGCCAAGAGAGACACAGAACACAAGGCTTTGAGGTGCTAATTTAAATTTCCACTAGAGCCACCACCACCACCCAGCTTCCAAGACTAAGACTGCCTGCTAAAAAATGGATCAGCTAAAAGAGGCAAGTTGGAAGACTTTCAGATCATGCAGGTCTCCAAGGGAGGAATTTAACACAGCAGCTATCTTTAAATTCAACAGACAAAACAGGGCTCTGCACATATGCTCCAGTTATTTCTACCTATACTTCAGCTATTTTTCCAAATGCTTTGATGCTTCAGTATAACCCTCCAGCAGAAGTCCCCCATCCCTGGGAAAGCACATTAACAGAGGGGCTCTGAACCAGAGGACTTTCACTCCAAAAACAACAATCTTTCCTGACTTTGCTGTGGTTTAAACAAATCACCAGTATTTTTCAAGAGAAAGGATCACATCCAAGATATTATTTCTCTGCTGCCTGTTCATATAATCTACCCTCTGCAGATGTGGTTTGGCACAATTGGGAAGACGTGACAACCTAGTGACAGCAAAGGCTTTAATGTACTGATGAAGCAGGAGATAGGCACCCACCACAGGAACCTCTGTCACACTTTATTATCCAGGACCATAATCTAACTTCTGCTGTACTTGTAACCAAAAGAACCTGTGCTAGAATTGGCAAGCAAAGTGCTGCTTATGACCGAATGGGTCTGGATCAAGAGAAACCGGGCAATGTCTCACCTACTTATATTACATGGACAATTTAGCAGATGTCCAAAACTGCTGTAACTAAGTCATAAATTTATGGCAATGAAAATTTAGAGTAGGAAGATACAGGGCTGAATTTGCCACCTCCCACTCCTGTTATACTTTGCACATTTCAGCTGAAAGATCAAATAGGAGGTGGGGGATGAAGGAAGAAAAATAGTAACAACAGGGAAAAAAAAGACAGACACGAGCTCTTTCTGTCTAGTTTTCTGTCTAGCATCTTAACACTAGCAGTTGCCAGCAGAAGACATACTCTTGAAAACCAGCAAGGTCCTTAATCCACAAACTGTGCAATCAAATCTGTGCCCTGGGCTGAGATATAGCCTCCTTTTTCCCACCTACTACATCACTTGTTTCTCTCTCTAGAACAGAGCTACTTACCTACAGAGTATCAAGTGTTCCTGACTGAGATGCAGTTATCTGCTCAAATTTCAGCCCATAGATTTGGCTCCTCCTAATTTTTCTGGGTTTAGCAGATTATGTGCCACAAAACGATGTTTAAGGGCACCTCGTTCCTCATTTACAGAGTAGTGCAAAGGGATCTTTAACTGATATATTACAAACAGATGCACCAAACTTCTAACTTCATCTAAACTCACATCTTTGCTTTTATGTCAAAGGTTAAAGTACTAAAATTTCCACTTACATTCTTCATGTTTTCTATACTTTACTTAAGTCCTCTCAAACTGACTACTCTTCTGCCATAAATAATCCTGTACTTTAAGGATTCAGGCTCCCTTCAGCAACTGCACCATTATTATTATGCTACAGACAAAAAAAGAGATAATTTTCTTTGTGATAAGCAAGGGGAAAAAAAAAACAAACAACAAACAAAACAAAAAAAGGAAGGAAAAAACCACCACATAAATGGGTCAGAGAGAGGCTGACTCTCCAGCAGCCTCAGCTGAATCCCTAGAAGGCAACAGCTTCAGCCTAAAGATTAACACAGTGAATGAGGAAGCCAAATACTTAATCAGTGTAAAGTACATTGATTGTAAATTCTGGTCATCTCTCCCTGCATTTTGTACTGGTAATTAACAGACCTTCCTTAGACGAGAGATTCAGGAACTGGTCCACTTCATGGGGCTCCAATTTAATCTCTGGAAGAACTTTCTGGTTCAGTGGTTTCATCTAGAAAAGAGAAGTTAACAGCATGAAACCCCCAAAAGTCTTAATAGAAGGATACATGGATGAATTCTCTTCTCCATAAATGGAGAGGTTCCTTGTCCTCTTGCTCTGCTACAGGCAAAGCTTTAACTCCTTCACACAATTTGCTAAACCAGGCTACAGAGAATACTGCTCTGACTACTCCCACTATGGCTTTTCTTACTACTATATTTAGCTAAATAAAAGATTACACCTCAAAGATGACATTTCAGACTGAAAGCTAGCATGCAACCCACTCAAATTACTTCTCTTAGCAACAGAGCTGCCGCTAGGATTTGCCGGACTGCACAGTCTGTTTGAGCAGAACCAGAAACACTGCTGCCAGTGGGGGACAGCCTGTTCAAAAACCATTGTCATCTAGGAGCAAGAGCAAGGTGCCAGTTCATTTCATAGTGTGGAGAACACTGGAAAGGAGGCAGTCATGGCTGACAAAAGTTTGGAAAACATCTGGCTTGCCCTGTTTCCAGGCCTGGGGCACCAGGATGCTAAGCTGTTGTCCAGAGCTTGCCTGTATATCACAGTCTCAAGCTTGAGAAAGTCAGTCTGGCACAGCAGCCTGCTCAATGCAGCCAAAAGCACTCTGAATAACCTGTGTAACTAATCCATACAATGGTAATGAGCCATCAGCTAGTCTCAATATACTCTGCAAATCATGGTATCCCAAGCTACAACAGGACTATGTGCAGGGGACAGCACAATCAGACTAGAAGATGATGGCAAACTTGTTTTGTTCTTTCCAGTTTCTCACAAAATTTCTGTTGCATGAATTTCTGATCCACATCCAAGTGGAAACACTTGTTTTGCAGGCCAGGCTCACCTGGATTGGCATCTCTCCCTGGGGACTGAGAACACTCATGCTTCTTCCTCCACTGACAGGGGACCCTAGTGAGCCATCAACTGTTGCAGTTCATTCTCCTTAATTCAACCACAGCCAAATTAAGCCCTTGAGAATGCCCACTAGCTGCTCCAGCTGTGGTCAGAAAGGTATCAAAAATGACCTTTACAAGGCAAGTTGGTGTGGAAGCAGCAGCAACTCAAATGTCAAACCTGCACAGCCCTGGCAAAAGTGACTTAGCAGGCAAACAGGGAAACTCTCCAGTCCTTTCAAACAAGGAGTCTTGCTATGATTAGGGGAAGGCACAGCAGCAATAAAGCAAGTTATTATAGAAGACACCTAGCTCGTTACAGGCTCAACAGTCAGTTCAAGAGGGACTGGTTCATTAGAAGCTGTTTAAATATTTTTTAAAAACACATAAGCCCCAGGCTTTGGGGCTAGCAGAGCAGAGAAGGCTGTGCACCCAGCCATTACAACGTGAGATGCACCTGAGCGTTTTGAAACTCAAGCTCTTACAGCAGCAAACATTAAAAACCATTAAAGCAGACTGCACTGTGCACCCTGAACTGACAAGCTTTGGCACCAAGGAGGCTGCATTGGTATGCAGCCTTAGGAGAATCTGTAGCTAATTGTGCAGAGAGTAGGGCAGAAAACCTGCAAGTACCAGGGCATCTGGCTGTAGCTCAGGTTGTTCCTCGTCCAGCGACATGGCCGTGACAGTGAGACTGACTGAGGGGGCCAGGCCTGATGTCTCACACAACGCTGGCTCAGTCTTTATTGTTGCTGGAGTCAGCTCTGTACCCAGACACCATTCCTCATTTTCCAGGTCACCTGCCAGGGAAGGAAATTGGACACCACATGTTTAGGTCAGAGACAGAAAGACTACAAATGAAAATAATGTCATCCCTCCTCCAGAGAAGGGAAACAAACACAGAAGGCATTTCTGTCTATCAACAAAACTCTGCCCTTACTATTCAGCTCTCAGTCAGTGCAGACAAGCCTGCCATTTCAGGGCTGTAATCTAATCCTAGCCCCAGGATACACAGAATAGCAGCGAGGAAAGACACAGAGCACTAATCACTGTACATTGCCGAAAGCTGCTAACTCATAGCAGAACAAGACTGAACAAGCCATTGGGTAAAGCAGCCAGGGAGCCATGCCCTACACACACTAATGCCTGCTAACTCAGTTTTATTCATCCTTGTAGACCTCTGCTCCTTCTGCTGCTTGCAATCAGCAAAGAGCTGGAGTAGTGATATTATACTTTTAAGAACAAAGGATTTTTCACACTCTCAACTTCAAAATTTCCCCCCCCTAAGGATTCATTTAGTAAGTATAAAAGAGAATAAAGGCTTTGATGACTTCACAGGACCACCAGTGTCATGGTGATCAGGATAATTTCCTCCTCAGAGTCTCTGGAATTGGACAGCACAGACTGGCAGCTATGAAGAAAGCATCATGTGTTGTTACATGTCCCCTCGCCCAAATTACTGCAAGCTCTCTTATCAGGAGAAAGTTATGCAGCTTTTCACTGGATGAAGCTAAAAGGTTGCACTGTCAAGAACTGGAATGTTGGTGTGATAAGTTGCTAGCTCTCCATTTTTGTTCATGAAGCAGCCACTGTTTGGCTTGATGAGAAGGGACTCACTCTCCCAGGTCTAAGGTATGATAGACAATCAAGAACTTGGAAGGACTCAACCTTTAAAACTATTCCATAAGGCTATTAACAACTCTGCTTAAAAATAATAGATCAAAAAAAATACATGTCAGTTGCAATTCTTCCTTCAAAAAATTGCCATCCCTACTGCTAGTGTTCAGTCATAGAGGTTCTTTTCTCTTGCAGGAGCACACACTGCATCCCAACAGCATACAGCACAGTCCTCTGCCACGACTCGTCAGCAGCTGTGAGAAGCACGTCCATTATATCAAGCAGTTGGAATCCAAGGCCAAATATACGCAAGATGAATCTTTCAAAGCTTTCTCCTGCCTTCATACAGACTATTTACTGCATAAACAGAACTGAAGCAGAGCACAAGCAAATACACCATATGGCTAGTGAACAGCAATAGAGCTTTGAATTAACTGCATGCTACATCAGCACCACGGGAGGCAGCCATGCTGCTGTGGCTCTGCCACCAGCAGTTTGCAAGGCTGACACAAGACCCTTACACATCTGAGCATACCAGGCTGGTGAAATGTCAACAGAGCTCAGCTGCAAACAGCTCACAACACCAAGAGCAGGTACAGCCTTTGTGCTGTCTGCCCGTGCTAGTAAGACCACACACAGTGCACAGAGGCACTGGGCAGAAGCTGGGTGACTAGAAGAAGGGAGGAGCATGTACATCTCCAATGCTAGTAATTACTTTGTGGTAGGACCTAACCTCTGCCACTGGCAAGGAAGGAGATAATTTAAGTAAAGACACACCAAGGAATTAAAAATGAAAAATAAGTATCCTGTAATCAGAAGCTGAAGAACAGCGAGCTCAGCTCTGCCAAGAGAAGTAACAGTACAGCAAGGGCTAAACACCATATTTAAGTTTCTGGAGAGCTGACTTCCAAAGCTTTCTGGGAAATGCAGAAATATATAAATAGAAATGGCACTGTAAAAATACTAACTCAGGAGAGTGAACACTGCTCTCTTTTAACCCTCCCTGAGGTTCTCAACTCAAACACAAGAACGCAGCTCCCTCCCTGCTGACTGCAATGAAATATTTAGTGGATCCCAGGACTCCCTCTAGTTTAGTGTGTGTGATCGTTTGGATAAGAGACTTAAAGTGGTATCTTTGCCTGGAAATCCAGAATCCCTTGGCAAATGCAACTTTCAAATGCTTGTTTGGATAAATTCTGCAAAACCTCCACCACATTACCTTGTGCAGTCTCTGCTTGCTGCGTCTCACACCTCTGGGTTGAACTACACAGTGCAATTACAGAGCTGTAATCTACTTGAGGCTCCCTTTAGGAAGAAAAGCTAAATATACATGAGACCCAACAGTGAAGCAAGTAATTAACCCTGAATTTTCTGAGACTTGCATCATCATGCGAGTAGAAGAGAAATGCAGCCATGGGTGGCCAGCAAAACAGGGCATGCCCTCTAAGGCTGCACTTTGTGATGTTTATCACCTGTAATCCCCAGACTCATCAGGAGGATTCAGCTGCTGTAAGACAAGAAGATATGCTGACCTTCAGCTGGCCATTTTACTCCTCAAGAATCTGACTTTGCTTATGAACCTGACATCCCTGCCACCACCACTTAGATCTGCACAAACTGATTGGAGTTATTCTAGGCTTTAAAGCCAGTCCAACCAGTTTGTAGGGTTCAGAATGATTTTTAGCAACAGCAACACGCTGCATTTAACACTGAGATAACTTTGAAGAACTGCATCTAACACTTCTTTGACATTGCCTCTTATGATGCATGGTAACAGCTGTCATTCCAGATGAACAACCCCGTGAAAGGAAAGCATGGAGCAACACACTAGTCAAATCCCACCTTGACACTCCCCTCTTTTTCAAGCTCCTGTTACTCATTCACTATCCTCATCATCAATGTTGTTACTTTCTTTTGACACACTACTTGTAGCAAAATCCCAGTCAATGCTTCTACGTGCAACACACCAGCACTGGGCTAAACTCCACATAAAATGTTTACTCAGCATTAAGGTTGCAGAGCACCCAGGTATTAAGAAACACCTATGAAAGTTTAATTTGGTCTACTTTTGCACATGACACACACCTAAAAAATACAGATGTTTTAATAGCGTGATCCAACAATTTCTCCACAGAACCTGTGCCTTAATAAGCAGAATGCTTCTGTAACTGAGGAGTTATTCCATGTTTTGTTATCTATGCTTTTGTTATTCTCATGGCCTCATGCACAGCTTTGTTGCTCCTTTACCAAATATAATTCAAATTCTGTTCCCACAGAGCTCTTTAATTCCTTCCTAGGAAAATGCTTCAGCAACCTGCATTAATTTCCACAGCTGTCCTGAAAATTCAAACAAGCCATGGAGAGATAAAGGCCAAAAATTATCTAGTAGTTTTAAATGGCCAGCTGGAGACAACTGGGATGGCATTTTCCAGATGATTTGGCACTGTTGTTTTCTTTTATCAAAATACAGTAAGCATTGAGTCTTGAGGTGCAGCTGTAAGCACCTACCATTACTGCAAGTTGAAATGTCAGAGTTTGAAATCAGGTGTCCAAAAAACCCATTCATCACAGCAACCCTAGATTAAAATGACATTTCTTTGAAAACATTTGGTGTGCTGTTTCTGTCATGAAGCCTGTCCCACCTTCCCTGAAGACTCTTGTTTAGCATGCAACTTCCCCTCTTAAAAAAAAAAAATAGACAGGAGCCACCTAAAGGTCCAATGTAAGGTCATTCAACGTACTGAGCCACGCTCTCGCTCATCACAAGTCCAGCTTGATCCCAGATCTGACATGCAACATGTTATAAGATGCTGTCTAAGTGATAATGCAAGGGAAAAGGCTCAAAACAGGAGATAATTCCCTCAGTACTGCAAGCATAAGCACTGCAACTACAGTAAAGTGTCCAAGAAGCAAACTCCTTCTGTCCCCGGTCTTGATTTTAGAGGCCCTAATCCCACCCTAGGTTCCATCATCTGCAGCTCAGATGGGCAATGCTTGGAAGGATCTACTCAACATAACACAAGTGGGCTTTCCCTTTTCACTTTTCTTTCTCCAGATCACTACACCCAAAAGGAAAAAGGCCATGTAACCTTTCACACAATGAAAGGTGCCATGGTTTAGTAGTCATGAGGTCTTGGGTGACTGGTTGGACTTGATGATCTTCGAGGTCTTTTCCAACCTTATTGATTCTATGAAGGCAAGAGATCTTTAAAACCCATTATGATGACCGAGTTAGGCGCAAGTGCTTGGCTTTGGGTGCACAACATGCCCAGGTTAACTTATGTCTATGATCCACACCACTTACATCATGATGGTAGCTTTCAACAGAAATGGATTTCAGTGTTCCTCTAAGCAGCAGAGCTGTAGCAATAACTGGTATGTGTGATTTAGGCGTACGTGAAAAACACACAACCGAGAAGGGTTGTGTTTGTACATGGCAGAAGTAATACATACTGCTTATGTGATTGTTTAAAAATGCTTTGGAATATACCTGTATTTATACAGAGATATTGAAAAAAGAAATTAAATATAGTCTCTTAACAACACCCTGTGCAGTTTTCTAGGATACTCATACTTCTGTGAAGAACTGCAACACTTTACTTCTTTCCTTGTTCTATATAATATGATGAGAAGCTTAAGAGAAGTGGAAAAGATCAAAAGTGGGGGTGCTTAAGCTTGCACCAAGGGCCCACATTCACAAAAGCTGTAGTCTGGACAAGCATTCAGTCCTTGCCTGCACCCTGCTTCTGAAGATGCTGCTCCTATACAGCTAGCAGCGGGATCCAAGGATGCCCACTAGCTGTGTAACACAGAAATACAGTTGCAAACCAGGAGCCAGGTAACCGCAAAGAAAAAATACCTCTTGGAAGAGGCTCACAATTTGTTTGTGGGGGAAATGGCTGCTCGCTCTCTATCCACAGAAAGACCCCACCACAAAGGCCTCTGCTGATGTAGAGACTCTGGGCATGCTGCTGCACATGCTGCTTGCAGGGAAGTTCAGCACCCCCAGCTCTGCAGTCTGAGCCTTTCTAGCCTCCCAAAGGCAGGTTGGACCTTTCTAGAGGAATAATTGCTTCCTTGTCTTCCCCCGGTGCCCAGCTCTGGGCTCATGTAACACCTCCTGATAGACACAAGCCTTGTTCATCATGCCTGAAATACTGAACTCCAACGCCACTGCTGCTACCCCTCCTCCCCTCTGTGAGGTGAGAGCCCACATTCATCGACAAACAGTTTCTCTTACAGATTTTCCAGATGGCATTTCCCCCTCCCAGCGTGTGCACACACTCCCACCACAAATAATGAAACCGAAGCCCTCGAAACAGCCTTGACAAAGGAGATACTGTTTGACTACCAAACATTGGGGTCCTTTTTACAGTGCCAGGAAGAGAAAATTAAATAAATGGGCAAAGATGAATGGCAGCAATACATAGTAATCACAACACACAGCAGAAGCAGCCTTTCTCCTAACAAAGGATCACCAGTCATACTGGCATCTCACCTCTGAGCAGTCACAGAGTGCATCTAAGTCCCACGGATTATTTGTATCGCTATCAAAGTTTCTTAGACAGAAACAAGGACACATTGTCCCTTATATACCTAAACAGTCAGGGTCAGTACCCTCTTTCCTGTGGAGAATTCGACAGTTTTCAATAAGAATCATCTGGTCATATTAGACCAGCCAGGAGACGGTTACAGGGTCTGCTTCAACCTCCCTTCAAACTAAGCCTTTAACCAAGAGTAGCTGTCAGCTGGGATACAGTCCTTAATTTTTTTATTCTCACTTAGATGTAAAAAATGTTTTTTATAGCATCACTGTTTATATACATGGGAGTGAGGCACAGACCAAGGTGGCAGCTTTGACTTGCAGCCTTAAAGCTTGATATTATTGAACTATGAACAGTGGCATTGAGTGCACCCTCAGCAAGTTTGCTGACAAAACCAAGCTGTGTGGTGCAGCAGACATGCTGGAGGGAAGGGATCCATCCAGAATGACCTTGACAGGCTGGAGAGGAGAGCCCATGCCAGCCTCATGAGGTTCAGCAACACCAAATGCCAGGTCCTGCATCTGGGTCGGGGCAATCCCAAGCACTTATACAGGCTGGGCAGTGACTGGCCTGAGAGCAGCCCTGAAGAGAAGGACATGGGGGTGCTGGGGAATGAGAAGCTCAGCATGAGCCACCAGTGTGCACCTGCATCCCAGAAAGCAAATCACATCCTGGGCTACATCAAGAGACGCACAGCCAGCAGGTTGAGGGATGTGATTCTCTCCCTCCGTGCTGGTGAGACACCACCTGAAGTACTGTGTCCAGTTCTGGAGCCCCTATTACAGGAAGGATGTGGATGTGCTGGAGCATGCCCAGAGAAGGGCCACAAGGATGAGCAGAGGGCTGGAGCACCTCTCCTACTAGGACAGACTGAGAGAGTTGGGGCTCTTCAGTCTGGAGAAGAGAAGGCTCCGAGGTGACCTAATTGTGGCCTTCCAGTATCTTAATAGGGCCTGGTGAAAGCTGGTGAGGGACTTTCTGGGGTGTCAGGCAATGATAGGACTAGGGGGAATGGAACAAAAATAGACATGGGTAGATTCAGATTGGCTGTCAGGAAGAAGTTCTTCACCATGAGAGTGGTGAGACACTGGAACAGGTTGCCCAGGGAGGTGATAGAAGCCTCATCCTTGGAGGTGTTTAAGGCCAGGCTGGATGTGGCTCTGAGCAATGTGATCTAGTGTGAGGTGTCCCTGCCCATGGCAGGGGGAATTGTAACTAGATGATCCTTGAGGTCCCTTCCAACCCTGACAATTAATTCTATGAGTCAATGACAGATGTTTTTTTAAATATATGTGAAAATTATCCACAGAACCACTGTGTTCAAATAAAACCATTCTCTATCACCCATCTGAATTTTAATCCCCACATCCCCCACAGATGTTGGGAAGGCATATATGTACTATGGCAGCAACCAGGCCTCAACACACATTTAAAGGAGTTGATGCTCACAGTGCATAACTAAGAGAGCATGAATTCCCAGTGCAACACTACAGAGAGAGTAAGAGCACTGGTTTCAGAAACAGTGGAACTGGAACTGGGAGGAATATTCCCTAATATGCATCTTTAGGGAAATTCTTCCTGGGAAATCAGCTCCTGTGGATACTTGACAGTTTTAAAAAGGAAATGCAACTGTCCCTTTGTTTAGAAAGGAACTGCAATAGCTGAATGCTCAGAAGATCCCCCTTACAGGGAAACACCTAGGAAGTGCAGTTCTTTTAAGCTGTATCCAAGCAAGAATCAAGAGGGAACTTGACCACAGCCTACAAACACCTGGGGAAAGAGGTTTCCAAGAGCAGGTGGCTCTTCACTCCAGGTGGAAAAAAAGGCCATAAGGATGTGAGAAACCAGAAGCTAAAAGAGGTCTGGCTGCATATAAAGTTGTTAATTATTAACAGTAATAGTAAGTAAGCACCAAAATGCCCATCTCTAAACCAAAACTGATATTAAGACACACTGCTGCCCAAGCAGAACTTACAGGATTGATTCACAGTGATCTACTGATTTAGACCTTGGACATATAAGAAGTTCACAAGTTTTCTCATCCTTTAAAAACTGCAGATGCTAATAAGGACTGACTGCTACCCTTCCACATCTAAATCACCAAATACAGGCTATCAGCACCAAATATCTTTCTCCTCATTTCCTGAATACATGAAAAGAAAAAAAAAAATAAAACCCATAGGAAAAAAGCTGCAAAAAATATCAGTATGGCTTTGACAGCATCTTTTCAAAACACAAGTGAATTTTTTTTGTTCCAGTTCCATTTCTTTAAAAGTTAGGGCAGAGGAGATTTTCTTTTCATTGTTCACATTTCATAGATTCAGGATTTGGAGGCAGAAGCAGGGCAATGCATCCCTCAGTGCAGAGCCTATATTAAAAGAAATAAAATTAGCATATGCAGCATCACAGAATCGTCAGGACTGGAAGGGACCTCAAGGATCATCTAGTTCCAACCCCCCTGCCACGGGCAGGGACACCCTCCACTAGATCAGGTTGCTACATTCAGCCTGGCTTTAAAAACATCCAGGGATGTGGCTTCCACCACCACTGTGGGCAACCTGTTCCAGTGTCTCACCAGCTTTATGGTAAAGAACTTCTTCCTAACATCTGATCTAAATCTACCCTCCTCTAGCTTGGATCCAATATAGCCTACTATAAAAAATAAATATATTATGACTTATGTATACACTGTATGAAGACCACCTGAGCCTCAAGCCCACAGGTGTCTTCATACAGAAACAGCACATGGCACCAATTACAGCTAATGTACTCCATACATAAGCAAGTATGTTCCTGTACAAAATGTTGCCTGAGATGAGGGCTAGATTTATTATTAAATGGCTATTTGACCTAGAGAAGTGGGAGCCACATACAGTGATCTTTAGGCTTTTGTTTGTTTTGGGGTTCTTGTCTGGTTAGGTTTTTTCTTTCTCAAACCATGGAGTTGAAGCTTAAAAGGTAAATTTGGGGGTTGCAAACACATTACAATAAAACATATCCTCAGCAGTAAAAAATCCAGTAATAATACAGCTTGTATTCTGAGGCTAGCATCAGTTTTGGCACAACTAAGCATAAAATAGAAACATACCATTTCTGAAATCAGCCTGTCAAACCTTTAGCCAAGACAAGCTGCTTCAAATCCAACAGCAACTTCAAAGCATTCCTGAGCAGGAAAGCACGAACAGGAGGGGCAGGTGGGGACCAAAACTACTCTCGAGAGCAGAGCCCTTAGGGGACTGGGAAAGGAACGCCAGCAGCCACCTGGCCATAATTTGAGGACAGAAACTATACAAATGACTAGTTGGCTTTTCACTCTCTGAGCCCTGACAGGCTCATGAACTAAAAAATACACACAAAACCCAAACACATGCCCACTGCAAACCACCCCCTATCACTTGAGCTGATCCCAGAGGATGCTGCAGCCTTTGTATTCCCATTGCACTTTTACTCCAGTATCACTTACAGATCTCACACATCCAAACCAAGGGCAGCTGCTGTCTTAAGGTTTGTGCCTACTTTAGACAAGATGAAGCATAAGAGGGCAAGGAAGGACCCCACACTCACATCTCAAGTCACACAGGAAGCTAATCATAGTCCCTGCTAAAACTCAATTCTTGCCACACTCCTGTCTGACCCACAGTCCTCTCTTTCCACAAGGCTGCAGAGACTAGAAAACTGAAGACAGACATGCACCACCCAAAACAGCTTTTTCACCCTAACCATTTACAACTGTCAGGAGCAAACCTGTGCCTCAAAAGGCCCTGATGTGCAGCAAGAGCTCTCCTTTATCCACCTGCCCTGTTTCTCAGCCTCCCCTGCCAGCTTCTTCATTTCCTTCCAGGAAGCATTTTCCACTTCACAACTACGCACTGCGCTTCTCCACAGCTACTCTGCAGTTGTCTCAAAAACCTGCTGAGAGAGAAGTGGCAACACAACTGATGTGGCTCATCAGTACCCAGGATGCAGCCTCCTTTTTCATGTGACAGCCTGGAGCCCTCTCCAGGCCAGGTGCCTTATTCATCAGTTCAGACAAACAAAAGCACATGATCAGCCAGCCAGCTGAAAGCAAGCAGGTCAAATCTGTAAATTGCTCCCTCTACTATCTTTAGTCTCTAAAGTTTAGGCAAAATTGAATATAAGAATAGATGCTCAGTGACGGAACAAACAAACAAGTAAATGCCAGATGTCTTTCTTACATCTGCTTTTAAAATAGGTACTCCTGCCAACACTTCTGTAGGCTTGAGATTTAGGGACTGACACCTTCAGAGACCCTATATTAGCAACAACATGCAAGTATACAGAAAACTTCTTCTGCACAAAGCTGGCCAAATACCCTTAATACAGTGAAGTCAGAATAGTGATAACTGGGGAAATACGATGCTGGGACCTTGGTCTTTCGAGGTCAGTAAGACTCCTCAGGAGAATTTAACCCAGGCTTACAAGCTTGCCAGGTTTTACACTTCAAGGACATTTTTTAAAAACTTAGATGTAAGAGTTACAATTACAGGAATAGGTCAGTTTAGCAGTTGTAGAAATCATGGTAATGGCCAGGTAGTTGCCAATGACAACCGTTTAGAGCAGAATTTAATTGTTCCCCTGCAAGTGTTGGCAATAAGGTGCTTATGGAGTCAGAATGATCATTTGCTCCACCATAACAGTAAGTACATTTTCAGTAAGTTTTTGGCAGGGAAAAGAAGATGGAAATAGACACTGAATGGCTTGAACCTGTCTTGAAGACAATGTGCCAAACCAGACAGGCCCTTTTCTTACTCTCCCTGTAAACTGGGGCTCTTGGACCGCACACTTGGGAATATGTAGATGAAAGCCATTGTAGACATTTGGGTGCTATTGAATCAGACAGAGATGACTCCTAAAATCCAATTCCCTCCTCCAACAGGCAGGCACAGACTGAAAGAGGAAGACAGAAAGGCACGCAGTAGAGCAACACAATGTGGGGTCAGCCTGGTGGCAGCACTCAGCACACAAGGTCAGCAGGACCCTGCTCCAGGATAGGCGATGTGCCCCCAAGTGTCACTCCTGCCTCTCCAACAGGCTTGTCACCATGGAAGTAAACTTCAGTTTTTAAGGCTGTTTTTAAAAATAGAGAGGTACACCAACACCATACTTGTGTGGTACAAGCCACCTCCTGCTCACCCTCATCACAAGCAAACTCCTGACAGCACACAACTCATCGGCAGGCCAGGCTGGCACACGGCTTGGAAGCCACCCGCACACTCCAGGCACAGAATGGCACCCAAGGGCTGAGCTGATTAGTGTTACACAATTAACATGCACCAAGTTAAAGTGACACAAGGAACCAGGTTGCATTTCAATAGCACAAGGTGCTTGAAAAGTTGCCTTTGCTGAAAGAGTTTGCAGCTCCAGGTCACACCAACAGAGTAACTGCTGCTTTGACAGCCTGCAATAGCCGCCATTTCCAAGTACGCATTGTCTAGCCATATGGGCTAAGGGACTTGGCCCTACAAAGTCCTGGGTTTTTGTCTTCCTCACTCTTCCCCTGTCTCTGCTTGCCCATAAACACCCCTGGGTCTAGGAGGGGATGGCATTTCTGCTTACCCTGGGAAACAACCCACCATCTCTCATTGCCAGGACAACTGCTGAGAGATTTACAAAGAAACACTGCATTACTGACTTCACTGCAAAGCTAGAGCAAAGCCTGTTGGCTGCATTTTTGGGGCACAACATCAGGTCCCCAGTCCTCTATAGCAAAGGTGAAGTTCTGAAACAGTATCCAGATCCAGCTTAACTGCTGTTTGCTACCCTCCTCGCACTGCTGCTGAACTCAGGGCCACAGTATGTATGTCCACATGCATGCGAGTGTCATCCATGAGCCTCCGTTCTGATTTTGGGTGGAATAAAGTTAACTTTCTGCATAGCAGCTGGTCAAGTGCTGTGTTTTGGATTTTGGATGAGCGTAATGTTGCTATCACACTCGTGGTTTTAGTTGTTGCTAAGCAGTGTTTATACTGTTAAGGACTTCTTAGATTCTCATACTGCCCCGGCATTGGAGGCTGTACGCAGCTGTATGCAGCTGGAGGCTGCAGAAGCAGCTGTGTGGGGACACAGCAAGGACAGCTCACTCAGATGAGCCAAAGGGATATTCCATACCATATGCCCTCATGTCCAGTATACTAAACAGAGAGAGTTGGCTGGGGGGCACCATGACTTCATGATTAGCTGAGCATCACATAGTGGCTGGTAAGCAACTGCATTGTGCATCACTTGTTTTGCCTATTCTACTACTATTGTTTTATCTTCATTTTCTATCCTATTAATCTGTCTTTATCTCAACCCACAAGTTTTACTTTTTTCTCTCTCCAGTTCTCTGCCCCCATGCCACTGGTTGGGGCAGGGAGTGAGCTGCTGTGTGGTGCTTAATTGCTAGGGTTAAATCCCAACAGCCTCTTCATTAGCAGCTCCTACTTCCAGTCCTGCAGCACAGAGTCCTGCAGAATCATGAGCCTTACCATGGAAAAAAACACATAAACACAACAGCTGTAAAAGCTCACCGATCTTCCCAGCAGGGTGGTTATATGGACTATGTAAATTCTGTTGTATGTTCTTTATGTAACTCCTTCAGCCAAACTTCATTTCTCAGCCCCTGCCACTCCACAAAACCACTCTCAGTTCCCCAGCAGCAGGGGATCATGCTGCATGCAGCAAATGGACCTCCCACTCCACACTCTGTACTTCCTGTTCCTCAGAAGGACACTGATGCTCTCAGTATCTGTCCCCTTACTCCACCAAAGGGTATTCACCAGAGCCATCAGGAGCACTGTGTACCTCCATTAAGAACAGAGATGCTTTTGATCTCCAGGGTCAAATCCTGCAGTGCTGTCACCCACAAAATCCCCCTCTTCTGCTCTCATGGACTGAAAAAATCACTGTTCTGAAGTCAATAGGTATTGAAAGTCTGTGAGCATGATTCAAGGGTTAAGATTAAATACAATCCCAAAACACCAAGAACAACTCCTCCTCCTCTCTTATGAAACAGTGAAGAGTGAACAGAAAATTAAATGCTTTTCATTCATTTTCTATTTTTAAACCCACTTGTTAATGTTTCTTGGCTTTTTAAAACACCATTTGACTACAGCTCTATTAATTACCCAGTGGGCTCAGCAGCATGAATTTCTTCAGTGTTTTTCTCCAAAGGATACCCCTCATTTTTAGCCTAGTTTGAAGCTTTTCCCTGTTAACTTCCAGAGAAGCTTAATTTTCAGAGTTTCTTGTGCTTGTTACTCCTGCCACAATTAATACCTCCTGTATGCATTAATTTAAAAATATTCACATAACACAGCCAGGAAATATGAAATGGGAAGGCTTTATGTAGATGTGTTTTCAGATCATCACCAAAATCCCTGTGTTACATTGAAAAGCCTTGTCGGGGAGGGTTATTCCTTGTCCTCTTGTGAAATCTCACAACAGATCACATTTTACTTTAAAAAAGCACTTTGCGCTACAGAACTGTCAGCCTTTGAAAACTCAGGTCCTGGTGGATCTTCATAAACTGCTTAGATTAGATTAATGAGGACACAGTCTCAAGCTGCACCACAAGAAGTTTAGCCTCGAGGTGAGGAGAAAGTTCTTCACTGAGAGAGTCATTTGCCATTGGAATGTGCTGCCCAGGGAGGTGGTGGAGTCACCGTCCCTGGAGGGGTTCAAGAGGGGATTGGACGTGGCACTTGGTGCCATGGTCTAGTCATGAGGTCTGTGATGACAGGTTGGACTTGATGATCTTTGAGGTCTCTTCCAACCTTGGTGATACTGTGGTACATAAGCACTGATCTGTGTCCCTTTTATTGTGATGCAATTTAGTAATGTACTGCTTTTCACTACAAAGCTAATGTTGAAGACAAACACCAATCATTAGGAGTCTGCTGTGGTGTGGTGGTTTTAGGCTATGCCTTTAAAATTTAGTTACAGATTTTGAGCAGAAAAGTAGAAAAATGTAAATAAATCACTACTGGGTGTAAAAAGGAAAGCAAAAGATTATTCTAAACAAATTCACTGGATAAATATCTAGAATAAGATGGACTGCACCATAACAGTTCTCTCCTGATCTCCAGCAGGTTTTGCTTTGCTCAGGAGAGATAATCTGCTTGTTGGCAGGCCTTGGCTAAGTCTAGCTCACTGCTTTTTCTCTCCACTCCTTTCTCTCTTGGGACAGGGAGGTAGGGAAGGGCAGTGGAACAGCTTCCCTGGTCTCTGACCAGGAAGGGGGTCGTGTTGTTTGCTAATTGTAAATATCTGTATAATATTGTAAATACTGTACAGTTTGTACGTATTCATTGCATTCCATTGTAGAGTGTAGTTCTTGCTTGTAAATACAGCTTCATTTGCATCTAACTGGCAAAGTTAATGCTGGGGGGAAACTTCAACCCACCACACATGGTGATTATTCCTAATAGTTACTAGATATTCATGGCCTTGCTCCTCCAGCAATCAGCAGCTTTTACTTCGAGCTCTCCTTCCCGCTAGCAGGCATCTTCATGCTGGAACAGGCAGGTTGGATCTCCTCTCCCCACCATTCTTGCATTTTTCTTTTTTTCCCCCCTCCAGCTGTCTGTAACTGCTGAATTACAGATAATTGCTAAAAAAAAATGCTGCTGGTTTTAATCATTGTCTATGCATTGCCATTTCCCACAGCCACAGAATCTAGAAAACTGCAGTTTGGTTTTCTTTGGGGTTTTTTACTAAAAAATATTTAAACAAAAAACCAAAAAAACAACAAACAAACAAACCAAAACAAACCCAAAACCAACCAAACAAAACCCCCAACAACAAGGGCTTCAGCAAGACAAGTTTTAAGACTGAGGCAGCACCTGAGGTTACATTCCTACACATGCAGAGATACCAGAAATCTCCAGGTACTCATTACTGAAAACCAGCATTTTAAAAGGTTTGATTATAATAAACCTGAAGCTATGCAGCTTTGAAGGGACCTCTGGAGACTGTCTTGCTAAGTCCTCATTCAGCCTCCTCAGGCCAATTTGGATCACAAAGATTTCACAGCCTCTCTGGATGCCTACTCAAATGCCTGACTCACCCTCACAGTCACATTATTTTGCTAACACCCAGCTAGAATTTCTGCGGTTTGCAACCATCATTTTTTCTGCTATCACTATATATCCCAGAGGAGTCCAGCTTTGTCTTCTCTGCACCCTTCCACCAGACAGAGATAGACAGCTTTCCTATGTCTTTTTCTCCAGAAGAAAATATCCACTTCACCCTTTCCTTCCATGTCATATTCTACAGTACTCAGACTACATGGTGATCCTCATTTGACTCATTCGGTTTAACAGCTTCCATTTACCCCCAGTGAACACGGATTCAGGTACATGGCAACAAGTGTATTTCTGGCTTTCCACCCATTTGTTGTTGATGGGTACTTTAGTTATAATTAAAAATGTTTACAGTACAAAGTTAGTAACTTCTGTTGAGCAGAATTTCGCTGTCTACAGACAAGTTTCTTTATGCACAATGCCTGCAGACTGAAACAAATTGTTGTAGGTAGATCAATTATCAAAGAGCATTCACAGGCACCCTTAGTGCATCATCACCCCAACAGGAAAACTTCATTCTGCATCATCACAACAAATGAACAGTGCACACCACCTTCATTAAAGTTGTCCTCAGCTGAGATGTGAGTCAGGGGAGACTGGGGTCGAGAGTCCCCACAGAGGGAGTAGCTGTGTTCTGCCTGGATGAGAGGTGCTGGGGACGCTGGAGACAATTCCACCTCCATTATCTCATTCTTCTCAGACAAGAAGGGATCATTCAAGAGCTGGCCTAGGACATCAGGTGAAAACTCATCCAGGAACTCTGTGAAGTGCTGTGGAGATAAAATGGGAGGAAAAAATTTATCTCCTTCCCTGTCATGCCAACAACAGAAGAGTGAGTGTTGATCAGAACAACTCTAGCATCTGCACTGGGCATCCGTGCCAGCAAGTAGCAGGATCTGCCAGCCTTGCCTAACAATCTCCTCCTCCAATCACTACTTCAAGCTGAAGAGCCACAGCTAAAACAAAAGTCCTCTCAGGAGGCATAAAGTACAACAGAAGAGCCTCTGACTAACTTCCAATGAAAATGGGAAAGAGAAGCATGGTAGTCATGTCCTGAAGCAGCCTCTCCTCCCCTCCTCCTGCAAGGGCACTCACTACAGCATGCCACCAAAAATGGGAAAGCCTATTTCATACAGACAGCACGAAAGATCCTGTGAGATTTATCACCAGAACACTCTCTGTGTGGAAGAGAATATATTGGCTTGACGTTCACTAAAGCAGAGAAGAAAAAGAAAACACACTCAGACACAGACTCAACACCATGTATGACTACTTTAGCTGTGCAGAACATACAGTGTGCTCTAGGAAAATGGGTCCTTGCATGTCCCCAGCCAAGCAATTAACACATTTGCTACAGAACAGGTTTCCTGGGTGATTTATGCATCTATTTTAGAATTCACATTTTACTGAAGTCTAGAGTTCATATCCAGCTTCATATCCCCAGGTTAAAGCTCTTGACAGCCAGACCTAACTACCACTTTATCTATGGCAGTGACTTCATTACACTGCAGAGTTTGTGCCTGTATGTCATAGGATAACTGTGTTTCTTATTCAAAAATGAGCACATACTAAACCTCATCATCCTTGACACTTCTATGTGATTCCCATCAATAGCCAAAAATGCTGCATCTCTTCTTGGTTTTGATTCCAGTATCACAAGGCTACATCCTTGACAGACCAAGAAACTACACTACAAGAAACTATTCCTGTTCATCTCACTCACACAAAGAATTCTAATTTTGTACAAAGATGTTTGTACAATGAATTGTAACAAGCTTTTCTGAACAATCAAGCATTATCCATCATCTCATACAGGAGTCATTGTCAATTGGGGCATGATCCTACAAAAGTCTTAAGGCTGTTTGGCTTGCTCTGTTTTTGCAAACAGTATTGATCTTGGCTCTTCATCTTGCTCTCTCCTGCAGAAACAAACACTGAAATTCCAGATCCATCTTCCTGTAAGCTAAATTAAGACTTAAACAAGTCAATATTGGACAAACCCACGTTGGAAGTGGTGTGCTCACACCCCCATGCATGCATATTTCACATCCCCAGCAGCACCTGGGGCCTTGAAGCCTGATGCTGGAAAATGGCACAAGCTTCAACAAGGCTAAAGGTCCTGCACTTAGGTCACAACAACCCCAAGCAACGCCACAGGCCTGGGGAAGTATGGCTGGAAAGCTGTCTGGCAGAAAGGAACCTGGGGATTCTAATTGACAAGCAACTGAATATCACAGTATCACAGTATAACTAAGGTTGGAAGAGACCTCAATGATATGAGCAAGCAGTGTGCCCAGGTGGCCAAGAAAGCCAATGGCATCCTGGCTTGTATTAGAAATGCTGTGTCCAACAGTAAGGAGGTGATTGTTCCCTTGTACTCAGCTCTGGTGAGGCCACGCTTTGAGCATTGTGTCCAGTTTTGGGCACCTCAATACAAGAGAGGTGTCGAGGTGCTGGAGCAAGTGCAGAGAAAGCAATGAAGCTGTGAAGGGCCTGGAGAATAAATCTTATGAAGAGCAACTGAAGGAGCTGGGGCTGCTTAGTTTGCAAACAGGAGGCTAAGGGGAGACCTGATCACTGTCTACAATTACCTGAAAGGGCATTGTAGAGAGGCTGGTGCTGGTCTCTTCTCCCAGATAATTAGTGATAGAACAAGAGGGAACTGCCTCAAGCTGCAACTGGGTAGGTTTAGACTGGACATTAGGAAAAAAATTTTCATGGAAAGAGTGGTCAGGCATTGGAATAAGCTGCCCAGGGAGGTGGTTGAGTCACCAACCCTGGATGTGTTTAAAGGTTGTTTGGATGTGGTGCTTGGGGATATGGTTTAGAGGTGAACCTTGCAGAGTAGGGTTATCGGTTGGACTTGGTGATCCTGAGGGTCTTTTCCAACCTGAATGTTTCTGTGATTCTGTGAAAACAGTGAGCACAGCCAGCTCTCAGAGTCCTCTGGAAGTTCAAGCACCTCTTCCAAGATGCTAAAGAATGCTAACTGTGCCTTCTTTCAAAATTAATAAGAATTCAGTCAGTTCTGACCAACTGTGAGGAAAAGAAAATATTTGCTAAACAGAAGGCTATAAACACAGGACCACAGTTGCTGTGCCAGAATAGCAAGCTAGCTAAAGTAAAGCCTTTACAAATGGCAAAACAGATTCATTGCCTCATTATTTGCTTACTGTAAATGGTAACAGTACTAAGCAAACTCAGATAATTCAGCGAGAGCGTCATGACCACCTTAGAAAGCCTTGTTTATCTTGATTTTGATACACAAAGGCTCACCAGCACTTCACATCTAGAGCTACCTTCTTACATCTGCAAGGATAAAAGCATAAACTACAGTTCCCCACTGTACAAAGAAGAAAGAATAACAATGGTCAAGTCTAGTTGAACAGCCTGGTGCATCAATAAAGACACTGAGTAGAACACGGTAGGCAGCCTTTGAAGTGTAAACGAGGGACAGAAAAGCTTCCCAACCGTGGCAGAAGTCAATGATGCACAGAAGTCAATGATGCACAGAAGTCAATGATGCACCCATATTAAAGTGTTTTTTTCCCCACAGACTTTTTTTTTCATTAAGGCTAATGGTGAGAGCCAATTACATTTGTTTGCATATTTTCCCAAAGCTGGATAGAGCATTTCTCTCTTTCTAATTTTTGCATTCTGACAGATGACCAGGAGATGCTGAAATAAGATACAATATCTGTATCCTGGCTTCTACCTACAGCTACTGCACCACCAGCACCAGCCAATCTAACAACGTCATCCTTGAAAATATCATCAAAGTGTTGACACTCTGACACTAGCACTGGTTAGGCCACACCTTGAGTACTGTGTCCAGTTCTGGGCCTCTCAGTTTAGGAAAGATGTTGAGCTGCTGGAACGTGTCCAGAGAAAGGCAACAAAGCTCATGAGGAGTTTGGAGCACAAGCCCTATGAGGAAAGGCTGAGGGAGCTGGGGTTGCTTAGCCTAGAGAAGAGGAGGCTCAGGACAGAACTTATTGCTGTCTACAACTACCTGAAGGGAGGTTGTAGCCAGGTGGGGTTTGGTCTCTTCTCCCAGGCAACCAGCACCAGAACAAAATGACACAGTTTCAAGCTGCACCACAGCAGGTTTAGGCTGGATGTTAGGAGGAAGTTCTTCGTAGAGAAAGTGAATGCCCACTGGAATGGGCTGCCCAAGGAGGTGGTGGAGTCAACATCACTGGAGGTGTTTAGGAAGAGACTGGATGGGGTGCTTGGTGCCATGGCTTAGTTAATTAGAGAGTGTTGGATGATAGATTGGGACTCAATGATCTCACAGGTCTCTTCCAACCTGGTTAATTCTATTCTAATTTAATAGACTCAGCTGAAAGACAAAATGACCACAGGCTATTTTTGGCAAAGTCACACATAAAAATTTCCATTAGCTTTCTCTCTATTACTGCTTTGATACACTGCTTTAAATCTTATCTTACTTCTTCCATTTGGTTAAAGTTAGGTACATTAGATTTTTATTTTCTGACTGGAGAATCTTCTAAAACTGCTTCAGAAAAAGCACAGAAGGAAATAAATATGGAACTTCCTCAAACCAGGGGGAAACAGGACCTTGGGGTGAGGAAGGATGTTCAATGGGTTCACCAACATTTGTGATTTCTCCTATCACACAAAGAAGAAGAAGAATAGACTTTGCATTTACAACAGAATTATCTGATAGCAAATAAATAGAAAATCAGTTTTTAAATGTCACCAATTTCATTCTCATTTTTAATCTTAATTTTAATAGGCTATGCTATAGCTTTGAATACCAGCCAATAAAGAAGCCTCAAACAATTGCCACAGATCAGACCATACAGCCACTGAACTCAGGGAACTGGCAACTTAGGGAACTGGAATTCTCCTCACTCTGTTGCCACAAAAAGCATGACCAGCTGGTTTAGAGAACTCTTTCATATATTATACACATCTCCACTACAGTCAACACTTCAAGCTAGCTTGCCTCTTTTTATTGGTTTTCGGTTGTTTGGGGTTTTTTTGGTTGGTTGGTTGGGTTTTTTGTAAGAAAGCAAATGTTCCCATTGAGAGCAGCTCCATTTGCCTAGAGAATTAAGAACAAAAAGCCATCTAAGCAGCAGCTACAGGAGAAACCACTGGGAGCAGTCATGCCTCCAGCTCCTCAAATCTTCCACCTACACCTAAGCTGCTGTCTCTGTCTTTACAAAGTGTGTTCTCCCACTGCCAATCCTCCTCCTCCGTCTCTGTGCTCCCCTCTCTGTTTCTGCACACACCTTAGTGGTCATCAGCTGCTTCAAGAGCTGGAGAGCCACAGAACCCTCAATTAACCCTCAATTCTAATACAGCAGCAACCACCTCTGTACTCAGGACCAGGAAAAGGCAATTTAGAGAGGAAACTGACAATTTTACCATTGTAAACTGTAAAATAGATTTGCTTCCCAAAGAAATTCTCTCCCAGTGCTTTTCAACTCATCACCTTTCACCCACAGAGTTTTCCTTTTTTAAAAAAACCAAAGAACATTTGACCTGAAAATGTGCCTTTTCTCTTAGTTTCCTTTTGTTTGTGTGTGTTCAACACCTCTGTAGACAGCTCTGACGCCATCATTCGGCTATCCTCACATGCCACTGGCAGACACAGCACTAATCACAGACATGTTGGTACAAGGAGTCTGCTTGAACTATCAAACTATTCTCTCTACATAGCAAAGAGATGTGTTCAGATGGGATTTTAACCGCTGCAAAATGTCATGGATTTAGGACAGATGTAACCTTATCTTCTGCTTCCCTTTCCCCAAGAACCTCGAGAAGACAAACAAAATAGCAGTGCTCCTGCTTACAGAGAGAAAGTAAGCTGCAGCCCCACACAGTGTCATAACCAATCTAGTTGGACAATGGCTCCCACCTATGACCAGGGTGCCTCTGGGGTACACAACACACCTACAGACATCACCCCACAGTATGCAAACAGAGGAGAACCCTTCTGTCCTGATGTGTGCTGGGTTTCGGATAGCTCTTTGAAAGTAGTATTTGGCTGCAGACCAGCTGGGCCACAGGCTGCAGGTCTCCACGGCATCTGCCTGTTCCAGCCAGACAAAGGCCCTTTCTCCAGCTCTGCTTAAGGAATGAAGGCTTTTTTCTTTCTTGTCTGATCAAAATGGTATCTCTGAAGTAAAACTCAAGTTGTGCTAGGTGCATGGCTGTGCTGACTTCTCCACCAGATGACCAGAAGCCGTACAAGTCACACCAGCCCTAGCTGTCTAAAGATGTGACATTATGAGTAAAAATGAAACAGTCATGTTGAGAAAATTAACTAAATTAACTTTCTAAGAACTCATTAAAAAACAAATGAACTCAGGAGCCCAAAATGACACTTCATATCTATATTTAAATTATTAAAGAAGTGACAGGCTTTGCTGAGCCTGGAAAATGCACTGCGTCAGCTGCAAGTCCCACACACCAACTGCAGCAACACAATCCACCCCTTCCGGAAGAGCCACTCCATGAGGGAGCTGCAACAGCAGCACCCTGGCACCTTGCAGGTGCCCTGCTCTCCAAGCAGCCCAGAGTAAGCCATCCTGCATGCAATGTGCTGGGGTGAGAATCATACACAAATTCAAGATATTCCCCTCCTAAGAGTTAATGGCTCCCTTCTGGCTTGCCCTGAGGTCTCCCCATCCTGGAAGGATCAATGTCCCCTTCACAAGTGGAACTGCTTGGTCAGGGGCATTCCTTCTACCCAACAGGCACTCATGGGATAAAAACGAAGTCCAACATTTACCAGTAGGTACAAAACTGCCTGATACTTATCTCTTGTAAGTCTTATGCAGCAATAATGGGAGGTGTGGGGCAAGGACTTCTTTATCAGCATGCATGTAATGTATAAAGCAGTGCTCCTGGAGAAGATGAGGAAAGAATGGAGAAAGAGACCACAGAGCAACCCATAATTGTGGGGATAAAACATGCAGCACAGGCATTAATTTGGCCTCTCCTTCCCCCCTCAGTTTCCTCTCACATTAAGATAACAGGGAAAAAAGGGAATTATTTCTTCAGTTGCTCTTTTGTGGTTTGCATAAACAAAGCTGTGCTGGAAACAAACTGCAAAATATCACAAAAGATAGCAACACTTCAGTTAATAGCATCAAACAGATCAAGAAGCGTGGCTACATGGAGATACCATCTCTTCTTCAAGGGACCAAGCACACATTTCACAGACATCTGGCAGCTACTTATATGGTAGCTGAGGAGATCTGAGCAAGAGTCACAGCTGCTAACAAAAGGCCAAACTTTGGGGCACCTAGGCAAAGCACCAGCTGTTAAAGATGACACATACATGGTGTTCAGCCTTCATGGGTTCAGCTCTAGATTTGACTGCACAGGAAGAGCACCCTGCTACCAGCTCTACCTGAGTTTGGAAGTGCAGCATCTACATGTAAGTGCTTAGACAAGAGCCTTGCCCTTTTTAGCTAAAGAGCCACGTCTAGACACACTGCTTGTGGAGGACTGCACACACAAGCCTACCAATGATGCCAATGCAGAAGAGAAGTTCTTGACTTCTGCATGCCCAACCCCAAGGTTAAACCCTAAGGCAGGGGTTAGAAAACTTCCTCAAGGCAAGTGTTTTCTTCCCAGTTATATTGCTGGTGGTGCTGCTGACTTTCCTATTTTAAGTTCACTGGTGACAGACTAGAGATCACGGTATCACAGTATCACCAAGGTTGGAAGAGATGTCCTTGTGCACCAGCTTCCAACAACCAAGACAACTGTTCTCAGTGCTCACTGGCACTTGGGTGTCAGTTAATTTTTAGAGATTCAAACAGAGATTCTGCAGCTTATTAGGTACATCACTTCTCTCAGTTTCTTTCCTTTCTAGAAATCCTTTATGTTTGCAGCCGGGAAGCTGGACACGACTCATTCTTCTCCAAACTCTGTCACAGTTTGCATCACTTGGTGCCCATCTTTGTCAGCTGTGAGAAGACCTGCTGATGGAGCGCCTATGGCCTCATCTCTGCAGTTCACTTGCCCTGCAGGGAACAGAAAAGCTCCACTGCAGGCATGGGGTGCACATCATGATAGATCACTGTTGTGAGGCACAGATCCAAGCTCCTGATGGATCGCTCTTACAAGGATGAAAAATGAAGGATAGCCTGGCAGCAATACAGTATTTTTCCATAAGACCCATTTGAAAGATGGCAATTGAAAAAGAGACAAGACCAACCCCACAAGAGTCATTCACAAATATTCCCTGTTGTAGTGTGATGGTTTAGCCCACCCACACCAACAAAAAGCTCAGCTGAGCCCAGTGGGAGAAGCAATAATGGAATGCAATGAATATATACAAAATACACAGTATTTCCAATATCATACAAGAATTTACAGGAAAGAAACAACACAGAGATCCTCCTTGGGAGGAGGATTCCACCTCCCTTCCCCCTAACCTCTCTCTCCCGTCCCTTTTTCCTCTGTTAATTAGAAGAGAAGAGGAGAAAAAGGGATGTTAGGGGAATTTCAGTTGCTCAAAGCGTTATTAAGAAAGTTAGTTTTGCTTATCTCGTTTGCTGATAAGCGGCTTCTCTCTGTCCAGGACAGCATGCATGCCAAGAGAAAGACAGAAACTGGAGTGACTCTGAGAGAAAGGAATGTGAGAGATACTTGCCATGGTACATCTCACATCTGACCAATGAAATTTGTTTAGAATTAATCTTTGTTTTCCTTTTTACACCCGACTGTTCAGCTAGAGAATTCTGCAGTTCTCCCTTAAAGGCACAGCCTAAACGGCCACATTCCCACAGGGAGAAAGAGTGCAGAAGGCTGCACCCTATACAGTTTGATACACCAAGGTACTTAAACCTTAAGCCTGCATTGATGGGGGGGAGGGGGGGACACAACTATATTTTGCAGCAACTATTTTAAAAAATGATTGCAACCTGAAATAGCTGAAATCTGATTAACCAAGGGACCCCTTGGACAGACCACAGTACTGAGCATGAAACTGCAGCCACATCCAACTGCTTACTCACAACTAGGATACAGAGATCCTCCTTCTCAGCCTGATAAAGGACCAAAACAACTGGAAGAGCTTTCTGATGGTAGGAAAAAAGTCTTAGAGGCAGCAGAGAACTTCAGAAAGACTGAGGACTGTAAACAGTCCCCTAAGTCATGCCTCAAACATGTTGATAACACAACAGAGAGATACTACCCTGGCTTATGTATCTGCCAAGAGCAAACAGAGGGAACCTCAGATTTCTAGGTGTTTATGTCCTGCAGTGTAAAAATTAAAAATTAATCAAAGCCAAGATGCAAAGAAATAGTTGTTCAACTATTTTACTCTACTGTAAAATCCTTTGCTGTCTAATTATTAACCACACTGAAATTAGCTCATTTGTGGGAGGATATGAAGAGCAACATGAAACCTGTATTTGTTTGAAAACAGCAGAGAGATCCACCATAACACAGCAGAAAGGATCATTTAGAAGAGGAGGCTCAGGGGTGACCTCATTGCTCTCTACAACTACCTGAAAGGTGGTTGTAGCCAGGAAGGGGTTGGTCTCTCTAGCAACCAGCACCAGAACAAGGGGACACAGTCTCAAGTTGCAACAGGGGAAGTTTAGGCTCGAGGTGAGGAGAAAGTTCTTCACAGAGAGAGTCATTCGTCATTGGAATGTGCTGCCCAGGGAGGTGGTGGAGTCACCATCCCTGGAGGGGTTCAAGAGGGGATTGGATGTGGCACTTGGTGCCATGGTCTAGTCATGAGGTCTGTGACAGGTTGGACTCAATGGTCTTTGAGGTCTCTTCCAACCTTGGTGATACTGTGGTACTGTGAGTCTCACACCAGCAATTATTCCATTTTAAGCATTAAAAAAAAAAAACATAAAAAATTGGAGAGAGTGAAAAAAAATCCACTATACAAATAACATTCAGGTTGTGTCATCAGCAAAACAAATGCCAGGAAATTCATAGTGACTAGATTTACAGGGCAATTAAATGTGCACATCTTCCCAACTTGCTCAGGTTACACCTTGGAAATGCTGAAGTTAATGCTGAGTAAATCTTATAATCCACCCCATTGTGCACACATGTATGCACACACTTCCACTGCAAACACTCAAGTAATTCCAACCCACAAGCAGCAAAGATGTATTTAACTAATCAGGGGGATTTTTCAACAGCCATGTTTACTCCTTTTCCTTTCCTAGTTACAAAACATTCTTTCACTTTCTATAACACTTCCCCCCGCCAAAAATAAAACACAAAAAAAAGTATTTTGGAGTTAAAAAGAGAATTAAAACCAAAACTAAATTCTACAATAACTAGAACTACATATGGGTTGAAAGAAAAAAAACCAACAACCAAAAAACAAAGCCCTTGTGCAGCTGAGACAAGGGTAAGAAGCAACTCTGAAGTTCAGTGCCTCTTAAGCCACTGCCTGAGAATAGAGAAAAGGATGCTGTTGCTCATTCCTAGCCCAGGCCTCCTGGGAGCCATACGAAATAGGAAAATCCTTCTCACATTCCCCTGCCCTTCCCCCACTGCATAGTTCTTGGATGTAGTCTTACTTTTCATTAGGCTGGGCTCATGTTTTGGTATTTCCCACCCTCTTCCCAAAAGAGCCAAAGTCAGAGAGGAATGAGTCACAAGGGCCAGAGCACCAGAGCAGTGAGTCAGAGAGCTGGAAACCCTTTAACAACGTTCCCCCCATCTGGGTCTCTGGCTGAGACCTCAAAATACTTTATCAATTCTGTGCTGCAAGCAAGTGTCTGGATTATGGTCTCAGGTCAGATGCATCCATTCTTTGTCTCAGCTACTTTCTCCCCTTCTCCCTCCTCCCCCCCCCCCCCCCCCCCCCCGCTGTTTTTTGGTGTGTCTCTTACACCAGGCTCATTGGTATGCACATAATTTGTCTTGGGCTGCCAGGTGAGTGACAAAACCACAGAAAATCGAAACTCTCCATTACTTCTCCCCATTTCCTTCTCTTTATCTGATGAGAAGCAAGGTCACAATTCTTTACCACCAGTGATTGTAGAGGCTGCAAGACAAGCCTGATTGACAGGTCTGCCTTTCATGAACCACAAACAGTAGGCGCAAGCCTCTCCCTGCCACCTCCAGCTAGCCTGACTCACCTTAGACAGAGGAGGGTAGCTCAGCTTCCAAAACTTACTCATTGGTGTCTCGAATGATTTTTGGCACCCAGGCAAGACACTTAAAGAGACCAGTTATGTTACTATAAACTATCTAGTGAAGAAAGAAAGGCAGTTGTTTGAGCTTTTTCCCCAGCTATGCTCCAGGCATGCAATGCCAGTCAGAAGGTTTTGCTGTGAGATAATATTGATTTGCTGGGTTGCACCCCAGACACACCTGTGGGCTCTTTGGAAGGAACCTGCATTTACCACAAGTTTTACATACAGACAGTGTCTTCTGGGTAAATATCCAGTGTTTAGCCAAAAAAATAAGCAGTGAAAGCAAGCTTTCAGACAAACTGAAATCTTTGTGTATAAACTGTACAATTCACCAGTGGGCATTTACGGTTTTGTTTGCTGCCCAAGGGATAACACATTTTGCTGCCGCACAGCTGGTTTGACTTAGGGCCACTTCTGAAAGCAAACAGTTATTCCAGTTGCTTCTGGAATGCTTGAAGATAGATCTTTACCTTACAGCAGCATTTTGCAACTTTTATCATCTTCCTTCACCATGGAAATAGGAGGGGAAGAAAGCAAAGCAAATTCACTTCAGCCCTCATGTAACAGCATCCCTCGTTGAAGGGCACAGATAAAGCATTTGCAAAGGTCACAGCCAGCACAATTCCTGTATTTTAAACAGAATCCACTACTTTTGCATCTATATTAGGGATCACATAGTATCTCAAGGAAGGTGACCCATAAGGATCATCGAGTCCAATTCCCAGTTGACTTCACAGATGTAGCAGGATGGAGGAAAGGATAACCAGTGAGAGAAGTCAGAAGTCACAGGAATTGCCCAGCTGACCTACAGAGAGACAAAACCCTCTCTCCTAGCACCACCCAATTCACAGATGTTTACTCAAAACAGAGATGCTGCAACCTGCCCTGCAGTTCACTCCTTTGCTCACCCTGCAAGGTCTCACCACAGTTCCCACATGTTAAGCAACGCTTGAAGCTGCCAGCCTCAGCCCATAGGCACAAGCTCCCAGAACCATAACCATCCCAGTGGGCACGCTGTGCTGGGATGTCATTAGGGGAGTCCAGAAAAAATGAAATTTCTCATCTAAGTTCCCATTACTGCAGGGGGCCTCCTGCAGAATGCAGACACTCTCAGGCTCACCAGTTTTGTGTTTTCAGGGTTTGAAACAGCCTCCTCCCTGAGGACCAAACCAGTATCTTTCAAAGGAGGATCTTAATTAATTTTGAGCAGTTTGGGCAAGGAACAACCACATGCTTAGGGTTGTTACTCCTGACTTGAACACTTGACATTTCAAATAAAAATTACTATCCTCTTCTTCAACAATGTTACCACTTTAATAGCTGCAAAGTTTAAATGGCAGGGTTCCAACTTGTAGTAGCAGTTGTTCCTTCTTTTTTCCTAATGCTGGCTGCAAACCTATATCCCACCCATCAAAATTCAGCTCTTTAATTAAAGCTGTCTGGTTATTATAAAATAAGAAAGGCTTTACCATCAATATTGGCAGCTTAAGGAGTGATTTGGTATTTTGTTTCACTGCAGAATTAATAGGGTTTTGTTTTACAGATTTAGTTTTAGTACCAGGAGGCGTCTGCTGGGATTTTGGGTTTAAGTGCAGAAGCATGGAAGCTGTGGATTGAAGAGAAAGGACACATAACAAACTCCTAAATGTTTAAGTGCTCTTAATAAAGACTCAGACTGTCTATTCGAGTGCCTAAATGCAGACTGGATTATGGAAAATATTAGCTTTTATAAATACTGTCTAATATTCACAGACATAATGGTTACAATTGCAGATCCACGTGAAGTGTTACAAAGGAAAAAATAACACCACAAGCATGACCCTTTTTTGAACTTCCGAGACAGGTGCTTGAACATAAAGGGGGGAGGGGTGGGAGAAAAGTGGTTTTGCAAAATAAATGTGAAGAAAGTCACAGGTCATATCACCTTGCCTCAGAGATAACTCCCCTGACTGATTCAGAGGTCAAGGATCAGCAGCCTTTGGCTAGCAATGAGCTTAGCTGCCACGGGTTTTAGACCCTGCCCAGCAGAAACTGCTGCCCCCTCTATCACACAGATATCTACTATCAGGGCAGAAAGACAACTAATACTGGCAGGACTTTGTGTTCAGTACTGTTGTCACTAAGTGTTACACATTAAGTATCATGCACTAGAAAAGTCAGTTTGATCTCATATCCTGTTCCAGCATGTGATCTCAGCAGATAGTGGAACAAACAAGTACATTAAAGAACCTCTTTGCAGTAAATAAGGTATATACCTTGCTTTCAGTAGAAACATCCTGGGGATTGATCTGACACATCTTTCATCCTTCCCAAAAACCTGCACTAAGCCCAAACACTGGATGCATACTGAAGAAACACCTTGCCAACAGTAATTATCATCAGAAACTTCCCATCCACAACTGTCAAAATGTTTCCAGCCTGCAACTTTCCAGCATGCTTCATGTCAAACCAGCTACTGCCCAGGAAGTTAAGGAACAGCAACAGTACTTGACAATGACAACAAGAAGGAAAAAAGTCTCAACATTGTATCTGAAGCCTTGATAACAGAGCTGCTTTGGATAAGCCAACCCTGCTCAAACAAAACACAGCAAAAAAAGCCTCCCATTTCAAAGCCACCTACAGTGGTCCTCCATACCATGAGATGGATACACCAAGACACCCACATTGCACTTGTACAGCCTTAACTCTGCAGAAATTCACACACGAGCCCACAGAAATCCTTTTGGCACCTCATTTTGTATGGACCAGTACCTCCCGTCAGCACTGGTGATTTTGCATCCTCCTTCTGAGGAAAGATGCACTTCATTGTATGTCACCACGAGCAGTGGGGGTCACTTGGTTGTTACTCATGCCAAAGGCAAACCAATTTGTTTTAAAGCTCTACTGAAAGCTGTAGAGAGAAAGGAAACAAGGAGACAGGATGTGAACAAGATCAAACACATACTCAAAAGTATGAAAAGCATTTGTCTAGACAAATTATTTTCAGATACCCCATACTTGAGAAGCAGTATTCCAATTTCCTATGGCAAGTCTTCTGTCACAGGGTCAGAAAACATTACTGGAATCAACTTTACAGACAAAAAATAAAGTAGGAGTGGTAGTGGATTAAGGTTCAGGACCCAAAATAGCAGTAGATAGAAACATTTGTATCTTAAGACTAGAGCTTAGTTCTTCTCTATGTTACTTTCCAGAGACACAGGGACTAGTGGAACAACATACTTAGTAACATGTGCTGGCATTCTCCCTTCATGAGTCTATGTAATAACAGGGGAAATTTTCAAACTGGTATTGCCTTCATTTGCCTATGAACAGGTACCTCAGCTTCTTTTGCTAGCAGCCTCCCATACTAAGCACCCCATCCTTCATCTGTACCTACCTCGGCACCTTCCATTTTCAAGCCTTTGTTCCCAAGCAGGTGAAAGAGAGACCTAAGCTACTCATCACCTTGCAGACTATAAAGAAGATCAGCAGACCTCAGAAGGAAGTCACAAGCTGCAGGTGAAGACCCTGAAGGAGCAAGAGCCAGAGAGCAAGGGTGCAGAAAGCAAGCAGTGGGAGGAGTAGGGAAAGTCACAGTGCTTGGGAAAGGATAAAATAAACCTATGCTAGATAAGCAGCATATTAAGGTTGTGCAAGAACTTCCTTCATCACCAGTTGCATATTTTTGCCAAGAGTCACTGGCTTTTATGCCTTGCCATTTAAAACTGCCCATCTGGCACTGCTGCCATTCAATGAGATCTGGACAGGCTGGAGAGCTGGGCGAAGGGGAATCTCATGAAGTTCAGATAAGGACAAGTGTTGTGTCATGCATCTGGGGAGGAATAACACCAGGCACCAGTACAGACTAGGGGTTGGCCTGCTGGAAAGCAGCTCATGGTGAAAAACCTTGGAGTCCTAGTGAACAGTAAGTTATCCATGCGACAGCAATGTGCCCTTGTGGCCAACAGGGCAAATGATATCCTGGAGTGCATCAAGTCTAGGTCTACGGAGGGTCTCCTCCCCCTCTAGTCTGCCATGGTGAGACTCCACCTGGAATACTGTATCCAGTTTTGAGCTCCCCAGTTCAAGAGACACAGGGATCTACTGGAAGAGTCCAACAGGGAGCTGCAAGGATGATTTGGGAACTTGAACATCTCTCCTATGAAGAAAGACTGGGAGAACTAGGGCTGTTTAGTCTCAAAAAGACTGAGAGAGGATCTTATTAATATCTATAAATATCTGAAGGGTGGGTATCAACATGAAGGTGACAGTTTCTCTTCAGTGGTGACCAGTGTTAGGACAAGAAACAATGGGTATAAGATATAACACAGGAAGTCCCACCTCAACGCAAGGAGAATCTTCTCTATTGTGAGAGTGATGGAGCACTGGAACAGGCAGCCCAGAGAGATTGTGGGGTTCCTTCTCTAGAGACTTTCATGACCTGTCTGAATGTGTTCCTGTGTGACCTGCCCTAGCTGATCTTGATCAGAGGGGTTGGATTCAATGATCTCTAGAGATCCCTTCCAACCCCTAACATTCTGTGGTCATTCTCGTGGCTGCTATGGATTTATCCTCATTTATTCTTCCCCACTCAAAAGGCAAACTCCAGGAAAAGAGGCTCAGTAGCAACCAGCACACTAGATTCCTGTGTCTTCAAGTTAGCAAGATGGAGGCACACTACTGCAGGAGCAGTGCCAGTGCACCATCAAGCAGGACAGCCCTACCCTTCTCCTACAACAAACATTTCCTCTAGCTCATGCTCTGCAGTCTGAAAGAGAGTAGAGGTCTTGGAGCTGTCCCCATAAAACAGAGCATGAAGACAACCTAAGAGAAGGCCTTTAACCAAGAAACCATTAATGTTGCTTGTAAATAATTTATGAACATTTCAGCACATCCCTAAAAACTAAACCATGGCAGTTGAAGAGAAAGCCACACTGAGCAAACAACACTGCTTACCATGGAAACTTCTAAGTATTACATGTTTGGGCTGCTGGAAGAAAGGAAAAATTAATGAGAACATAAATCAGAACCTAGAAAACAAGAAAGAGTTAAGAGATAATACAATTCAGAGGGAAAAAAGATTGCCTCTGAGTTTGTCAGGACCCAGAAGAATGTTAATTATAGATTAAGCCATCACTTGGCTGCAGTCTTTGGTGGGAGAAGGAGGAAGATCAAAATGTTTAATTGAATATTCCTGGGAGGGGGTGGTTCTGAATTACTGTTCTTTATATGAGAACAGATGATACAGCCATCCCACAGGATGGTAATGAAATGGTTTTTATCCCAGCAATAACAGAAGAGAATATAAAAACAACAGCTACTTGAAGGTGGCCATTTTAATCAGCAGACCTAGAAACCCTCCATCTGAAAAGACTAAACAGAGCTTCTGAGAAGCTCTACAAACTGTTTTCAGTATGAGACAATACTGATGGACTGTGAAAAATCACAGCAAAATATTTAAGTGTAAACAAGGCAATCAAAGTAACAAGTTAAGTTAGTCATTGTTCATTCTGAATAAAGGAAGGTTTGGAGAATAGAATAGAATAGAATAGAATAGAATAGAATAGAATAGAATAGAATAGAATAGAATAGAATAGAATAGAATAGAATTAACCAGGTTGGAAAAGACCTTTGAGATCATCAAGTCCAACCCATCACCCAACATCATCTAATCAACTAAACCATGGCACCAAGCACCCCATCCAGTCTCTTCCTAAACACCTCCAGTGATGGTGACTCCACCACCTCCCTGGGCAGCCCATTCCAATGGCAAATCACTCTCTCTATGAAGAACTTCCTCCTAACATTCCAGCCTAAACCTCCCCTGGTGCAGCTTGAGACTGAGTCTTCTTGTTCTGGTGCTGGCTGCCTGGGAGAAGAGACCAACCCCCACCCGGCTACAACCTCCCTTCAGGTAGTTGAAGACAGCAATAAGGTCTCCTCTGGGCCTCCTCTTCTCTAGGCTAAGCAACCCCAGCTCCCTCAGCCTCTCCTCATAGAAGGGAACAGAAAAGTTAAAAGTACAATTGAACAATAACTGACAAGC